>NW_028225179.1:88331562-88616985 GCF_052327205.1 Somniosus microcephalus | reverse complement strand
CCCCAGCTCGCTCTCTCTCTTCCCCCCCAGATCGCTCTCTCTCTTCCCCCCCAGTCGCTCTCTCTCTCCCCCCCATCGCTCTCTCTCTCCCCCCAGTCGCTCTCTCTCTTCCCCCCCAGTCGCTCTCTCTCTCTTCCCCCCCAAGTCGCTCTCTCTCACGTCTCTCTCTCCCCCCCAGTCGCTCTCTCTCTTCCCCCCCAGTCGCTCTCTCCTCTTCCCCCCCAAGTCGCTCTCTCCTCTTCCCCCCCCCAAGTCGCTCTCTCTCTTCCCCCCCCAGTCGCTCTCTCTCTTCCCCCCCAGTCGCTCTCTCTTCTTCCCCCCCCAGTCGCTCTCTCTCTTCCCCCCCCAGTCGCTCTCTCTCTTCCCCCCCAGTCGCTCTCTCTCTTCCCCCCCAGTCGCTCTCTCTCTTCCCTCCCCAGTCGCTCTCTCTCTTCCCCCCCAGTCGCTCTCTCTCTTCACCCCCCAGTCTCTCTCTCTCTCCCACCCAGTCGCTCTCTCTCTTCCCCCCAGTCGCTCTCTCTCTTCCCCCCCCAGTCGCTCTCTCTCTTCCCCGCCCAGTCGCTCTCTCTCTTCCCCCCAGTCGCTCTCTCTCTTCCCCCCCAGTCTCTCTCTCTCTTCCCCCCCAGTCTCTCTCTCTCGTCCCCCCCAGTCGCTCTCTCTCTTCCCCCCCAGTCGCTCTCTCTCTTCCCCCCAGTCGCTCTCTCTCTTCCCCCCAGTCGCTCTCTCTCTTCCCCCCAGTCGCTCTCTCTCTTCCCCCCATTCGCTCTCTCTCTTCCCCCCACGTCGCTCTCTCTCTTCCCCCCACTCGCTCTCTCTCTTCCCCCCACTCGCTCTCTCTCTTCCCCCCACTCGCTCTCTCTCTTCCCCCCCACTCGCTCTCTCTCTTCCCCCCCACTCGCTCTCTCTCTCTTCCCCCACTCGCTCTCTCTCTTCCCCCCATGCTCTCTCTCTTCCCCCCCAGTCGCTCTCTCTCTCTTCCCCCCAGTCGCTCTCTCTCTCTTCCCCCAGTCGCTCTCTCTCTCTTCCCCCAGTCGCTCTCGCTCTCTCTCCCCCAGTCGCTCTCTCTCTCTTCCCCCCAGTCGCTCTCTCTCTCTCTTCCCCCCCAGTCGCTCTCTCTCTCTCTCTTCCCCCCCGTCGCTCTCTCTCTCTCTTCCTCCCCCCAGTCGCTCTCTCTCTCTTCCCCCCAGTCGCTCTCTCTCTCTTCCCCCCAGTCGCTGTCTCTCTCTTCCCCCCAGTCGCTCTCTCTCTCTTTCCCCCCATGAGAGAGCGACTGGGGGGAAGAGAGAGAGCGCCGGGGGGAAGAGAGTGAGCGACTGGGGGGAAGAGAGAGAGCGACTGGGGGGAAGAGAGAGAGCGACTGGGGGAAGAGAGAGAGCGACTGGGGGGAAGAGAGAGGGGAGGGGGGAGGGGAGGGGGGAGGGGAGGGGGGAAGGGAAGGGGGGAGGGGGGAACGGGAGGGGGGGAGGAGGCGGGAGGGGGGAGGAGGCGGGGGGAGGGGAGGGGAGAGGGAGTGGGTGGGAGGGTGAGAGGGACCGGGGGGGGGGGGAGGGGGGAGGGGAGGGGTGGGGGAGTCCCCGAGCCCCACCCGATCTGCCGAGGCTCCCCCCCCCGATCTCCCGAGCCCCGCCCCCGATCTCCCAAGCCCCGCCCCCCGATCTCCCGTGCCGAGCCCCCTCCCCCGATCTCCCGAGCCCCGCCCCCCCGATCTATCGAGCCCCGCCCCCCCGATCTCCCGAGGCTCGCCCACCACCCCCCCGATCTCTCGAGGCTCCCCCTCCCCCCCCGAGGCTCGCCCCCCCCCCCGAGGCACGCCCCGCCCCCCCGATCTCCCGAGGCTGGCCCCCCCATCTCCCGAGGCTCGCCCCCCCCGATCTCCCGAGGCTCGCCCCCACCCCCCGAGGCTCGCCCCCCCCGATCTCCCAAGGCTCGCCCCCCCCCCCACCCCGATCTCCGGAGGCCCGATCTCTGGAGCCCCGCCCCCCGCCCGAGCCAGCTTCAAGAGCAGAGAGACCCTGCCCCCCGCCCGAGCCCCGGTTGCCTTGGTAACCCTCCTCCCCTCTCCGCCTCCCGATCTCCGGGCCTTGGCTGAGTGGCCGATTGCGGCTTGCGAGGCAGGTTGCCGGGGTAACCCTCTCCGCTCCCCCTCCCCACCTGAGCCGCGCCCCCCCCCCCCCGAATGAACCGCCAGGAGCTTGCAGTGAGCCCAGCCAGCCTTTACCAAGATGGCTGGCCGCTGGTTCGGAATTGGGCCCAGCGGGGGCGGGGGAGGGTGAGGGGTGGGAGGAGCTTACCACAAAACAATTGCCTAGGGTCCAGCATGGCTGGCAACAGATGCCCAGGCTTCGAGGCCTACCTGGAAAAACGGGGAAAGGTAGGAAAATTAATGAGATTAGATAAAAGATTTAGAAAGTAATTAACTTTTTTAAAAAATATGGCCTAGAAATTCAGTATAGCCACTTTTGGGGCGGTAAAGTCGGGCGGCCGCTAAAGTTTGCGCCCGGCGCAAAGTCGCGCCCCCTTCGCCGATATTCAGTCGCATCGCCCCAAGAGGTTGCTGCTGCGCTAAAACAGGCGATGCATGACTATCTTTAGGCGCTATGCCGGCGGTGCTGAGCGATACCCCCGAGGCCGGGCGCAGCGCCGGTGCGGCGAGTTCTTGATTGACGGCAGACACTCTGGCGCCGGTCAGCTCTTAAAGGGGGAGGGTGGATTTGTTTGCCTGCCACGCCCTGCACACTGCAGCCCTCAACCTAGGCCTGACCACTTCAGCTTCACCTGCACAACGCCCAGGGCTATGGAGAAGGCCAGGGAGAGAGCGCAGCGCTTCAGCGACGGTGACCTGAGGCTGCTGGTTGGCGGAGTGGAGCGCAGGCGCCATGTTCTGTTCCCAGAAGGTGGCAAGAGGCCGCTGCCCAGCGCCTACCGGAAAGCCTGGAGGGAGGCCTCCGACAGGGTGTCTTCCAACAGCGTGGTTGCCAGGACTCCTGTGCAATGCCGGAAGAAGTTCAACGACCTCACTCGGGTTGTCAGGGTGAGTACCCTTTCCAGTGTCCTCCTCATCCTTGCATGTGCACCTCACTTTATGGGCAAAGGGACCTGAAAGCCCTAATGGCCAGCCCTCATCCAGCAGCTATGGGACTGGCATGAAAATCACTTGCACATTCAGCACTTTACACACTTTACAAGCTATTCGACCATGGGAGGCATTGCAGACAAGATCAGGGCTACACACTGTACAAGCTATTCGACAATGGGAGGCATTGCAGACAAGATCAGGGCTACACACTTTACAAGCTATTCGACCATGGGAGGCATTGCAGACAAGATCAGGGCTACACACTGTACAAGCTATTCGACCATGGGAGGCAGTGCAGACAAGATCAGGGCTTCACACTGTACTTAGAGGCCATCCTTTCTCTTGCAGGCCAAGGTGGCGCACAACCGGCGCAACCGAACTGAGACCGGGGGAGGCCGTCCTGACCTCAAAGAGCTCTCCGACCTCGACCAGCGTGTGGAGCGCATTATGGCAGGCCGGCTGATTGGCCCCGTCGCCAGTGGAGATGCCGACCCTGTTCTGGGCACCAATGGTAAGGGCATCACCTTTTGGACCTCTCTCGTTCCACTTGCGCATGAGGTCAGCATCCTTTGCCACTGTCCGACCAATGCGGTGAATGGCAGCACTCATGCCTCCCTCGCTGCCGCCCTGTCCTCACTCTAAAGCTACTCTTGTGCCTTCCTGCTTTCAGATGGTGAATCGTCAGGTGAGGAGGCGGGCCCTCAAGCTGCCACTGTCAGCCCTTCGGAAGATGAGGAGGAGGAAGAGGAAGCCGGCCCATCAGTGCCACCCTCAGCCGCGCCAGCCCATGGCGATGTAGGGGACACGTCTTCCCTGGAGGGGAGCCGGGGGGAAGGTTCGGAGGAGAGTGAAGCTCCGGGGCCCAGCGACCTGCAGCAACGCGGGAGGGGTGGGGAAGCTCGGCGGACTTCTCCCCAGAGGGTGAGTGTGGCCTCCAGTCCTGCGACGGTCAGCGCAGAGGAGGTGCGGCTCCTGGAGGAAATGGCCGTCCAGGCTGAGCGCAGGCACAATGAGCTCATGGCTGCAGTGGCAAGGATGCCTGACTCCATTGAGTCTTTGTCAAGGAGTGTGCAGCAATTTGGAGCAGCACAGGCCAGGAGTCTGCAACAATTCAATGCAGCACAGGCCAGGAGTCTGCAGGACTTCGCGGCAGCACAGGCGGCTTCGAGCCAAGTGCTCAGTCGTGCCGTCCATTCACTGGCTGTTGTCATGCGGACACAGACCAGGGCCACACGGGCACTAACTGCTGCCACCCTCGCTGGATCAGCCAGGCATCACCAGGGCACCCGCCACGCAGCAGCAGCCCAGCAGTCTGTCCTTCAGCTGTTTGCTGCGCATGCTGCAGTGCTGGCCCGTGCGAGTGCCAATGTATCAGGCGACCAGCGAGCACCTGTGATCTGCCAGGTTGGCACCATTCCTGCAGCCGACACTGCCACTCTGCCATTGCAGCTGCCACGAGCCGCTGGACAGACTGCTGCCGCCCAGCCAGAGCTGGACCAGTCAGCAGCCAGCCACTCCAAGGCCAGAGCTGGTGCAGGCCGACCCCCAAGGGCATCTGCCGTCACGCCATCTGCCCCTCAGCAGCCTTCCCCCAGCCTTGCTGCAGCCACTGGGCTCCCATTGAGGAGGAGCTGCAGGGCGGGCAGGGGCCAGGCAAGGATGCGAAAGGCATCGCTCTTGCAGGGCAAAAAGTAGAAGGTATGCTCAAATGCCTGTTGTGTTTTTGTAAGGCCGAGACTGGTGTCTTTCTTTCTTTTTGTAAGGCCGAGACTGGTAGTTTTGTGTTTTTGGAGGGGGCTTCTCCACATGAAGATGTAATGTGGGAAGGGCAGAGGTTTTCAATAAATTATTGTTGTTAAATTGCACTGTGCATGGTTTTTTGGTTAAGTCCTGGTTGCCCTGCTCGGCTGAGGGCTTGTGGAGCAGCTACATTCATCTGCTGACATTGGCACAAGCCATTCCCTGAGAGGGGGCCTAGAACCGACGTTCAATAAGCCGGCGATGGGCGGCCCTTGCACTTTCTGCCTCCCTCCTGTGCTGGTCCTCCTCCTCCTCCTCCTGCTCCTCCTCCTCAGGTGGTCCTCCAATCTGTGGTGGCAGTGGCTGAGTCCTGCGGATAGCCAGGTTGTGCAGCATGCAGCAAACGACGACGAAATGGGAGACTCGCTCCGGCGAATACTGGAGGGCTCCACCAGAACGATCCAGACAGTGGAACCGTTGCTTCAGGACGCCGATTGTTTGTTCGATGATGTTCCTGGTCGCTTGATGGCTCTCGTATCCCTCTTCAGCAGGGGTGCTGGGCGCACGGAGCGGGGTCATCAGCCAAGTACACAAAGGATAGCCTTTGTCCCCGACAAGCCATCCTCGTGGGTGAGGCTGTGCCTGGAACATGTCTGCCACAGAAGTCTGTCGCAGGATGAAGGCATCGTGGCTGCTGCCTGGAAAGCGGGCATTGACAGCTAGGATGAGCTGCCTGTGGTCACACACCAGCTGGACGTTCAGCGAATGGTAGCCCTTCCGGTTGCGGTAATCCTCGACATTCTCCAGAGGAGCCCACAAAGCCACATGCGTGCAGTCAATGGCGCCCTGCACCATGGGGAAGCCCGCGAATGCTGCAAAGCCCATTGCACGCTGTTGCTGCTTGTCAAGGGCCATGGAGAAGGAGATGAACTGACGTCTCCTTTTGAAAAGGGCATTGGTCACCTGGTGGATGCAGCAATGCACGGCGAACTGAGAGATGTTGGCAATGTCCCCAGTAGCGGATTGGAAGGAGCCGGTGGCATAGAAGTTGAGAGCCACCATCACCTTCACTGCCACCGACAGAGACGTCCTGCTCCTCAGCTGTGGCTGCAGATCACCGCCAAGCAGCTGGCAGATCTCTGTGACCACGTCCCTTCTGAATCGCAGCCTCCGAACACACTGCTCCTCAGACATGTTGAGATAGGAGAACTGCTGGCGGTATACCCTGGGTGGGTAAGGCCTCCTTTGCCGACGCCTGTTGCCCCCTCTCCGTCTAGCCAGGGCTGCCACTCTCTCACGGCATCTGTGAGCCCTTTGGATGTAATTGAGAAAGCCAGCGTTGACACCCATTGCAGCCCCCATAATATGCTGGCAAACAATGAGATGTCAATGAAGGCAAAGACTAGTGGAAAGCTGTGGCCTGAAGCCAGAAGTACATGTCCGAGTGTTGGGCCAAAGCAGAAAGCTATCTACCTTGGTCTCTCTCCAAAGATCCGTTTCACAAGAAGGTGTGCTGCGAAATGGCAGCCTTTTATATTGCAGGAGGAGTGCCCTTTAATTTGCGCCCCCCGCGCCCCGCATCGGCTGAGCACCGTTCCACTCTAACAGTCGCTAGGGGCGCCAGGCACACAATGGGGCGGCGCGACTCAAGTTCCGGTTGGGGGCGCACAAAGGGCGTTGCACGAGGAAATGACGTCATGATCTGCACATGCAGCTGAGCGCGCGCAAAGACTTTGCGCCGCCGCTAAATCTCTAGTGAAGTTGGGGCGAGGTGCAGTTCGCGCTGCGCCCAGGCGCTACCCGCCTAGCGCCCAACATCTACTCCTCCTAAGGCGCTAACGGCTGGCGCTACCAACTGAATTTCTAGGCCATTGTCTTTTCCGACTAGCGGCCGCAATTGAATCCGATAGATATTCATTGTCATTCAATTCAACAGAAAGAAATGTCCGGCTCGGTGCAAAAAAGCCAAAAGGGTGGCTGATTTGCTTATCCCTGTCCATCTATACACATCGTGGGGTGGCTTTCCAGCTGTCTTTCCTGGTGTAAGCCGGCGTTTGCCGATCCACCAACAGATAACAGCGGGTGGCCGGCCCCCCATCGCCAGTTTTGAGCCAAACGTCAGATTGAAAATGTACCCAGTATCTCCTCATTGCAAATATCCTCAATTATGATGCATTGTAGTTTTCCGTGGGATAACACGTTTCTGACTGAAATATTCTATCATTTCGTCTTCTGGGAGCAGGTGAAAATTCCAACATGGTGTCCTTCCCATGCTTTTCCGCAGCAAATGACCAACAAAGGAAGATGTCTCAGTGATGTATTGTTTCATGTGCACAATATAATGCCAATTATTTTATTTTGGATTGTGCTCCAACTATACCGCCCGAATTGCTTACAGCAAAGCAGCCGGTTAAATGGCAAGTGATACGTGGGGTCTGAGCATGGGCAGAGGGAATTTTATGATATATCAGTTATTATTAGAAATGTGGACGCTGGTTTGCCTCAATTGCAAACATTTAAAGCGCGTTTGAAATTTAGTTTATTAATAATGTGCAAAAGCTATTAATACCAAGCGGGGCTCTGGAAAGAATGACTGTGCTTTGCAAACAGTACCAGGACTTGGGTGGAAATGGGCCCGTTATCTGCCCGCTCAATGTCCAGGTTCTTAGACCATTGGAGCTGAATATCGGGAGGGGCGGATAACAGGCAGCCCGTGCCATTCCGCCCAAGGATTTCTACCCCCAGATAGCGGCTGCTACATTAAATAATTTCTCAACAATTATCCTAAATGTATTTCAAGCTGTGTAATTGAAATCAACTACAATTACTGTCAAAAGCAAAACACTGTGGATGCCGGAAATCTGAAATAAAAGCAGAAAATGCTGGAAATACAGGGGTCAGACAGCTTCTGTGGAGAGAGAAACAGATATCTGAGCTGGATGTTTTGAGGCGACAACGGGCGGGATTGGTGGCGGTTCGGGTATGAAATGTGTCAATCTTCTTGACAGATCATCCGCATCCCCGGCAAAAGGGCCTCCATGGGTGGAGAGTTGTGCTTTGTGCCCACTTGTGCCCAGTGAATGTCTGTGAAATTCTGATTCCTGGTTAATGCGGGTATATGGATTGCTTTTAGCAGCGTAAGATTTTAAATGAACATAAAAATATTTCATTTCGATCTTTTAAACTTTAGAAAATCTGTGCAATAAGGTTAGGATATTTTTAGCCCTGATAAAACATTTAAATTCATTGTTCAAAAAATTAAATTTTTGTTTAAATATTTAATTAAATGGCACTTTAATTCATTTTAAATATGCAATGATTTACTATTTATTTATTTGATGTATTCATATATTTTTTGGGGTATTTCCATTCATGCTTATGGGGATTCCGTACATACCGAATTCCCATAAGCAAGAATGGGGATCCCCTTCTTTCATTCTTTGGCCGGCCCACCTGATCCCAGGGGCGCTTGGAACCATTTCCCTGCGGGAAGCCTCCGACGGAAAATTCAGGGGTTTCAATGTTTGACAGCACATTAACAGAAACTTTACATGATCATAGGATAAAACACACAAGTGTGTTGTTAGGTGGTATGATTGCACTAGGAGGAGGGTGAGTGTCGGGGGGTGGGGTGGTTAGTGAGATGGGGATCTGATAATGCAGATAGAGAGGGCTGGGTGGAGGTTCAAGGTAAGTTGGTGTGAGTAAGGATGTGCAGGGGTAGGGTAGGGAAGGTAGAGTGATGGGGATGTGATGAGAGGCACCACAGGATGAAGGTGAGTGCGGCTTTGTACTAACATCTGGTGATCTAATGAGATCATTGAAAGGTTTGCACCACTGCACCCAGGTCCTCCTGACCACATCCCTGCTTGTTCCCTCCTGTGCAATGTGCAACCAGGCTGTGTTGGTCTCCTGGGGAGGTGTCTCCTGCCCATCAGAAGGTAAGAGGAGCTCCCTGCATGCTGTGACTCCCTCCATAAGGATGTGGTCAGGAGGACCTGGGTGCAGGAGGGAGTCAAGGTAGAACCTGGGTGCAGCCCTGTGCCTCTATGCAATGATTGTCAGTGTCTGCAGCACTTCAATGCAGTAGAACACTAACGGCACAAATGTCCATTTAAAGTTGGCCTGGGTCCCTTTAAGAAAGAAAAGCAAAACACTGCGGATGCTGGAAATCTGAAATAAAAACAGAAGATGCTGGAATTATTCAGCAGGTCAGGCAGCATATGTGGAGAGAGAAACAGAGTTAACATTTATTCCCTCCTGCCTTCCATCCAATACCATCTTTTGTTTCTTAACTTGTCCCATTACCATCTCCTTTTGCTTTGCACCATCTCTTAATGTCTCTTAACCTCTCCAGCCTTCCATCCTATCACAGACCTTACATAGAAACATAGAAACATAGAAACATAGAAGATAGGAGCAGGAGTAGGCCATTCGGCCCCTCGAGCCTGCTCCGCCATTCAATGTGATCATGGCTGATCATCCAAACTCAGTACCCTGTCCCTGCCTTCTCCCCATATCCCTTGATCCCTTTAGCCTTAAGAAATATATCCAACTCTTTCTTGAATATATTTAATGAATTGGCCTCTACTGCCTTCTGTGGTAGAGAATTCCACAGGTTCACCACTCTCTGGGTGAAAAAATTCCTCCTCTTATCTGTCCTAAATGGCATACCCTTTATCCTTAGATTGTGACCCCTGGTTCTGGACTCCCCGGCCATCGGGAACATCCTTCCTGCATCTAGTCTGTCCAGGCCTTCCCTTTTGTTCCTTCCTCCCCTCCCCCTTTCCCTGTCCCCGCAATTGCCCTGAAGGACGTCGCTTTTAACCGGGTCCATACCCAGACTCCAAGAGGACCCCCCCCCGACCACCAGAGATCAGCGGGGTACATATCAGGAACACTACAAAGACCACCACCACACCAACCGAGACCGGAGAGGATCCCCATGCAAAACAACATTATCAGACCTGCACCACTCCTGTCCCACAGGGGAATAGGACCGCTACCAGCCAGACAGAGGGAGAGATGCACAGGACGTACGCAATACCTCAGACAGAAACAATCCATTAAGAGACAATAAGCAGATGTGCAGCAGCATCTACTTCCGCCTTATGGATCAAGGACTAATTAATAGAAAGAACTGTAACCAAATTGTATTAACTTTTGTAGACAACTGGGGTGATCTTTTTTTTCCCCACACTTAGACACGACAAACACGTACCACTCTTTAACCTATCATAGAAAAAGATAAAACTTAACATGAAATCCTTATATATTTCGACCTGGAATATCCAAGGTCTACGCTCTTCACTCCGAGAAGTGAAGAGTAGGACCCCAGAGTTCATAGAGGAAACTAAAGATCTAGATATTATCATTTTACAGGAAACTTGGTATAAAGGAAAAGGACACACCGGCTGTCCCCAAGGGTACACTGAGCTAGTGGTCCCCTCCAATAAATTACCAAGTGTAACCCAAGGCAGAGACTCCGGAGGCATACTGATCTGGTTTAAAACAGAACTTAAGAATTACATCAAATTTATAAAAAAGGGCGAAAACCATATGTGGCTCAAACTTGAGAGGGAGATTATCTCAAACACCCAAGATGTTTACATTTGCGCACTTTATATCCCTCCAATCGATTCCCCGTACTACAAAGAGGACACCTTCTCCAACATGGAGGGGGAAATTATCCAATACCAGGCCCAGGGGAACGTGTTGATCTGTGGGGACCTCAATTCAAGAACGGGCGAAGAACCAGACTTCACCAATAATCAGGGAAACAATTACGTATTCGGGAATAACCACTTTGACATCCCTTCCCTTCCATACAGGCATAACTGCGACAAGCAGTCAAATACCAACGGTAAACAGCTACTACAGCTCTGTCGAAACCTGGGTCTGTACATTGTCAATGGTAGGTTCATAGGAGACCTCCTAGGAAGATCGACCTACTGCTCACCTCTTGGCTGCAGCACAGTAGACTATATGATTACAGACTTGGACCCATCCTCTTTCAGAGCATTCACAGTCAAACCACAAACAACACTGTCAGATCACAGTCAAATTACTATGTTTCTCAAAAAGACAGAAACAAACAACATAGAAACACAACCCAGTAAACTGTACAACACCAAAAAATCGTACAGATGGGCCAAAAACGACACGGAAAAATACCAGAAAACAATTAGCAATGCATCAACTCAAGCTCTCTTAGACACCTTTCTGGATAACATATACACTCACAATAAAGAAGGCGTAAACCGGGCAGTTAGTAAACTAAACAATATTTTTGATAATTTGGCAACAAATGCAAACTTGAAAGCTCGCAAGAACAAACCCAAAACAAAAAACTATGAAAAATGGTTTGACCATGATTGCCATAACATGAGGAAAAAACTTAGAAAACTATCAAACCAAAAACACAGACATCCAGAAAACGAGGAATTACGCCTTACTTATTGTCAGACACTAACACAATACAGAAACACACTCAGGACCAAAAAAGAGCAATTTATTAAGAATACACTCAGCTCCATGGAGGAATCCATTGAGTCGAATTGTTTCTGGGACAACTTGAAAACACTACACAAAAAACAACACGACGATTTGTCCATTCAAAATGGGGACACATGGGTAAACCACTTTGAAAAATTATACCAGAAAAACACACTAGGACCAGAGCAACACCAAATACGCAAAAAACTTGAAAAGCTTGAAATGGCCATAAAAGATAACCAAAACCCGCTAGACGCCATAATAACAGAAAAAGAACTTCTTGAAAAACTCAAGGACCTGCGACCAGGAAAAGCTTGCGGGACAGACGGCATACTAAACGAGATGATTAAACACGCAGACGACAAACTGAAACTGGCTATCCTAAAACTCTTCAACTTGGTTCTGAGTGTCGGTTATTTCCCTGACATCTGGAACAAAGGACTCATAACACCCATATACAAAAGTGGGGACAAAATCGACCCAAACAACTATCGAGGCATCTGTGTAAACAGTAACCTGGGGAAGGTATTCTGTAGCATCATAAACAAAAGACTTATAAACTTCCTTGAAGAGCACAATGTCTTGAGTAAAAGCCAAATTGGATTCCTGCCAAACTATAGAACATCCGATCATATCTTCACCCTACAGACCCTAATTGACAAACACGTTCACCATAACAAAAGCAAAATCTACGCATGCTTTGTAGATTTCCAGAAGGCTTTCGACTCCATCTGGCATGACGGTTTATTCCTGAAACTTATCGAAAGCGGGGTAGGCGGTAAAACATATGATGTAATTAAATCAATGTATACAAACAATAAATGTGCAGTTAAAATTGGAGACAAACAAACAAAATACTTCCCACAGGGGCGGGGGGTGACGCAGGGCTCGCCAATCTCACCGACACTCTTTAATATTTACATTAATGGATTGGCAAAACTACTTGAACAATCTACAGCACCCGGCCTCACCCTATATGAATCCAAGGTTAAATTCCTCCTCTATGCCGACGACCTGGTTCTGCTGTCACCAACTAAGGAGGGTCTACAGCAGAACCTGGACCTGCTGGAGTCGTACTGCCAGACTTGGGCCCTGACAATAAATCCCCAAAAAACCAAAGTCCTTGTGTTCCAGCAAAGATCCAAACAACATGGACCCACAATAAATTTCACAGTAGGAACAACCAAAATTGAACAAACCACTCACTACACATACTTGGGCTTAAAAATCAGTTCTACGGGAAACTTCAAACTGGCTGTGAATGAACTGAAAGAGAAAGCAAGAAGGGCTTTCTATGCCATCAAAAAATCAATCCAAATAGAAATCCCAATTAGCATTTGGCTCAAAATTTTCAAATCAGTAATTGAACCAATTGCACTCTATGGCAGTGAGGTCTGGGGACCACTAACACAACAAGATTTTGCAAAATGGGACAAACACCCAATTGAGATCCTACATGCGGAATTCTGTAAAAGTATCCTCCGGACTCAAAGGAAAACAGTAAACAACGCATGCAGGGCGGAACTAGGCCAATACCCATTAATAATCACTATCCAAAAAAGAGCCACCAAATTTTGGAATCACCTACAAATGAGCAACCCCCAATGCTATCACTACGACGCCCTGAAATGCCAAGAGCTGACCATAAAGAAGAATACCCTCAGTCAACTAGTCCTGGGACTCAATAAAGTAACTAATAATACTAACAATAACCAGCCCCAGGACAGTGACAGGGTAACACAAAGAATTCGACCCAACACAATCGTCGCTAAGCAAAAGGAAAAATATCTGTCATATTGGGCAGAAACAACAAAAACCCAAAGCAAACTCAATTGCTACTTGGCCCTAAACAGACAATACAACATAGCTGATTACCTGACCATGGTAAAGGATAACAAACTGAGAAGAACCTTGACAAGGTACAGACTTAGCGAACATAGCCTAGCGATCGAAAAAGGCAGACACAGGCAGACCAGGCTGCCAAGAGAAGACAGGATATGCTCTCACTGCAGTCAGGGAGTAGTTGAGACAGAGATGCACTTCCTCACAGCCTGTGGAAAATATCAGGGC
Organism: Somniosus microcephalus; assembly: GCF_052327205.1. Lineage (NCBI taxonomy): Eukaryota > Metazoa > Chordata > Chondrichthyes > Squaliformes > Somniosidae > Somniosus > Somniosus microcephalus. Next base: position 88,603,604 of record NW_028225179.1, on the reverse strand, counting down.
ATCAGAGAGAATTTCTATCAAAAATTCTCACAAATATGCCCTGAATTCAGAAATCTGACTGACAACCAAAAACTCCCATTCCTACTGGGGGAGGAGAGAAGCTGTGTAACACTGGCGGCACACTATGTTACAGCTTGCCATGAACAGAGGGACAACCAGTAAACTAAGACAAGAGTATATATAAACAAGGCGAAAATATATTTATAAACTCAGGGATATACCTGTTTATACACTGTATGAATGGAACCGCGTTTATGTGTTCAACCATAAATGTATTTTGATGCTTTGGCAACATAAGATGTACCTTATCATGCCAATAAAGCGATTTGTATTGTATTGCTTACAAACCTGTTCGATCTTCAGCTTTTTCCAGTTCTGACGAAGGGTCATCGACCTGAAACGTTAACTTTGTTTCTCTCTCCATAGATGCTGGGCATTTCCGGCATTTTCTCCCTTTAAGGAAACCGACTGATGATGCTTCATGAAAAAACGTCACCAGATCGGCTTCCTCTAATTGGCCGGGGAAACGCGCTGGGCTGGGCTTAACGAGCCCAATCAAGGGGAATACATTTCACAGAGCGCGATGGAGGCAGCAGCGGTTTTGGGTCACGCCAAGATCAGCATAATCGCGGCCACTCTTTCAGGTCGACGACCTTTCGACAAAATAATTATTGTCCCTCATTTGACGATATAAAACGATTCTTTGGAGTCCACTCTGAGATGAATAATGTAAAAAGCAATAGCTCTTGTCTCAGATCCAAATCTCTGTCAAGAGTGGAAACGTAAACTTTGGGCACTGAAGCTTGTACAAACATAGCATTGGAAATCCCAGTGACTGTACGGACATCCTATATAATGACCATATGCAGTTTATCGATCATCCGTCTGTGCTTGATGAGTAACGCGGTATTACTCTTTCCTCCGTTTTCGTAAATAATAAACGTTTAAAAACCAACAGATGGATTAATGTCTATTATTGATTTGAACTATTTATCACTTGGTTTATTGAATGGGATGATAGGGCCAGCAAAGAGGGTAATTTTCACCTTTACCACTTGGAGGATAATGTGAAGAATAGGCGACATGCCCATTGTAAACCCCGCCTGACTTTCATCCCATTGTTGATGGTGGAAATAACCCCTGCATCAGGGGTGTAGTATCTGCAGCAACACTATTGGATACAATTATTGGGGAGGGATCTGCTGATCTCCGGTGGTAAATTCCAAATTTACACCGTTTCTCCCGGATTACAAAGATCTTTTACCGAAGCTGCTGCCAGATATCGGGAGCAGAGCAGTGAAAATTCTATTGGAGTCACGCTACCTCTAACATGCATGGAACCTTCGGATAGATTGCAGTCTTTGTCGCCTGAGCATTAAACATCGGCCGACTCTGTGGGGTAGAAATTTGTTTTGGGCAGTGGTGCGGAACAGGAGGTAGCGCCTGGACCACCTGTTATAAGCCTCACTTGATATTGAGTTCTATTGAAGTCAATGTAACTGAACATCAGATGGGGAGTGAGAGGCAGACACGATAGCGCCGCTCTACCACAGTGTGTAGAAAATAAAATCTGGCAGCGGTCACTGCAGGTTCTAAAGGAACCCGCCAGATTGTCTTCCATTGATAGTAATGGAGTAAATTTGTTTTCTTAGGGAAGCCCATGTTCCGCGGAGGATTTGGCTTTTTGTGCTCGGCCCAGGCGACGCAGAACACCCCGGATGTAAAGACTAAAACTCTCCCATGGTTACCGGAGAAATCACCGCTTGGATTTAGAATTACAACAGCGCAGCAGTAACTGGACATGCTTTAGTAGCACATGTCTCATGTTGCTATGCGGCCTCAGAACACTAACTGACTCCAGCTTAAATCAACCTAGATCATCGCACAGTTTCAGAATCAAGTGCTTCAGGTTTCACTATAAGTGACATAAAGAGTGTTCTCTAACTTCTTTAATATATACTATACATCACTTATATTAAGGGGCCTCAATGCTATATAGAAACATCGAAGATAGGAGCAGGAGTAGGCCATTCGGCCCCTCGAGCCTGCTGCGCCATTTAGTGAGATCATGGCTGATCATCCAAATTCAGTACCCTGTCCCTACTTTCTCCCCATATCCCTTGATCCACTAGCCTAAAGAAATATATCTAACTCCTTCTTGAATATATTTAATGAATTGGCCTCAACTGCCTTCTGTGGTAGAGAATTCCACAGGTTCACCACTCTCTGGGTGAAGAAATTCCTCCTCATCTCAGTCCCAAATGGCTTACCCCTTATCCTTAGACTGTGACCCCTGGTTTTGGACTCCCCCGCCATCGGGAACATCCTTCCTGCATCTAGTCTGTCTAGTCCTGCTAGAATTGTATAAGTTTCAATGAGATCCCCTCTCAGTCTTCTAAATTCCAGCGAATATAAGCCTAATCGACCCAATCTCTCTTCATACATCATTCCTGCCATCCCAGGTATCAGTCTGGTGAATCTTCGCTGCACTCCCTCCATGTCAAGAACATCCTTCCTCAGATAAGGCGACCAAAACTGCACACAATACTCAAGGTGTGGTCTCACCAAGGCCCTGTACAACTGCAGCAAGACATCCTTGCTCCTGTACTCGAATCCTCTCGCTATGAAGGCCAACATACCATTTGCCTACTTAACCACCTGCTGCACCTGCATGCTTACCTTCAGCGACTGGTGCACAAGGACACCCAGGTCTTGTTGCACTTCCCCTTTTTCCAATCTATTGCCATTCAGATAATAATCTGTCTTCCTGTTTCTGCCACCAAAGTGGATAACCTCACATTTATCCACAGTATACTGCATCTGCCATGCATCTGCCCAATCACCCAACCTGTCTAAATCATACTGGAGTTTCTCTGCATCCTCGTCACAGCACACACGCCCACCCAACTTTGCGTCACCTGCAAACTTGGAGATATTACATCTAGTTCTCTCATCTAGATCATTAATATATATTGTGAATAACTGGGGTCCTAGGCCCGATCGCTGTGGTACCACACAAGTCACTGCCTGCCATTCGGAAAAAGACCTGTTTATTCCAAATCTTTGCCTCCTGTCTGGCAACCAGTTCTCTATCCAAGTCAGTAGCTTACACCAATCCCATGTGCATTAACTTTACATGCTAATCTCTTATGTGGGACCTTATCGAAAACCTTCTGAAAGACCAAGTACACCACATCGACTGGTTCTCCCTTATCTATTCCACCAGTTACATCCTCAAAAAATTCCAGTAGATTAGTCAAGTACGATTTACCTTTTGTAAATCCATGTTGACTTTGTCCGATCCTGTCACTGATTACCAAGTGCTCTGCAATTACATCTTTTATAATGGACTCTAGCATTTTCCCCACTACCGATGTCAGGCTTACCGGTCTATAATTCCCTGTTTTCTCTCTACCACCTTTTTTAAATAGTGGGGTTACATTAGCCACCCTCCAATCTATGGGAACTGTTCCAGAGTCTATAGAATTTTGGAAGATGACCAGCAAAGCATCTACTATTTCTAGGGCCACTACCTTAAGTACCCTAGGATGTAGATTATCAGGCCCTGGGGATTCAATGGCCTTCAATCCCGTCAATTTCCCTAACACCATTTCCCTACAAATACTAATTTCATTCAGTTCCTCCCTCTCCTTGGACCCTATGTTCCCCGACACCTCTGGGGTGTTATTTGTGTCCTCCTTTGTGAAGACAGAACCAAAGTATATAGTTAATTGGGCTGCCAATTCTTTGTTCCCCATTATAAATTCCCCTGATTGTGACTGCAAGGGACCTATGCTTGACTTCACCAATCTTTTTCTCTTCACATATCTATAGTAGCTTTTACAGTCAGTTTTTATGTTCCCTGAAAGCTTACACTCATACTCTATTACACCCCTCTTAATTAATCCCGTTGTCCTCCTTTGCTGAATCCTAAAATGCTGCCAATCCTCAGGTTTGCTGCTTTTCTGGCCAATTTATATGTTGTATTCTTGGATCTTATGCTATCCCTAATATCCCTTGTTAGCCATGGTTGAGTCACCTTTTTTGTTTTATTGTTTGCCAAACAGGGATGAACAAATTCTGTATTTCATCCATGCTATCTTTAAATGTTTGCCTTTGCCTATCCACCGTCACCCCTTTAAGTAATGTTCCCCAATCCATCCTAGCCAACTTACGCCTCATAACATCGTAGTGTCCTTTATTTAAATTCAGGACCCTAGTCTCTGAGTCAACTACTTCACTCTCCATCTTAATGAAGAATTCTATCATATTATGATCGCTCCTCCCGAAGGGGCCTTGCACAACAAGATTGCTAATTAATCCTTTCTCATTACATTATTCCCAGTCTAAGATAGCCTGATCTCTAATTGGTTCCTCGACATATTGGTCCAGGAAACCACCCCATATACACTCTAGGAATTCCTCCTCCACAGTATTGTTACTAATTTGGTTTGCCCAATCTATATGTAGATTAAAGTCACCCATGATAACTGCTGTGCCCTTATTGCACGCGTCTCTAATTTCCCATTTAATGCCATCCCCAACCTCCGCATTACTGTTTGGAGGTCTGTATACAACTCCCACTAACGTTTTCTGCCCCATGGTATTTCTCAGCTCTACCCATACAGATTCCACATCATCAGAGCTAATATCCTTCATTACTAGTGTGTTAATCTCCTCTTCAACCAGCAATGCTACCCACCTCATTTTCCTTTTTGCCTGTCCTTCCTGAATATTGAATACCCCTGGATGTTGAATTCCCAGCCTTGGTCACCCTGGAGCCATGTCTCCGTAATCCCAATTATATCATATCCATTTACATGTATTTGCACAGCTAATTCACCCACCTTCTTATGAATGCTCCTCGCATTAAGACACAAAGCCTTCAGGCTTGTTTTTGTAACACTCTTAGTCCTTTTAAAATTATTATTTATGTAGCCATGCTTGATTTACACACTTGATTTCTCTGCCTTCCACTTTTGCTTTTCTCCTTCCTGTCTTTTGATTCTATCCTTGCTTCCCTTTCCCCTGTCTCTCTGCACAGGTTCCCAACCCCCTGCCATTTTAGTTTAAACCCTCCCCAACAGCTCTAGCAGACACTCCTCCTTGGACATCGGTCCCAGTCCTGCCCAGGGGCAAACTGTCGAGTTAGTTCTGGTCTCACCTCCCCCAGAACCAGTTCCAATGTCCCAGGAATTTGAATCCCTCCCCCTTGCACCATTCCTCTAGCCACATATTCTTCTGAAATATCCTTCTATTTCTACTCTGACTAGCACGTGGCACTTGTAGCAATCCTGTGATTCCTACCGTTGAGTTCCTATTTTTATTTTACCTCCTAACTCCCTATATTCAGCTTTTAGGACCTCATCACGTTTTTTACCTATATCGTTGGTACCTATATGCACCACGAGAACTGGCTGTTCACCCTCCCCCTCCAGAATGCCCTGCAGCCACCCCAAGACATCCTTGACCCTTGCTCCAGGGAGGCAACAATCCATCCTGGAGCCTCGTTTGTGGCCGAGAAACCTATCTATTCCCTTTACAATAGAAACCCCTATCACTATAGCTCTCCCGCTCTTTTTCCTCCCATCCTGTGCAGCAGAACCACCCATGTTGCCAGGAAGTTGGCTGCTGCTGCCTTCCCCGGATAAGCCATCTCTCCCTACAATATCCAAAGTGGTATATCTGTTTGAGAGGGGGATGGCCACAGGGGACCCCTGCACTACCTGCCTGAGCCTACTACTCTCCTGGTGGTCAAACTTTCTCTTCCTGCCTTTGCAGCCTTTACCTGCGGTGTGACCAACTCATCAAACGTGCTATCCACAACGTCCTCAGCATCGCGAATGCTCCAGTATGTAACCATTCACAGCTGCAGAGCCGCAATGCGTTCTGCCAGTAGCTGCAGCTGGATAAATTTCCCGCACCCATGATTGTCAGGGACAAAGGAAGTGTCCGTGATTTCCCACATAGTGTAGGAGGAGCGTACCATTGGGCTGAGCTGTGCTGCTTGCCTTAGCCTTTAATTAATTTAAATTAAATTAAATCAAATCAATACCAATAATTACACTACAATTGAATTATATACTCAAAGGCCCTCATTTACTAGCACTCCCCGCTGCACAACATAGACCTTAGAAAGTATAACAACAAAAATTAAGACCATCTAAACTTTATAAACTATTAACCTTAACTGTCAAACTAGAGTAGTATGAGTACTCACCCAATCTGCTGCTTCCTCTTGCCCGCGTCACTTTTTGAATCGTGACACGGCTCTGGAATGACACCGCCAGTCTGTGAGATTGGTAAGCCTCTGAGGAAAAATGTCCGAAAGTGAGTTTAAATACTCACTGTAATGCCGCTCTCCTGCTGCTCCTGACACCGGTCTCTGAGGAAAAAAGCCCGCGAAAGTGAGTTTAAATACTCACTGTACCGCCACTCTCCTGTTGTCTGGACACCGGCCTCTGAGGAAAAAAGCCCGCAAAAGTGAGTTTAAATACTCACTGTACCGCCACTCTCCTGCTGCTCCCGACACCGGCCTCAGGTGAGATCAAAAAACATTCCGATACACACAGAAAGTGATATAGTCTGTTGTATACAGCTGAGAAGCCCCAAAGATATGCAGCAATGTTAGATTTCTGGAGGCATTAACATACCTTGCACGGAGGTAAAGAGGGATTAACAGTTAGATGGACAGTTTGGCAATTCCAATGTCATTTGAGTAAACCCACTAAAATGATGAGTCATACATGATCGTGAAATTTCAATAAAGGAGTTCCATTGTTCTCATGCCAGTGATGACGTTAACTGTGCAAACCTGTCAGTCTGTGTAACAATAAACATCATATAGTTTTTATGGAGTTTTATTCGTCTTTGTCCATGCCTTTTGTAAGATTTAGGATCAAAGGCTCACACAGATTACCCAACAGGGTTTTAGAAGTTGCAAGGCTTTTATTAAAGAGCTACAGTTTTAAAGCATAATCAGATATTACATATGGTTTAAGCTGAGTATAATAGACATACAACCCGTGACAGTAGAAAGCGATCTACGACTCCCCGAAGCGGAACGCCACGACCAGACGGACGGTTGGTTGGATGCCTGATAAGGCAGCATGGAGGTCTTGGGTCAGCAAGTCTCTGCAGCCAGTAACAGCAGTCGCCTCTGTTGATTCGTCCCCCTGGCTGTTGGAGGTGAGCCAGCATTGATTTCCACCTTGAAGAAGCCTTCGGCCCTCGCTGACTGATTCCCACTCTCAGCCCTCTATTCTTATAGTTATTTTGGTGGGCTGTGATCTATCTATTGTCAATCATCTATAATCCAAGTATGCTGCGGGAAAACATTTCTCACTGCCCCTTTTTGCCTGGCTGACGAGGCCTTTCTCTTATCTTTCTGAGGAATGTTTTGTTATGTTTCTTTAAGGACATGACTTTTCGGCTTCATTTTGTCTAGCTATGGTACCACCACCCTGTGTTGTCTTGCATTTTACGATCCCCTTATCACTTTCAGGCCCTTCAGTGTTAGTTATTTGACCTTGCTGATACTTCCCCCATTTATTCCTAACTGCAGTTTTAATTTCTGTTCTAAGAGTCAAACTTCATCCATGAATCTAATAACTGTTTCTTACAAATTCCCTTCTTTGAGAAGGAAATATCCTTATTGACTTCTCACACCTTGCTCTTAACTATTCTAGCTAAGTCTAAGTTATTAGTTCATCTCCCCACCTGTTTGATTAGGTGCCATAGATAGCATACCAGTATTACCAGGATTATCAGTATGGATCCTTGCCCTACTACTAAGAACAGTGTTAGCATCCTTAACCAAGGGGTTTGGCTAACATTGTAGACTGATTCATACCACTTCCGTTCCCCTAGCTTTTGGATTTTTGATTCCATCTCCTCATTCTGCTGGGTCATTTTAACTAAGTGAACTTTCGAGGTGCTAGTTCTTTCTAAGATTGATTTGAGGTTCAGTGACAATGGGGGAATCGGGTGGCCGAACTGAGTTACAGCCTCGAGCGCCTCATTCTGCATGGAGATGTTAACTTTCAGTTCCGTGATGTTGTGAGCCGAGATGGGGAGTAGGACGTGACCCCCTACTATGGTTGTTTGGGTCGGCTTAAAGCAGAATGTAGGGCTCTGGATGGGACATTCCCGATCCCCATGTTTCATCATCTCGGCACTTGTGGTGACACAGTACTTTCCCATCTGGAGGTACGTATATTTTGCGCTATCTGGCCCCCATCGCCGGACATTCATGTCGCACGTGGGCGACTCTGGATCCAGGGTGAAGCCACAGGCTGGCTTTCCCAGGTTCCTTACATCACAGCAGCACAAATAGGCCCCTCCTCGATCGGAGCAGCATTCGGTGTTGGGGCTATCCCATGTCTGATCTTGGTTGATCAGGATCGGGGGGGGGGGGGAAGTTTCATATGACGTGTGGATGTCGCAGTCCATGGTCCCTATGGATTCCACCTTAAATACTTCCCACTCGCCTTCTACCTGAAGGCGGGGTAGCCACAAGACCACTGGTACCACGCTTCCCTGAACCTTGTTCCCTTTGACTAGGTAAGATAGCCCGTGCTGTCGGGCTCCTCTGGTGTAGTTGGACCCGGCAAACCATTTACTAATCAGGCTGTCATTTATGAAGGATGGAATCCGATTGTCTCCTATATCTGAGTCCGTCTGCTATCTGGTTGAGCATATAACTCCCATAAACAGAACAGACCATAGCCCTGGATATGTTTTTCTCTGCTTCCCCCTTATCTTTGATGATTTTATTAACGTTTTTTCTATTTGTTGGAACACCTTTACCTCGCCTCTGACTGTCAAGAGATTTTGGGACAGTTCTTGGATTACATCCCGCCCTTCTTTGTTTGTTCCTGATAGAATCCCTTTTAATTGACTCCTCATTGCCTCGTTGTGTTCCCACGTGTTTTTTACATCGACCCGATTCCAGGCAGCTGTCCCTGCCACAGCCTCTATTCCGACCCATTCCCCCAATCCCCTTTTCGTTCTTTGTTTCATCCTGGCTCTGGTCATGTTTACTTTTGCTGCCACCTATTTCTCGTCCCATGATCCCCAGTTATCCTGTGCCTGGTTTTTTGCTAAGAAATCCCTCACTGTCTCTTCCACCAGCTGATTGAAGTAGATGCGGTATCCTACGGGACACAGCCCCTGCGGGAGAGGGATATCCCTGAAGTGGAGTAGAACGGGAACTATCTCATATCTCACATCATTGTGTAGCTTCTTATAGGTGCGGGTGACCACTAACCCATTCCTTGGCCCTTTCTCTAGCAGCGGGCATTCCCTTACTCTGGTGCTGCTTGGTTCCTGGCTCTTGCCTTTCTTCTCTTTATATATCTCAATCTTTTGGACCGTTCCCTCCCTGCTAACTGAATGATCCAGGGGGCCTGCATCGAGGCATCCTATCATCCCTCTGTGCCTCTGGCTCAGTTTTGGCCAGTTTAGTGTGTCCTGATTTTGCCCTAGGTAGGGGATTCCTACGCTCTCTGGTGTGATCCTAACCTGATCCCTGAATCCGAATCCCCGGTCTTCATAATTACCCTTTCCCAATTGGAAGTTTGGTGTTACGCTACTTCGATCTTTAATACATTGGCATGCTACCTTTAGCCCCTCCCCCTCCCGTGCTCATACAACAGGGGGTCTGTATTCATAAGGCCTCACCCAGCTGCAGTAATTACAACAGAAAGTCATATTACACCCATCCTCTGAAATAGTGTTGTTCTCTGTGGACTCGTTAGTAGGTCGCAGGATCACTCCTTGTCTCACGATGATGCTGATGATTGCTGCCAGTTCTATCAGAATCTTGAGCGGAGCCATCCTGTGCCGTGACCTATAACAGAAAATGTGGAGTATTTATTCTTTCACAGTTTTTAACTGATTGATGTGGTACCACCTGGGCCTTTTCTTCCCCCTCTTATCTGGGATTTGGACCAAGTATACCGCGGGACTGGCTTGGTCTAAGATTGGGCAGGGTCCCACCCATTTAGGTTCATAAGAACATAAGAAATAGGAGCAGGAGTAGGCCAATCAGCCCCTCGAGCCTGCTCCACCATTCAATAAGATCATGGCTGATCTGATCCTAACCTCAAATCTTCTATCGCTCTGCATCCACCCGGACCCATGTGATCTCCCGGGAGAGGTGAAAAACCAGATAAAGACCCAATGGCCAATTTGGGAGAAAAAAATCTGGGAAATTCCTCTCCGACCCATCTATGCGATCGAAATTCTTCCAGGAGATCACTCTGTCCCTATATTTTCTACAGTACTTACCTTCTGTAAAGGCGACCTCCACCCCAGCCAGGAACAGAAATAAAACCATCTCCTGAAATCTAACACAGAATTAGAACACAGTAGGAGCAAAACCAGGCTACACGGCCCCTGGGCCCACTCCACTACCCACGGGGCCATGACCATTCCGAACCTAGACTCATGTCCAATTTCCTGCCCGCTCCCCGTAACCCTCAATTCCCTTTACTTCTAGGAAACTATTTATTTCTGTTTTAAATTTATTTAATGATGTAGTTTCCACAGCTTTCTGGGGCAGCAAATTCCACAAACCTACCACCCTCTGAGTGAAGAAGTTTCTCCTCATCTGAGTTTTGAAAAAGAGCAGCCCCTTATTTTAAGATTATGCCCCCTAGTTCTAGTTTCACCCATCATTGGGAACATCCTCACCGCATCCACCCGATCAAGCCCCTTCACAATCTTATATGTTTCAATAAGATCGCCTCTCATTCTTCTGAACTCCAATGAGTAGAGTCCCAATCTACTCAACCTCTCCTCATATGACCACCCCCTCATCCCCGGGATTAACCGAGTGAACCTTCTTTGTACTGACTCGAGAGCAAGTATGTCTTTTCTTAAGTATGGACACCAAAAATGTATGCAGTATTCCAGGTGCGGTCTCACCAATACCTTGTACAACTGCAGCAATACCTCCCTGTTTTTATATTCCATCCCCCTAGCAATAAAAGCCAACATTCCATTGGCCTTCTTGATCACTTGCTGCACCTGCATACTAACTTTTTGAGTTTCGTGCACCAGGACCCCCAGATCCCTTTGCATTACAGTACTTTTCAGTTTCTTGCCATTAAAATAATAACTTTCTCTATGATTTGTCCCGCCTAAGTGCATAACTTCACACTTTCCATTATTGTATTCCATCTGCCAAATCTCTGCCCACTTACTTAGCCTGTCTATGTCCCTTTGCAGGTTTTTTGTGTCCTCCTCACTCACTACTTTCCGTCCCATCTTTGTATCATCTGCAAACTTTGATATGTTACACTCGGTCCCCTCCTCCAAATCGTTAATATAGATTGGAAAGAGTTGGGGACCCAGCACTGACCCCTGCGGAACACCACTAGTTACTGGTTGCCAATCTGAGAACGAACCATTTATCCCAACTCTCTGCTTTCTGTTAGAGAGCCAATCCTCCACCCACGCCAGAATATTACCCCCAATCCCGTGATTTTTTACCTTGAGCAATAATCTTTTGTGTGGCACCTTGTCAAATGCCTTTTGGAAGTCTAAATACACTATGTCCACTGGTTCCCCTTTATCCACCCTGTATGTTACTTCCTCAAAAAACTCCAGCAAATTTGTCAAACATGACTTCCCCTTCATGAAACCATGCTGAGTTTGTCCTATTAAATTATGTTTATCCAAATGTCCCGTTACTGTCTCCTTAATAATGGACTCTAACATTTTACCAACCACAGATGTTAGGCTAACAGGTCTATAGTTTCCAGCCTTCTGTCTACTACCCTTTTTAAATAAGTGTGTTACATTAGCAGTTTTCCAATCTGCCGGGACCTTTGCTGAGTCCAGTGAGTTTTGGAAAATTATTACCAATGCATCCACAATCCCTACCGCTACTTCCCTCAAGACCCTAGGATGCAAGCCATCAGGTCCAGGGGATTTATCCGGCTTGAGTCCCATTATTTTACCAAGTACCACTTCCTTAGTGATTTTAATCGTATTTAGTTCCTCCCCCCCTAGAGCCCCCTGTTTGTCCAGTGTTGGGATATTCTTAGTGTCCTCTACTGTAAAGACTGATACAAAATAATTGTTCAGTGTTTTTGCCATCTCCATGTTTCCCACCATTAATTTCCCGGTCACATCCTCTAAGGGTCCAACATTTATTTAGCCACCCTTTTTCTTTTTATATAACTATAGAAACTTTTACTGTCTGTTTTTATATTTTTTGCTAATTTACTTTCATAATCTATCTTCCCTTTCTTAATCAATCTTTTAGTTATTTTTTGCTGTCTTTTAAAGACTTCCAAATCTTCCATCCTCCCACTAGATTTGGCTACCTTATATGCCCTTGTTTTTAGTCGGATACTATCCTTAATTACTTTACTTAGCCACGGATGGCTATCTTTTATTTTACACCCTTTTTTCCTCAGTGCAATATATATTTTTTGGAAGTTGTAAAATAACTCCTTAAATGTACACCACTGGTCATGTACCGTCTTACCCTTTAATCTATTTTCCCAGTCCACTCTAATCAATTCCACGCTCATACCTTCATAGTCTCCTTTATTCAAGCTCAGCACGCTTGTTTGAGATCCAACCTTCTCACCCTCTAATTGAATATGGAACTCAACCATGTTATGGTCACTCATTCCAAGGGGATCCTTTACTAGGACATTTTTAATTAATCCTGTCTCATTCCACAGGACCAAATCTAAGGTTGCTTGCCCCCTGGTTGGTTCAGTTACATACTGCACAAGAAACCCATCCCTAATACACTCAATGAACTCATCCTCAAGGCTGCTCTGCCCAATTTGATTTGTCCAGTTAATATGATAATTAAAATCCCCCATAATTATAGCTGTTCCCTTATTACAAGCCTCAACTATTTCCTGATTAATACTCCGTCCAACAGAGTTGCAACTGTTCGGAGGCCTATAGACTACACCCACTAGTGTTTTTTTCCCCTTATTATTCCTTATCTCCACCCAAACTGTTTCACTATCCTGCTCCTTTGACCCAATATCATTTCTTTGTATTATAGTGATTCCTTCCTTTATTAACATAGCCACCCCACCTCCTCTCCCTTCCTGCCTGTCCTTCCTGATTGTTAAATAACCTGGTATGTTTAATTCCCAGTCATGGTCACCCTGCAGCCATGTTTCTGTAATGGCCACAAGATCATACCCATATGTCGTTATTTGTGCCGTTAACTCATTCATTTTGTTACGAATGCTACATGCATTCAGATAAAGAACTTTCAAATATGCTTTGTAACACTTAGTTCCTGTTTTTTCCCTTTTTAGTACTTTACTTTTTACTCCGTACCTTCTGTCCCTTCCTGACACATTCTGTTTTTTAATTCCCCCACTGCTACCTAAGTCTATGACCTTCTCTGTTGTCATTTCTATTATTTGCTCTCTAGAAACCTCCCCCCCCCCACTAATTAGTTTAAAGCCCTCTCTACAGCCCTAGTTATATGATTCACCAGGACTCTATTCCCAGCACTGGCCAAGTGGAGTCCGTCCCAACGGAACAGCTCCCTCCTGTCCCAGTATGGGTGCCAGTGTCCCAAGAAGCAAAACCCATTTCTCCCACACTAGTCTTTGAGCCACACATTTAACTCTTTAATTTTATTTATCCTAGCCATATTCGCTCGTGGCTCAGGTAATAACCCAGAGAGTATTACCCTTGAGGTTCTGTTTTTTAATTTGACCCCTATCTGCTCATACTCCTTTAACAGAACCGTCTTCCTTGTCCTATCTACGTCGTTTGTACCAACATGGACCATGACAACTGGATCCTCCCCCTCCCAATCCAAGTTTCTTTCCAGCCCAGAAGAGATGTCCTTAACCCTGGCACCGGGCAGGCAACACAGCCTTCGGGACTCCCGCTCTTGACTGCAGAGAACCCTATCTATCCCCTTAATGATACTATCCCCTACCACTACAACATTTCTTTTTACTCCCTCCACTTGAATGGCCCCCTGTACCACAGTGCTGTGGCCAGGTTGCTCATCCTCCCTGCAGTCCCCGCTCCCGCCCTCACAGGGAGTAAGAACCTCGATCCTGCTGGACAAGAACAAGGGCTGCGTCTCCTTCAACACTACATCCTGGATCCCTGTACCTTCCTCACTCATAGTCACACCGTCCTGTCCCTGACCACGGACTACATCTGCAGTAATTAACTTCATAGGTGTGACCATCTCCTGAAACATAGAGTCCAGGAACTTCTCCCCCTCCCTGATGTGTCGCAGTGTCTGAAGCTCGGTCTCAAGCTCCAAAACATGGAACTTGACTTCCTCTAGCAGCAAACACTTGTCGCAGATGTAATCACGGTGAGCCTCAATGGGGACCACCGGCTCCCACATCTCGCAACAGTAACACATCACCTGCTCCATTCTATATAATTAATTAAATGTCTTATTATTAGTTACGAAGACCCTGGCCGGATATAGATGATAATGTCACACCACTATTCAAAGGACTTACCAACTTAAAGGTATAAAAGAGAAGAGAAGGAAGAAAACCAACCAACCAGCTGATCACCAAACTCCTCCTTGAATACTGTCTGTGGGGCCTGTTTGGTTGACTCGTCTCGCTGCTCCGCCTCCGCAGTGTTGTCCAAGCCTGGGAGTGGGGAACAAAACAGAGCAAAAAACACGCCCTCACCTCCCACTTATCCGAACTCTCCCACTTAGCAAAACTCCAGCACCACTCAATGCACAAGGCACTCTGTGCACTGCACTAGCCCCTCCCCTTTTATACCCGGATTCTACTTCCGGTTTAAACTGCCCAAGAGTGTAAAAAACCCTTAAAAAATTAATCTTACTTCAAATAATTGACTTCTTAACATACTAAAATTCACAAAATACGCTTAAATGATTTTTCTCCCACTTAGCAAAACTCCAGCACCACTCAATGCACAAAGCACTCCATGCACTGCACTAGCCCCTCCCCTTTTATACCCGGATTCTACTTCCGGTTTAAACTGCCCAAGAGTTTAAAAAACCCTTAAAAAATTAAACTTACTTCAAATAATTGACTTCTTAACACACTAAAATTCACAAAATACACTTAAATGATATTTCTCCCACTTAGCAAAACTCCAGCACCACTCAATGCACAAAGCACTCCGTGCACTGCACTAGCCCCTCCCCTTTTATACCCGGATTCTACTTCCGGTTTAAACTGCCCAAGAGTTTAAAAAACCCTTAAAAAATTAAACTTACTTCAAATAATTGACTTCTTAACACACTAAAATTCACAAAATACACTTAAATGATTTTTCTCCCACTTAGCAAAACTCCAGCACCACTCAATGCACAAAGCATGTTCCCATTTTAGGTAATTTAGGACCATCATCACATCCCCAATCTCATATTCAAAAGGCCGAACCTTTTTGTCAAAGTACTTTTTTATCTGCTGTTGGCTTTTCCCGGTCTGTTGGGCTACAAACTCATTTGTTTTCTGAATGTGTTCTATCATTGATTCCAACCATCTCTGGTTGGCCGCCCCTTGCAGGAGTGGGCTGAGAGATGGAGTGAGGAGGTGGGCCGGTGTTCTCATTAGCCACCCCGTCATAGCCTGATAAGGTGAAATACCCGTGGTGCTATGTGGGGTTGCTCTTATCGCCATCAGGCACGTGGGCAGCATATTAGCCCATTGTGCGGGGTGGCCTGCACATAACTTTTTCAACATAGTTTTAAGGATCTGGTTCCCCCTTTCCACCACTCCTGATGATTGTGGGTGGTGTGCTATGTGTAGTTTGTGGGGGATTTTCATGAGTCTCTGGAGTTCAGTGAAGACTTTCTCGGTAAAGTGTGACCCTTGGTCACTATCCACCTGGATCGGGATTCCCCACCTGCAGACCACCTCACACAATAGTAGTTTCACTGCTGTGAGAGCAGTGTTAGCCTTGCAGGGGAAGGCCTCAATCCATTTTGTGAATTTGTCTATCAGGAACAGACAGTACTTGTAGCCCAGGGGCGCCGTGGCTAGAGGGCCTATGAAGTCAATTTGGACATGTGTCCAGGGCCCGCTTGGTGGTGGCGGCTGCCGTAGTAGTGCCCTATTAGAGTGATTGCCTGGGTTGTGCTGAAGACATGCCAGGCACCTATGGACCCTGTTTTCAAAGTCTTCGTTACAACCGGGGTACCAGGCAGAGGGGCTGGCCCTGCTGGTGCCATGCAATGACTATAGAGTAAGGGTCATACATGGCCTGCAGGGAGGCTAGGTCATTGGCTGAGCTGATTGCTCCCACAGAGAGGGCATTGGGCTCCCGGGGTCGCTCCCATACCGGGGCGTTTATAGCAGCTTGCTTGGCGGCTTGATCAGCTGTGGAATTACCCCTAGCCAATGGCTCTATGGACCGGGAATGTGCCTTAACCTTACCCACATAAACAGGTGCCGTACGCCCCCACAACCCTGCGTCCAAGACCTGGAACAAGGTGGCATGCAACAGGGGTTTACCGTCGGTGGTACAAAAGTTATTCCGCGCATACATTGGCAAGGATAGCAGGGTGTTGATAGCATAGGCACTGTCAGTCCAAATGTTAATGCTTTGGGAGGTGGTAACCTGAATGGCGGTTACGAGGTCAGCTACCTCGGCATATTGCGCAGAATGGGGGGTGCAGCTGTATTGGATAACCTCACTTGGTAGGATAACGGCAAACCCGGTGTATGGTTTACCATCCTTTTGGAATGATGATCCATCAATAAAGACATCCGGTGCCCCCATAATCAGTTCTGCCTGGATCGCGGAGGTGTGGAAGTCCAGCAGGGGAAGGGGACATTCGTGTGGGGGTCCGTCATATAAGAGTCGCTGGGGCAGCAAAGGAATTCATTTGGGAGTGACCTCCAAGTCACGCCGGGTCAGTTCCAATGTCCAGTGGCTCAGTCGAGTCGATGATACTAGCGTGTCCCCTGGTCATAGCAGCAGGTTGAGTGGCGTGTGTGGGCTGTGTAGTTGATATGCCATCAATAACTCAAAGACAAGGATTCAACTGAAGGCTTTTAATCACTAAGAACATTGCAGCATTGCAGGTCTTCCCACATCGGGTTCGTCTGGTAGGAATGACTCATACAGCTCTTGAGACCTTTATATGGCAAAAGACAGGGGCGTAGCCAATACACACAATAGGAACAAAAGGGGTCGGTTCACACAATACAAGCAGGTAAAACACATGGGCTGATGAAGGCATAAATTTCATCACATTCACCCCTTCTACAGATTTAGTCTGTCCGGGGGTGTGATAGTCCTTCCTGAACGTCGCAACAGTACCTCGGGTTCCGACCGGGAGTCCGTGGTGCCCTCCTGGGCATACCCATGTGCTGGGGGTGTTGCAGGTACTTCTGGGGGTGGTGAGGATACCTCTGGGGATGGTGGAGGTTCTTCTGGGGGTGGTGGTGATGGGTCGTCGTCGTCGCTTCCTGCCGAGGCGAGGTCCTTTATGGACACGGTGTCTTCACGCCCGTCGGCATGCTTGACGTACACGTACTGTGGGTTTGCGTGGAGTAGGTGTACTGCCTCCATGAGGGGATCCGTTTTGTGGCCCCTCACATGCTTCCGTAACAGGACTGTCCCTGGGGTGGAGAGCCACGAGTGTAGGGATACTCCTGAGGTTGATTTGCGGGGAAAAACAAACATCTTCTCGTGAGGAGTGGCGTTAGTAGCCGTACACAGTAGCGACCTTATCGAGTGGAGTACATCTGGTAGGACCTCCTGCCAGCGGGAGGTGGGGAGGCCTTTAGACCTTAGTGCTAAGGTGACCACCTTCCACACCATCGCGTTCTCCCTCTCCACTTGCCCATTACCCCGGGGGTTATAACTAATGGTCCGACTCATGGCTATCCCCTTCGACAGCAGGTATTGGCGCAGTTCATCGCTCATGAACGACGCCCCCCTGTCAGTGTGGATGTAGTTAGGCATGCCGAACGTGCAAAACAGGTTGCCGAGGCACTTGATGACCGTGGCACTGGTCATATCTGGGCAGGGGTAGGCGAATGGGAAGCGGGAGTACTCGTCCACAATGTTGAGAAAGTACACATTGCGGTCGGTGGAGGGGAGTGGTCCCTTGAAATCTAAGCTCAGGCGCTCGGATGGCCGTGTAGCTTTGATCAGATGGGCTCGATCGGGCCTGAAAAAACGGGGCTTGCATTCCGCACAGGTGCAGCAGTCCCTGGTCATAGACCGGACCTCCTCGATGGAATAGGGCAGGTTACGGGATTTTATAAAGTGGAATAGCCGGGTGACCCCCGGGTGGCAGAGGCCATTGTGGAGGCCCTGTAGCCTGTCCCCCTGGATGCTGGCACACATCCCTCGTGATAGGGCATCGGGGGATTCGTTGAGGGCCCCCGGCCTATATATTATGTCGTACTCAAACGTGGAGAGTTCGATCCGCCACCTGAGAATTTTGTCGTTCTTGATCTTCCCCCTCTGTTTGTTGTTAAACATGAAGGCTACCGACCGCTGGTCGGTAAGCAGAGTGAAGCGTTTGCCGGCTAGGTAGTGCCTCCAGTGCCGCACTGCCTCCACTATGGCCTGGGCCTCCTTCTCTACCGAGGAGTGCCTGATCTCGGGCCCTTGGAGGGTTCTTGAGAAAATTTTAATCACTGAAACACCAAGATGGATCGACTCCTGAAACCAGAGCGCTTGGATCTGGACCCCTGTGCCTCAGACGCAGCCACACAGTTTGGACACTGGTTCCAATGCTTCGAATTTTTCATTGCAAACTCATCCACCACCATAGCAGCCGCAATCGCTACCGGAGACATGAAACTGGGAATCCTGCGAAACTGGGTGAGCCATCGGGTCTCCCCTCTCATCCAAGATGCCACCAGCTACGGGGATGCCTGCACCATTCTGAAGGCCCACTACGTGCGACCAATAAACGAGGTGTACGCCAGGCATCTTCTGGCTACTCGCACGCAGCGGCATGGTGAGTCACTAGAGGACTTTATACTAAGCCTAAAAGTACTGGGCAGAGACTGTAACTGTAAGGCCGTGTCTGCCATCGTGTACACGGAGGAGCTGATTCGAGACTCCCTTATTGCGGGCCTCAGTTCAAATTACATTCGGCAGAAACTGTTTGAACAGGAGGGACTGGACTTAAAACAGGCTATAGATATAGCGCGATCACTGGATATGGCCCAGAAGAACTCTGAATCCTGTTCCCCAGGCCACGCGGCCCACTCCGCCTCGTGCGCGCCGTGGGGGCTGCCATCTTGGAAGCTATCTTCACCTCCCAGGTCTCAGGCCAGCCCAGCACCATCGGAGCCCCAGCCTCCACCCAGGAGCCCCACTACTGCCGCGATGCATCGGGGCCCGAAATGCTACTTCTGCGGCCAGGACAAACACTCCAGGCATCTGTGCCCAGCGAAGGGCACCACCTGTTTTAAATGCGGGAAGAAAGGACATTTCAGCAAAGTCTGCAGAGGGAACCCCGCCTCCAACTCCACCACCGCCGCGTGCGCGCCGTGGGAGCGGCCATCTTGGAAGCCATCTTGTCCACCCTCATGGAGTCCACCATCTTGCCCCGACTACACGGACCTCCAGGACCCACTGGTGGCCTCGATCACAGTGGATCAATCCAGGCCGCATCCGTTGTCTAAATCGATGATGGACATATAGGTAAACGGGAACAAGGTTAAATGCTTGATTGACTGCGGGAGCACCGAAAGCTTTATTCATCCTAGCCTGGTAAAACGACTTTCACTAACGATAGTCCCCACACAGCGCAAAATCACCATGGCCGATAAGACTATGACAAAGACAAGGATTCAACTGAAGGCTTTTAATCACTAAGAACATTGCAGCATTGCAGGTCTTCCCACATCGGTTTCGTCTGGTAGGAATGACTCATACAGCTCTTGAGACCTTTATATGGCAAAAGACAGGGGTGTAGCCAATACACACAATAGGAACAAAAGGGGGCGGTTCACACAATACAAGCAGGTAAAACACATGGGCTGATAAAGGCATATATTTCACCACACTAGTATTACATGATTGAAACCTGTTATGTAGGTAAAGTGTTTGACGGCCCAAAAGGTGGCCAGCAGGTGTCTTTCACAGGCAGAGTAAGTCAGTTCAGCCCCCCTTAGGATTCTTCAAGCGTAGGCGATAGGGAATAATCTGCCCTGGTTATCCTGACATAGGGCAGCCGCGAGGCTTTTCTCTGTGGCCCCTACCTCCATGTGGAAGGGCTCGCTGGGCTTGGGTGAAACCAGACATGTAGCCTGTGCGACAGCTTGCTTCAGCAGTGTCACTGCATTTGTACAGTCCTTAGTCCAGCCGAGTTGGACTTGGTCGTCATTCCCTTTAAGTAGTTGATAGAGCGGTGCTGTTGTTTCTGCAAATCGTGGAATGAAAGTCCGCTGGTATCCCACCAACCCGAGAAAGGAACGCAGGGCGGTCTTTGAAGTGGACAGGGGTAGGCGCTGAATGGTTTCAATCTTTTGCTGATCCAGGCTGATGCCAGAAGCTCCAATTCGGACGCCTAAAAAGGTTACACTCTCCTGTACCAGCTGGGCTTTCCGTGGGTGAACCTTTAGTCCAGCTTTTAAAAGTAGCTGCAGTAATTCCTGAAGGAGTGTGTCATGCTCAGCGCGGTCTGTGATAGCAAGCAAGATATCATCAACATACTGGAGCAAACAGGAGGGCCGTGAAAAGTCCTTCAGGGCCCCAGCCATACGCTTGTGGAAAATGGTGGGGGCGTTATGGAGCCCTTGTGGCACGCACGTCCAGGTATAACTCTGATCCTCGAATGTAAAAGCAAATTTAAACTGATCTTCCTGCCTTACGGGGATGCTCCAGAAACCATTAGAGATATCGAGGGTGGAGGAGACTTTGCTGCCATTGGGGATCTGTGAGAGTAGGGTGGGTGATTCTCAAACCACCGGAGCGCAAGCGGGGGTAACTGAATTGAGCTTACGATGGTCGATAGTTACCCACCAGCTGTCATCTGGCTTTTTGACTGGCCAGACGGGGGGAGTTAGTTGTAAATGTGCCTTTGCGGACATCACCCTGCTTTAACAATGACTCGATGGTCGTTTGAATATATTGTATACTCCCGGCCGGGTATGAGTATTGTTTTACGGGAGCGTGGACCGGACCGTTAATCTCCTCAGATTCGGTCATGCCCCCGCAATCATGTTTGTGGGTCACGAATACTCCCGGGACTGATTCTAAGATAGCCTGGACTTCCGGGTCTGCAGAGGTAACTGGTTCGTAGTCCTCTGTTTTTTTAATCGCGTATACCGAGTGCGCGCTGGACACCGGGGTGGGAGGTCCGTTTTGAAGGTTCCACCAGATACAATTGTTGGTATAATCAATCACTGCCCGATGCCTGCCGAGCACATCACTGCCTAATATTCCCTGGCCGGTATGCATGGACATATAGACGGGGTTTTGGACGGTGACTTGCGCCCCTCCTATGTCCAATAATATGGTAAGAGACCCTTGTATGGTCGTCTGGGTTGAATTGTCGAAACCTGATAGGAGCTAGGGCACACCCTTCGTGGGGTTGGGGTGGGGATCGTGGATAATGGTGACAGAGGAGCCAGAGTCGACCAGCATTTGTTGTTGATGGCCTCCTGAATCAACAATGTGGACTACTAGCCTCCCGTGTTGATCGTGTTGGAGAGGGGAAGCCCCTCCCCCTTCTTTTAACCCCGGGAGTCATAATGTGGGTGGTGGAGGAAATGACCCATTCTGCTGTTGTACCACGGCACCGGTAGGGCTTTCTGACTGACGCTTAGGGCGGCTAGGGCTGCCTCCACTCTCTCAAGCCGCTGGTCGGTTATGTCGGGGCCTACCTGCCTTGGGGAGTTGCGGCATTGGCGGGCATAGTGGCCTAGACGCTGACAGCGATAGCAGCATATTGAGCTGTTTTTCCCCATCGCAGATGTTCTGGGCTCCCCTGACCCCTGGTTAGGCAGCGGGCCTTCAACGGCCGCTACTGCACCTTGAGGGATGTTGGCACGGGTCTGGTCCCATGCAGCCTGGGTGCGAATCTGCAGTTTTTCCCAGTGGGTGTCTTTAGAAACGTAAACACCTAGCACGTTGCAGACCAATGATTGGAGGCCATTAAGGAAAAGGGTTTTGAAGCCCTGGTTGTCGTAGTGTTCCCCTCTCTCCTCTCTGGTGCACTGAAAGGTGAAGTCTTTGCCCGAAAACGTTCGGGCTCTCCGCAGGGCCCTGTTTGGTGTTAGCAAGGAGTTGGTGGAAGTCTAGGCTACCCTCCCCTAACACCCGGCATATCTCTGTCTCCATATCCTAAACATCGCCCCCTTCTATAATGCCTGGACCCATTTCTTGTTTCAGTTCTGTGGAACATGCCTCCAGGAGGACCTGTTTAAAGTCGCTCCCTTCTAATTCTGGATGAGAAATTTTAAAAATCCTCCAACGCTGCCTGAGCTCGAGGGGGTCTGTGCGGACACCCAGCGCTCCCGAGCTACTTTTTAGCGTCCCAACCTCGACTGCAGTAAGGGGCCGTCGGGCAGTTGTCTCTCTCCTATTAGTAGTGCTCAAGGGGGCCTGCTCTGCTCCTACTGCTTCTTTGCTCTCTGAGGATCTGCGTGTGGGGGCTGGAACCGAGGATTCGGATTCCGCCATTGATCGGGTGATCACGCACACTGGCATCTTGTCTGCCTCAGCTCCCCCCAAGAACGAAGGCGGAGCCAGGGGAGCAGAGGGAATAGGGATCTGTCTGAAACTGTGCCAATAAGAGTCGGGATCTGCCGGTTTAATTCTGGAGACAGCTGCCACTACTGCTCGCTGTTGGCTAATTTGTGCCTGCAGCTGTTGGATTTTTTCTAGGCACAGGGCGTGGTCTGCCTCAGGGGAAGCGGTGCTTTGCTGTCGATTCAGTCCCTTACTGCCCCCCTTGCATCTTCCAACTCCTCCCTCAACCTACGGTTCTCTACCTGTAACTCAGTGTCATTATCTAGGATCTGGTCTAGCTTCCTTTGGGCACGCTGTGCTTTCTCATTCTCTGTTTGCTCCCGGGCCAGCTGGGTGCGGAGCTCGGAGTTGTCCTGCTTCAGCTGACGAGTTAGCTCCCTTAACCCTTTAGCCTCCAGATTTACTTGTTCAGCAAACAGATGTGCCCCGTACGCCAACTGATCCCGGCCCTTCTTCAACTTAAGTTTGTTTTGGTGGATGTCTGCCGAAAGTTTGTCGAGAATGCAATCATAGTTCCCGCTGCTATCTTCTAAAATTCCGAGAACTCTCGTGGCCGCAGCCTTACTGACTTTTTCTGCCAGGCTGTCTATTAATAATTCTCGATGATATGCCAACGCCATTGTATTTCTGGTTTTACCTTTCAACAAGCTCTTTACCGTTCCCTTCTTTCAGAGAGAAAAAGCACTATACACAGTCTAAGCAATGATCAGGTGCATTCGACCGGTCCCTCCGGTCATCCCAACCAGAAACTTACAATTCCTAACTCTGTGATCCCACTTCTGACACCACTGTAAGATCCAGATCACAGGCTCACACAGATTACCCAACAGGGTTTTAGAAGTTGCAAGGCTTTTATTAAAGAGCTAGGCCTAGAAATTCAGTGGGCTGCACCACCCGTTAGCGCCTTAAGTGGGCGCTAAGTGGATCGGAAGCCACTGGCCATGCCTACCACTAAATTCAGCGGGACGCTAATGGCGGCGCTAGCCGTTAGCGCTGCACCGCTACCGATGACATCATCGGTGTGCGCAGCGCCCCGCTAATGCCCCGATCATGATATTTAGATGCGCCCCCTGCTTTAACGCCGGGTGCTATTTGCGACCGGTTCAGGGGGGCCTACCTGCGGCGGTAGAGGCGCTAATTAAAGGAGAGGTGCGGGGCGGCCATTGTTTTTGCTGGCCGCCTGCCAGCACCTCTCCGCGCTGCCGTCCCCGGCCTCCTGAGCACCCCCCACAGAGTACCGACTGCGTTCCAAGAGCCCCGCACTTCTCCTCGGTGCTGGGCTCTTTTGCTGGCACTCGCGATCCTCGATCGTGCTGCACAAGGCCCCTCCCCTTTAAGAAGGGGAGGAAGGCCTGCAGTACCACAGCGCACCGTGCCGCAGCGTGTGGCACTGCGGCATGTTACGCAGCGATATTTAGCTGCAGCGCCCCAAGAGGGATGCGGGGTGCCTCCAGTAGCGCCGCGTTTCCCTCTGGGGCGCGCAAACTGAATTTCCGGCGGGCGGCCGCGTCTGCTTCCGGGGCGCTACTTCTAGCACTCTGGCAAGGCTGGTGCCCCAAGCGGGGCTATAGTGAATTTCTAGGCCCTACAGTTTTAAAGCATAATCAGATATTACATATGGTTTAAGCTGAGTATAATAGACATACAACCTGTGACAGTAGATAGTGATCTACGACTCCCGAATCAGAATGCCACGACCGGACGGACGGTTGGTTGGATGCCTGATAAGGCAGCATGGAGGTCTTGGTTCAGCAAGTCTCTGCAGCCAGGAACAGCAGTCGCCTCTGTTGATTCATCCCCCTGGCTGTTTGAGGTGTTAGACCTGAGCCAGCACTGATCCACCTCAGATGCTAAATTTAGTCAAGGTGTTAGGCCTGAGCCAGCATTGATTTCCATCGAAGAAGCCTTCGGCCCTCACTGACTGATTCCCACTCTCAGCCCTCTATTCTTATAGTTATTTCGGTGGGCTGTGATCTATCTATTGCCAATCATCTATAATCCATGTGTGGTGCGGGAAAACATTTCTCACTACCCCTTTTTGCCTGGCTGACGAGGCCTTTCTCTTATCTTTCCGAGGAACATTTTGTTATGTTTCTTTAAGGACATTTTATGACTATTTGGCTTCATTTTTTCTAGCTATGGTACCACCACCCTGTGTTGTCTTGCATTTTACGATCCCCTTATCACTTTCAGGCCCTTCAGTGTTTGTTATTTGACCTTGCTGATGCTTCCCCCATTTATTCCTAACTGCAGTTTTAATTTCTGTTCTAAGAGTCAAACTTCATCCATGAATCAATAACTGTTTCTTACACGAGAGGAGTATGGTAAATCTATTGCTGCTCACCGCGAGAGAGGATCATGGTAATTCTATCAGTGCTCACCGGGAGAGAGGATTATGGTAAATCTATCGGTGCTCACTGGGAGAGAGGATTATGGTAAATCTACCGTTGCTCCCTGGGTGAGAGGATTATGGTAAATCTATCGGTGCTCACCTTGAGAGAGGATTACAGTAAATGTATCAGTGCTCACCAGGAGAGATGGTTACAGTATATCTAACAGTGTTCACTGGGAGAGAGGATTATGGTTAATCTATCAGTGCTTACCGGGAGAGAGGATTACAGTAAATTGTACAGTGTTCCCTGGGAGAGTGGATTATGGGAAATCTATCGCTGCTCACTGAGTGAGAGGATTACGGTTAATCTATCGGTGCTCAACAGGAGAGCGGATTACAGTAAATCTATTGGTGCTCACTGGGAGAGAGGATTATGGTAAATTTATCGGTGCTCACTTGGAGAAAGGATTAATGTAAATCTATCGGTGTTTACAGGGAGAGGAATATGGTAAATCTATCTGTGCTCACCAGGAGAGAGGATTACATGAAATCTATCGGTGCTCACTGGGAGAGAGAATTATGGTAAATCTATCGGTGCTTACTGGGAGGGAGGATAGTGGTAAATATATTGGGAATTTTTGGGAGGGAGTATTACGGTAACTCTATTGGTGTTCACCGGGAGTGAGTAATATGGTAAATCTAGCAGTGCTCACCGGGTGAGAGGATTACGGTAAATCTATCGGTGCTCACCGGGAGAGAGGATTACGGTAAATCTACCGTTGCTCCCTGGGAGAGAGGATTATGGTAAATCTATCGGTGCTCACCTTGAGAGAGGATTACAGTAAATGTATCGGTGTGCACCGGGAGTGAGGATTACAGTAAATCTATTGGTGCTCAACAGGAGAGAGGGTTACAGTATATCTAATGGTGCTCACTGGGAGAGAGGATTATGGCAAATCTATCAGTGTTCACCAGGAGAGAGGATTATGATAAATCTATCGGTGTTCACCGGCAGAGAGTATTACGGTAAATCTAGCGGAGCTCACTGGGAGAGACGTTTATGGTAAATCCATCAGTGTTCACCGGGGGGAGAGGATTATGGTAAATCTGTCGGTGCTCACCGGGAAAGAGGATTATGGTAAGTCATGCAGTGTTAACCGGGAGAGTGGATTATGGGAAATCTATCGGTGCTCACCGGGAGAGAGGATTAAGGTTAATCTATTGGTGCTCACCAGAAGAAAGGTGATGTAATAAAACTCACTACGCAATTGGTTTGAGCATAAAGCAAGGCTTTAATCAACTTGTTTCAGAACATGGAAGTCTAGTTGTATCCACTAGCTCCTTGTCTTTACAAAATGTCCCTGTAGAGCTGGGGCCAACGCCCGAGTACTTATACTCCTTGGACGGCGCCACCAGCTGGCCGTCCAGTGTTATTTCATAGGTAATTTCTCGATGATGCGATTTATGACAAAAGGATTACAGTAAATCTATTAGTGCTCAACGGGAGAGAGGATTACAGTTAACCTATCGGTGCTCACCAGGAGAGCAGATAACAGTAAATCTATTGGTGCTCACCGGGAGAGAGGATTACAGTAAAGCTATCGGTGCTCACCAGGAGAGAGGATTATGGTAAATTTATCAGTGCTCACTAGGAGAAAGGATTAAGGTAAATCTATCGGTGTTTTCAGGGAGAGGATTATGGTAAATCTACCTATGCTCACTGGGAGGGGGGGTTACATTAAATCTATCGGTGCTCACTGGGAGAGAGAATTACGGTAAATCTATCATTGCTTACAGGGAGGGTGGATTTTGGTAAATCTATCGGTGCTTACTGGGAGGGATGATAATGGTAAATATATTGGGGATTTCTGGGAGAGAATATTATGGTAACTCTATTGATGTTCACCGGGAGAGAGTAATACGGTAAATCAATCAGTGCTCACCGGGAGAGAGGATTACAGTAAATCTATTGCTGCTCACCGAGAGAGAGGATCATGGTAAACCTATCAGTGCTCACCTGGAGAGAGGATTATGGTAACTCTATCAGTGCTCACCTGGAGAGAGGATTACGGTAAATCAAACAGTGCTCACCTGGAGAGAGGATTACGGTAAATCAAACAGTGCTCACCTGGAGAGAGGATTATGGTAACTCTATCAGTGCTCACCTGGAGAGAGGATTACGGTAAATCAAACAGTGCTCACCTGGAGAGAGGATTACGGTAAATCTATCAGTGCTCACCTGGAGAGAGGATTACGGTAAATCTATCGGTGCTTACCGGGAGAGAGGATTACAGTAAATCTATTAGTGCTCACTGGGAGAGAGGATTACAGTAAATCTATTGCTGCTCACCGAGAGAGAGGATCATGGATAAATCTGTCAGTGTTCTCTGGGAGAGAGGATTATGGTAAATCTATCGGTGCTCAACAGGAGAGTGTATTACAGTAAATCGATTGGAGCTCACCAGGAGAGAGGATTAAGGTAAATCTATCGGTGCTCACCATTGGAGAAGATTAAGGTAAATCTATCGGTGCTCACCATTGGAGAAGATTAAGGTAAATCTATCGGTGTTTACTGGGAGAGGATTACAGTAGATCTATCAGTCCTCATCAGGCAAGAGGATTATGGTGAATCTATCAGTGTTTACTGGGAGAGTGGATTATTGTAAATCTATCGGTGCTTACTGGGAGGGAGGATAATGGTAAATATATTGGTGATTACTGGGAGAGAATATTATGGTAACTCTATCAGTGCTTACCAGCAGGGAGGATTACAGCAAATCTATCGGTGCTCACTGTGAGAGAGGATTATGGTTATTGTATCAGTGTTTAATGGGAGAGTATTACGGTAAATCTATCAGTGCTTACAGGGGGGTGGATTTTGGTAAATCTATCGGTGCTTACTGGGAGGGAGGATAATGGTAAATATATTGGG
The DNA here is from genome assembly GCF_052327205.1 of Somniosus microcephalus. Lineage (NCBI taxonomy): Eukaryota > Metazoa > Chordata > Chondrichthyes > Squaliformes > Somniosidae > Somniosus > Somniosus microcephalus. The sequence continues at coordinate 88,575,660 of NW_028225179.1, read as the reverse complement.
GATTTCTGGGAGAGAATATTACGGTAACTCTATTGTTGCTCCCTGGGAGAGAGGATTACGGTAATTCTATCAGTGCTCAATGGGAGAGAGGATTAGGATAAATCTATCGGTGCTCACCGGGAGAGTGGATTATGGTAAATCTATAGGTGCTCACCGGGAGAGAGGATTATGGTAAACCTATCAGTGCTCACCGGGAGAGAGGATTATGGTAAATCTATCAGTGCTCACCGGGAGAGAGGATTATGGTAAATCTATAGGTGCTCACCGGGAGAGAGGATTATGGTAAATCTATAGGTGCTCACCGGGAGAGAGGATTATGGTAAATCTATCAGTGCTCACCGGGAGAGAGGATTATGGTAAATCTATCAGTGCTCACCGGGAGAGAGGATTATGGTAAATCTATAGGTGCTCACCGGGAGAGAGGATTATGGTAAATCTATCAGTGCTCACCGGGAGAGAGGATTATGGTAAATCTATCAGTGCTCACCGGGAGAGAGGATTATAGTTAATCTATCAGTGCTCACGTGGAGAGAGCATTACGATAAATCTATCGGTGCTCACTGGGAGAGAGGAATACGATAAATATACCAGTGCTCACGGGAGTGAGGATTAGGGTAAATATATCGGTGGCTCACTGGGAGAGAGAATTATGGTCAATCAATTGGTGCTCACCGTGAGAGAAGATTACATTAAATCTATCAGTGCTCGCTGGCAGAGAGGATTATGTTTACTGGGAGAGGGGATTATGGTTAAGCTATCCATGCTCACCGGGAGAAAGGAGTACAGTAAATCTATCGGTGCTCACCGGAAGAGAGGATTATGGTAAATCTATTGGTTTTTACTGGGAGGGAGGATTTGTTGCATTTCCTTCCTGACTGTGTATTGTAAGGTTCCCCTGAACATTCCCAACTGCAGGCCACTGCTCACCACACATTCCTAGTAATTTACACTCTTTTCCTGGAACCTGGGGAGATGGTTCATCAACTGGTTTGTCTGAAATATTAAAGGTGGTGTTTAAAAATAAATAAACGGTGTATGAATGTGCAAGACATGGTTTAAAATGCACATGCACATCCGCTTCAGTCCTTTCAGCTCCTGCGTACAATCAATAAACAACAGTTAATAATTAGTGAACCATTTTACTGCACACAATCTGCCTTTTGCATTGAATTGAAAATCACATCTCCCCAATGGACAATAGTTCCAATTTCCAAGCATCGCCCGGTGTTGTACACAATCCTAATGATCTAGTGATCACATCTGAGGTCACCCATTATCAATAACAACAACAACTCATATTTATATAGCAGCTTTAATGTAGTAAAACTTCCCAAGGCACTTCACAGGAATGTTATGAAAAAAATTGACAGTGAGCCACATAAGGCGAAATTAGGGCAGATGACCAAAAGCTTGGTCTAAGAGGTAGGTTTTAAGGAGCATCTTACAGGAGGAAAGAGAGTTAGCAAGGCAGAGAGGCTTAGGCAGGGAATTGCACAGCTTGGGGCCTGGGCAACAGAAGGCACGCCCACCAAAGGTTGAGCAATTATAATCAGGGATGCTCAAGAGTGCAGAAATAAAGGAGCGCAGATATCTCAGTGGTTTGTGGGGCTGGAGGAGCTTAAATAGAGAGAGAGGGGTGAGGCCATGGAGGGATTTGAAAACAAGGATGTGAATTTTGAAATCGAGGCACTGCTTAACCGGGAGCCAATGTAGGTCAGCAAACACTGGGGAGATGGGCGAGCAGGACATATAAGGAGAAATTAGGGCAGATGGCCAAAAGCTTGGTCTAAGGGGTAGGTTTTAAGGAGCAACTTAAAGGAGGAAAGAGGTTGAGAGGTGGAGAGGTTTAGTCTGGGATTTCCAGAACTGAAGGCCTTGGCAACAGAAGGCATGACCACCAGTGGTTGAGACAGCTCAGTGTTAAATTTTAGTGAAGTGCTGATTAATCAGGAACCAATGTCTGTTATTTCAGTGCTTGATGTTCTCAATCAGAATGGTATCGGTGAACACCAGTCTTCCAATCCCGGATATTTGCAGCTCTTTGAACCCCAGTCAAGTCAGAACGTGTACAGTTACTTGCTGTACCAGGCTCAAATCTTCAGCAAAACCACCGCATTCAGCAATTAAACTAGGTCGAGGTATTTCAGAATTTCCACTCTACAGCTGCAGGTGAACTGTACAAGGTGTGAAATGCATGGGGAATAAGTGAGTAGCATACCAAGGGAGGGGGTTAGAAGGTTTGTGTCACATGACACCATTTCTCCATGAGCAATTGGTGCATTTTGGAGAGGGGTGTAAACAAATGTAACAGAGGCACAGGAGAGAGCAGCGGGGACACAGGGAGAGAGTACCGGGGACATAGGGACAGAGTAACAGTTATAAAGGGAGAGAGTAACAGAGACACAGGGAGAGAGTAACACAGACACATAGCAAGAGTAACAGGGACACAGGATGAGAGTAACAGAGATAAAGAGAGAGAGAGTAACAGAGATATAGAGAGAGAATAACAGAGGCACAGGGAGATAGTAACAGGGACACATGGAGAGAGTAACAGAGACACATGGAGAGAGTAACAGAGATACAGTGAGAGAGTAACAGAAACACAGGAAGAGAATAACAAAGACACAGTGAAAGAGTAACAGAGACATAGGGAAAGAGTAACTGAGACACAGGGAGAGAGTATAGAGACACAGGGAGAGAGTGACAGACACAGGGAGAGAGTAACAGAGGCACAGGGAGAGAGTAACAGCGACACAGAGAGAGTAACAGAGACAGAGGTAGAGAGTAACACAGGTACAGGGAGATAGTAACAGGGACACAGGGAGAGAGTAACAGACACAGGGAGAGAGTAACAGCGGCACAGGGAGATAGTAACAGGGACACAGGGAGATAGAAAGAGAGACAAATGGAAAGAGGAACATAAAAAAAGGGAGGGAGTAATAGAGACACGATGAGAGAGAAACAAGAACACAGGGAGAGAGTAACAGAGACACAGGGAGAGAGTAACAGAGGCACAGGGAGATAGTAACAGAGGCACAGGGAGACAGTAACAGAGATACAGTGAGAGAGTAACAGAAACACAGGAAGAGAATAACAAAGACACAGTGAAAGAGTAACAGAGACATAGGGAAAGAGTAACTGAGACACAGGGAGAGAATAACAGAGGTACAGGGAGATAGTAACAGAGGCACAGGGAGAGAGTAACAGAGGCACAGGGAGAGAGTAACAGAGACACAGGGAGATAGTAACAGGGACACAGGGAGAGAGTAACAGAGACACAGGGAGATAGTAACAGAGTCACAGGAAGAGAGTAATAGAGGCACAGGGAGAGAGTAACAGAGTCACAGGAAGAGAGTAATAGAGGCACAGGGAGAGAGTAACAGAGGCACAGGGAGAGAATATCAGAGGCACAGAGAGAGAGTAACAGAGACACAGGGAGAGAGTAACAGAGACATAGGGAGAGAGTAACAGAGACACAGGGATATTGTAACAGGGACACTGGGAGATAGTAAGAGAGGCAAATGGAAAGAGTAACAGAGACACAGGAAGAGAATAACAGAGGCACAGGGAGAAAGTAACAGGGACACAGAGAGCGAGTATCAGAGACACGGGGATAGAGTAACAGGGACAAAGGGAATGAGTAATGGGGACAGAGGAAGATAGTAACAGGGACACAGAGGGGGAGAAATGGGACACAGGGAGAGAGTAAAGTGGACACAGGGAGAGTGTGACCGAGGCACAGTGAGAGAGTAACAGGGACACAGAGAAAGAGTAACAGGGACACAGGGAAAGAGTAACTGAGACTCAGGGAGAGGATAACAGAGGCACAGGGAGATAGTAACAGAGGCACAGGGAGAGAGCAACAGAGGCACAGGGTGATATTAACAGAGACACAGGGAGAGAGTAATAGAGACACAGGGAGAGAGTAACAGCGGCACAGGGAGATAGTAACAGGGACATAGGGAGATAGTAAGAGAGGCAAACGGAGAGAGTAACAGAAACACAGGGAGAGAGTAAAAGAGACACGATGAGAGAGAAACAAGAATACAGGAAGAGAGTAACAGAGACACAGGGAGATAGTAACAGTGGCACAGGGAGAGAGTAACAGAGACACAGGGAGAGATTAACAGTGACACAGAGAGATTAACAGGGACACAGTGAAAGCATAACAGGGACACAGGGTAAGAGTAACTGAGACTCAGGGAGAGAATAACAGAGGCACAGGGAGATAGTAACAGAGGCAAAGGGAGAGAGTAACAGAGACACAGGGAGAGAGTAACAGAGACACAGGGAGAGAGTAACAGAGGCACAGGGAGAGTTTAACAGAGACACAGGGAGAGAGTAACAGAGGCACAGGGAGAGAGTAACAGGGACACAGGGAGAGAGTAACAGAGGCAAAGGGAGAGAGTAACAGAGGCACAGGGAGATAGTAACAGGGACACAGGGAGAGAGTAACAGAGGCACAGGGAGAGAGTAACAGAGACACAGGGAGAGAGTAACAGAGACACAGGGAGAGAGTAACAGAGACACAGGGAGAGAGTAACAGAGGCACAGGGAGAGAGTAACAGTGACACACAGAGAGTAACCGAGATACAGGGAGAGAGTGACAGAGGTACAGGGAGATAGTAACAGGGACACAGAGAGAGAGTTACAGAGGCACAGGGAGAGAGTTACAGAGATGCAGGGAGAGAATAACAGAGACACGGAGAGGGTAACAGAGACACAGGGAGATAGTAAGAGAGGCAAATGGAGAGAGTAACAGAAACACAGGGAGAGAATAACAGAGACACGATGAGAGAGAAACAAGAACACAGGGAGAGAATAACAGAGACACAGGGAGAGGGTAACAAAGGCACAGGGAGATAGTAACAGAGGCACAGGAAGAGAGTAACAGAGACACAGGGAGAGTTTAACAGAGACACAGGGAGAGAGTAACAGGGAGATAGTAAGAGAGGCACATGGAGAGATTAACAGGGACACAGGGAGAGCATAACAGGGACACAGGGAGAGAGTAACAGAGATACAGCGAGAATAACAGAGACACAGGGAGAGAGTAACAGAGACACGGAGAGAGTAACAGAGGCACAGGGAGAGAGTAACAGGGACAAAGAGAGATAGTAAGAGAGGCAGAGCGAGATTAATTGGACACAGGGAGAGAGTAACAGTGGCACATGGCGAGAGCAACAGCGACACAGGATGAGAGTAACAGTGATAAAGAGAGAGAGTAACAGAGATACAGGGAAAGAATAACAGAGGCACAAGGAGATAGTAACAGGGACACATGGAGAGAGTAACAGAGGCACATGGAGAGAGTAACAGAGACACAGGGAGAGAGTAACAGAGGCACCGGTAGAGAGTAACAGTGGCACAGGGAAATAGTGACAGGGATACAGTGAGAGAGTAACAGAGACACAGTGAGAGAGTAACAGAGACACAGGGAGAGAGTAACAGGGACACAGGGCGAGTAACAGAGGCACAGGGAGGGAGTAACAGAGACACAGGGAAAGATTAACAGAGGCACAGGGAGAGAGTAAAAGAGACACAGGGAGAGAGTAACAGGGACACAGTGAGAGAGTAACAGGGACACAGTGAAAGAGTAACAGAGACTCAGTGAGAGAGTAACAGGGGCACAGGGAGATAGTAACTGTTATATCCGTGTATCTTAATGTTGTGTCCTTCAATAATCAGACAACAGACTGCAGAGAACGATGAACAGGTGTTTACTGAACGAGGGTTCAAACTGCAACTGACTGTACAGATCACGACTCAGGGTTTTTATACAGGTGTGGTCACTGCCGGTACTACAGGATACAGGAGCTGTAAAAAGTAGTTCTCCCCCTTAAAGGTCCATACATTATAATTCCTCCCCTTTTAGATTAACAGTACCATAACACTCATTTAACAATTAAATATCAAACTAATTACAATTAACACTTATAACATGCAACATTAACTGAAAATAGCCTATTTATAAATTCAGTCTTTGGGGAGGCTTCCTGATTCTTTCTGGATAACGCCTTTCCCGAGTGTCTCGCTCTTGGTGCGGAGGCAGTTCTAACACCCTGTCGACAGTTGATTCATCAGCTTCCAATGCTTTTGTTTCTGAGGTAGATGCGACCTATACGTTGGGTTCCTCACCAGGTACTTATGGCCGAGACATGGGGTTGACTCGTTCCTGTGACTCTAGGACCTGGTCAGCATGGTGCCTCACAATGTTCTCCCCAACATCCACTGTGTACATTAGTGGCCCCTGCCGTGTGCATATCATTCCTGGTTGCCATTTCTCTGTTCGGCAGTCGCGGGCCAAGACTGGTTGCCCTACATTGAAGCTCCTTGTCGGCTTCTCATTGATGTGCTGGAATTGCTTACTCTCAACATCTCTTCGTACATTTGGTCTGAGCAAATCCAGATGAGATCTCAACCTTCGGTTAAAGAACATCATGGCCGGGGCCTGGTTGGTGACTGCATGTGTCGCATTTCTGTAGGCTAACAGGAAATTGTCCACCTTATGCTGCAGTGGAATGTCGTCATCGCACATGGCATTTACTGCTTTTTAAAAGGTTTGTGCGAACCTCTCAGCCAATCCATTTTTGGCTGGATGATACAGGGCGGATGTGTAATGCCTTACCCCATTCCTTTTCATAAATCTTCGAAACTCTTCGGACACAAACTGTGGTCCGTTATCAGAGCAAATCTGCTCTGGCAAGCTGTTCCTGGCAAAAATGGTCCGTAGGACTGCAATAGTTTTCTCCGTGGTGGTGGAGGACATTTTGATCACCTCAGGCCATTTCGAGTGCACATCCACGGCAATTAAAAACATTGAGTCCATGAATGGACCAGCAAAATCAATATCCACCCGTTGCCATGGAGATGAGGGCCACTCCCATGGGTGTAGAGGGGCATGTGGTGGTGCATTTTGGACCTTCTGGCATCCTGAGCAGCTCTTTGTCAGGTCCTCGATCTGCTGATCGATCCCCGGCCACCACACATAAGCCCTAGCAAGGCTTTTCATTTTCAACCCTCCCAGATGACCTTCGTGAAGCTCATTGAGCACTCTCTCCCTTAACTTGGGTGGAATTACCACTCGGGATCCTCAAATCAAGGTCCCCTGGCATACTGACAGCTGTTCTCTTCTGGATGAGAATGCTGGCAACAGTGAGTCGCCATGTGCTGGCCATCCCTTCACCGTCAAATCATATACCCGAGACAGTGCCGGGTCATTTCGGGTCTCCTTCTCTATACCAGTGTTAGTTACTGGCAAGCATTCAATTATAGTCGAATGAAATATTTCGACAGGATCCACTGCTGGTGCTTCCTCCGCAGTAGGCAGTGGCAGGTGTGATAGCCCATCAGCGTTTCCATGCTGTTTCGTGCCCTTATACTCAATTTCATATTGGTGTGCCCCTAGAAAAAGGGACCATATTTGTAGCCATTGCGCAGTCATCACCGGAACACCCTTCTTTGGATCAAAGATGGAGACAAGTGGCTTGTGATCAATCAGCAAGGTGAACTTCTGCCCGTGCAGATAGTGATTGAACTTTTTCACTCCCCACACTAGGCTGAGGGCCTCCCTGTCAATCTGGGCGTAGTTACGCTCGGCTGAGGTTAGTGACCGAGACACAAAGGCTACTGGCCTCTCCGAGCCATCCGGGAATTTGTGCGACAGCACTGCTCCAATGCCATAGGGTGATGCATCACACGCCAACCGAATTGGTAGCGCTGGGTTGAAATGAGCCAACACCTCTTTTGATGTGATCAATGCTTTGCTCTTCTGGAAAGCTCATTTACATTCGTCACTCCACTTCCATGGTACCCCCGTTTGCAGTAGGGTGTTCAGTGGGTGTAGTACGGTAGACAAATTCAGCAAGAACTTATGGTAGTAGTTCACCAGCCCAAGGAACGACCTCAGTTGTGACACATTTTCCGGTGCTGGAGCCTTGATTACTGCCTCAATATTTTCAGGGGACTTATGTAACCCCTCTTTATCAATAACGTGGCCACAATACGAGATCTGCTTCTGGAAAAACTCACATTTGTGGCGATTAGCTCGGAGCCCATATTCCTTCAATCTAGTGAGCACCTGCTCCAGGTTGGCGAGGTGATCACTGTCATTTTCGCCCGTGACCAGGATGTCGTCCAAATAACACTGGGTCCCTGGTATCCCTTGCAGGACTTGTTCCATTGCCCTTTGCCAAATAGCCGGAGCTGATGCTACCCCGAACACCATCCGGTTGTATTGGTAGAGACCTTTATTAGTGTTGATTGTGAGGTACTGCTTCGAGGCTTCTTCTACCTCCATTTGCAGGTACGCCTGGGCCAGATCAATCTTAGTGAAGCGTTTCCCTCCAGATAGCGAGGCGAAAATATCTTCAATCCGCGGAAACAGATATTGTACAGTGTGAAGGATTGGGTTCACTGTCACCTTAAAGTCCCCACAGATGCGAACCTTCTTTGGTTCCCCAGGCGTATTGCTCAACGACCTCTTCATTACAGGAACGATGGGTGTAGCCCACTCGCTCCAGTCCGCTTTGGACAGTACTCCTGAACGTTCCAAACCTTCCAGCTCTGCTTCGACAGCTGGGCGGATCGCATAAGGTACCGGTCTAGCCTTAAAAAACTTTGGGCTTGCATTTTCCTCTATTTTGATCATCGCTGTTATGCCTTTTATTGTTCCGAGTCCCTGCTGGAACACTTCTTGTGCGTCAGTTAGCATTTTTGACAGTCGTCCAGGTGTGACATTGTCATCCTTTTTGGCATCCACAGTCAGTGCTTGTATGGAATGCCAGTCTAGCTGTATCTTCCGGATCCATTCACGTCCTAGTAGCGGTGGTCCTCCATCTGGCAATACATAAATGTCCATTTTTGGTGTTCCCTAGCTGTTATATATAACATTCACCCTTCTTTTTCCTTTGGGGTAAACTTTTTGCCCCGTGTACGTCTTCAAGACAATCTTTGTATCTCTCAAGGGCACATGTGAGAATAGCCGCTTGTAGTCCCTTCGGTTTATGACTGTTAGGGCTGATCCTGTGTCCAATTCCATTTTCACTTGGACTCCTGCTATCTTGAGCGTGACCCAGATAGTTTGGTGATCCTCCATTTTGATCACATTATGTAGTTTCAGACAACCCAGCTCCATGCTTCCGAGTCTCTATCACTCTTCTGTTCGTCTGAACTACTCTCCGTCACTTTATGTACCTTCTTGTACTTCTCCTGTGGAGATTTCTTGCTGCTGGTTTTCTTTCCTGACCTGCAGACTCTTGTTATGTGTCCTACTTTTCCACACTGTCTGCACACTTTGTCCTTGAACCAGCAATCATTATGGTCGTGTGTTGTTCTGCCGCAGCGATAGCACTTCACTGTTCCGTATGACATTTCATTTGTGCCATATTCTTGTGGTCTCCGTTTTATCTCTGCTGTGCCCCATGCTGCTGCTTCGTGTGATACTGCAATGCTGAAAGCCTTGTCCAGCGTAAGATCCTTTTCTGATAGAAGCCGTTTCCGGGTTCCTTCACTTTGAAGCCCACACACAAACTTGTCCCTTAAAGTATCTGCTAGTCCCATTCCAAACTGGCAGTGTTTCGATAGCTTGCGCAGTTCCGTTAAATACTCAGCATTACTTTCATCTTTATGCTGGTTCCTTTTGTGAAACTTAAATCTTTCTGCTATCAGCAGCGGTGTGGGGTTTAAGTGGTCCTGTAGGATTGACACTATGTTTTCAAAATCCCTTTCTACTGGCTTCTCTGGGGTTACTAGGTTTCGTAGTAAGCCATACATTTTTGCACCCATTGAATTCAACAATACCAGCGCTTTCTTGTCATCTGGCACTTCATTTGCCTTGCAGTATACTTCTATGCATTCGACATATGTCATCCAATCTTCGACTTCATTGTCGAACGCTGTGATACTGCCACTCTTCGGCATTTTTGGGTGTGGTTAGACTGGCTTAAAATGGCATCTCCCGCGCTTTCCTTTCTTCCCTGCTGCAGCTTAAAATGGCGTCTCCCTCGCTTTCCTTTCTTCCCCGCTGTGGCTTAAAATGGCATCTCCCGCGCTGCTGCCAACGCTGCTCTCGGCGGTCCTCGTGGCAAATGGCGACACCCTGTGCATTTCGTGCGCTGCTCCTGCGCTGCTGCCAATGCCGCTCTCTGCGGTCCTCGTGGCAATGGCAGCGCCTCGCGTTTTCCTGCGCACCTCTCTCCCCCGTTGACGCTGCTCGGCCCTTGAACACCGGCTGCATTCTGCTCTCTCTCATTTCTCTCCCCGTTGACGCCACTCAGTCCTGAACATCAGCTGCGCCCTGTGCACTCTGCCCTCTCTCTCTCCCCCGGCGACACTGCTCGGCCTTTTTCTGTGCCGTTCGGTCTGCTCTAGCCGCCGCTGTCCGGGAAGGGTCTGCACAGTACCTGTTGCCAGCCCATTTCGCTGGATCATCATGACTGGAAAGCCAAGCCTGGCTCTCGACAGCCTCGCCTGCGATGCTCAAACCTCCGCTGGATGACTGGCCGGTTGCCCGTGGTCGACGCCCGTGCTTCTGGACTTGACCTCCTTCCACTGTTCTCCAGGAGCGAATCCCTGGGAGGTGATGCAGAGTTGCAGGTAGGTTCGAATCTGTGTCGTCGCCAATGTTATATCCATGTATCTTAATGTTGTGTCCTTCAATAATCAGACAACAGACTGCAGGGAATGATCAACAGGTGTTTACTGAATGAGGGTTCAAACTGCAACTGACTGTACAGATCACTGCTCAGGGTTTATATACAGGTGTGGTCACTGCCGGTGCTACAGGATACAGGAGCTGTAAAAAGTAGTTCTCCCCCTTAAAGGTACATACATTACAGTAACAGAGGCATGGGGAGAGAGTAACAGAGACACAGTGAGAGAGAAACAGGTACACAGGGAGAGAGTAACAGAGGCACGGCGAGATAGTAACAGGGACACAGGGAGAGATTAATAGAGACACAGGGTGAGATTAAGCATCACAGGGAGAGAGTAACAGATACACAGGGAGAGAGTAACAGGGACACACGTGTAATGATCAATAACATGCCATTCAATAGTGGACACTAGGTGGAGCCGTAGAGCTGTGTAGAGCTGTATATAGCTGTATGTCTATAAGACTACATTACCCAGCTGTATGTATATTAAGACTACATTACCCATGAGGCACAAGGCTACCCAAAAGGCAGCAGTCAAGATGGATGCCTCTACAGATACTGTACCTAGTCCACATGTGCTCAATAAAGTAACTAGCAAAAGCTAGCTGTGTTCATAATAAGAATGTCTATTTATTAATGAACATAAGATGGTACCAGGATGGTGAAGATCTGCTGAAAATTGTGAAAAGCGACATGGAGAATTTGAAGCCACCAGAGCGTTTGAAACTCACAGGAAATATCGACTACAATTGGCAGACTTTTAAACAACAATTCTAACTCTACATTGCAGCCATCGGATTTGGTACAAAGCCAGACGCAAGGAAGATAGCGTTGCTGCTTACGGTTGCAGACCCACAGGCAATAGAGGTATTTAATACATTTGTATTTAATCCAGAGGAGAACAGAGAAAATTTAGAAGATGTGCTAAAAAAATTTGATGCACATTGCTCTCCCAAAAAGAATGAGACCTATGAAAGATACATCTTCCGTTCTCAGACACAGCAGCAAAATGAGACTTTTGATAGCTTTATAACTGATCTGAAACTGAAAGCACAGACATGTAATTTCTCTGAGCTCAAAGCATCCATGATTCGTGACCAGATTGTGTTTGGTATTCATGATAAAAAGTCAGGGAACGTCTGTTGAGAGAAACCGAACTAAATTTGGAAAATGCTGTGAAAATATGCCAAGCCAGCGAGTTAGCTCGAAAGCATGCGAAGACTTTCAGTGAAATCAATAATGATGCAATTGTAATGAGTGATAATGCTGCTGTCGGTGCTGTGTCCTGCAAGGGGAAGAAACGTGGGCAGAACAGAAATGAAAAGCAATCAGAGGATGAAATTTTTAATTGTAAATGCTGTGGTTACAAACACCAGTTAAGACAATGCCCAGCATTTGGAAAAATGTGCACAAAGTGTAATGGAAAGAATCACTTTGCCAAGCAATGCTTTTCAAAAGTACAAACTAAGAAAGGGCAACGAGTTAATGTAATTGAGGACACTGATTTAAGTGCGACATTTTTTGTAGGAATGGTGTCATGTGACAATATCAAAAAGGATAGAGAAAATGTGCAGCCCTCAGAAATGGACAATGCTGAACATAAAGTTAATGCAGTAAAAGAGGACAAATCGATGATCCCACTGCAGGTAAATGGAGCATTAGTTACCTTGAAACTAGACACTGGGGCAAAAGCAAACTTAATCAGTATGAGTGACATTAACAATATGAAAGAAAAGCCCAAAATACAGAAAAAGTCAGTACTACTGAAGGACTATAATGGACAGAAAATAGATAGCTTAGGTGTATGCAGACTTAAAGTGACAGTCAAAGACAAAGTGCATCATCTCATGTTTTCTGTTGTGGCTAAAAAACTTGATTCACTACTGGGTGACAAAGCTTGTGAGGACTTAGAACTGGTCAAGAGAGTCTACCGTATAAACTGTGCCATAAGCAGACCAGATGACTCGGTGGATTCTGTAGTGAATAATTTCCAGGATGTGTTCAAAGGATTTGGAGTTCTACCATTCACTTACAAGATCCAGCTAAAGGAGGATGCTCAGCCAGTGGTACATGCTCCATGAAGAGTTCCAGCACCCCTGCGTGACTGGCTCAAGATTGAACTGGACAGAATGACCACACTAGGAGTCATCAGGAAAGTCGATGAGCCAACAGACGGGGTTAACTCCATGGTATGTGTAAAGAAAAAGAACAATGATCTAAGAATATGCATGGATCCAAAGGACTTAAATGCAAACATAAAACGTGAACACTACCAGATTCCCAAGCGAGAAGAAATCACCAGTGAAATATAATGTGCCAGATACTTTACAAAGCTCGATGCCTCACAAGGATTTTGGCAACTAAAACTGGATGAAGAGAGCACCAAATACTATACCTTCAACACACCATTTGGCAGGTATTGTTTCCTCAGAATGCCTTTCGGGATAATATCTGCATCTGAAATCTTTCATAGAGCGATGGAACACATAATTGAAGGTCTGGAAGGAGTTCGGGTCTATGTTGATGACATCATCATTTGGGGCTCCACACTGAAAGAACACAATGAGAGACTGACTAAAGTGCTACAGAGCATACGCCAGAATGGACTGAAGCTCAACAAAGCCAAGTGTCAGTTTGGCATCCAGGAAGTCACTTTCCTAGGAGATAATCTATCTGGTAAAGGAATAGAGCCAGATATGGAAAAAGTAAATGCCATACTCAAAATGCCCTGACCCACTGACAAAAAAGGAGTGCTACGCATCATGGGGATGATAAACTTCATTGGAAAGGTAATTCCTAACTTGTCAGCCAAGACAGTCTGTCTGCGAGACCTGCTACATAAAACAAATGAGTTCGCATGGACAGAAAGACCTGAACAAGAGTGGATAAAACTCAAAACAGTGCTGACAACCACACCTTTAGACTGTGGTTCTTCACCTGCTGAACTACTAATGGGTTGCAAGTTGCACACCACGCTACACTGCTGTGCAAAAGAACAGCAAAGTGAGGAACTGAGACAGAGACTTCAACGGTTAAAGCTGAAACAGAAATCATACTATGACAAGTCATCCAAAACTCTAAAACCATTGACAAGGGATGATGTTTTCAGGATTGAGGATCCAGATGCATGGAACAGGAAAGCTACAGTTCTTGAGGAAGTAGGACCAAGGTCATACACTGTTAGAACTGAGGAAGGACAGATTCTCAGGAGGAACTGCCGTTCCCTCCTAAAAACACAAGAGACTATTCAAGACCAGATTGATGACAATGCCGCAACTGCATCTTGTCATTCAGTGCCAGAACAATCTCATGAAGACACATCAGACTTACCCGTGTTGAGAAGATCCACACGTGAAGTAAAAAAGCCTGATAGACTTAATTTTGAGTACAATGTAAAGCTTTGAAAATGTGTTGACTGTTTTGAAAATGTTTATGTTTATAGAGCACTAACAAAAGTGTTACTGATATTATCTTTATTGTTTTCTTGAAAGTTGATTGATATTGATTTTGTTAAACTTCAAAGAAAGGGGGATGTAATGATCAATAACATGTCATTCTATAGTGGACAGTAGGTGGAGCCATAGAGCTGTGTAGAGCTGTATATAGCTGTATGTATATAAGACTACACTACCCAGCTGTATGTATATTAAGACTACATTACCCATGAGGCACTAGGCTACCCACAAGGCAGCAATCAAAATGGATGCCTCTACAGATACTGTACCTAGTCCACATGTGCTCAATAAAGTGTCTAGCAAAAGCTAGCTGTGTTCATAATAAGAATGTCTAGTTATTAATCAACATAAGAACATGGAGAGAATAAGGGGCACAAGGAGAGAGTAACAGAGACACAGGGAGATAGTAAGAGAGGCAAATGGAGTGAGTAACATATGCACAGGGAGAGAGCAACAGAGGCACAGGGAGAGAGTAAAAGGGACACAGAGAGAGAATAACAGGGACACAGGGAGATAGTAAGAGAGGCAAATGGAGAGTGTAACAGGGGCACAGGGAGGGAATAACAGAGGCACAGGGAGATAGTACCAGGGACACAGGGAGATAGTAAGAGAGGCAAATGGAGAGAGTAACAGAAACACAGGGAGAGAGTAACAGAGACACGATGAGAGAGAAAAAAGTACACAGGGAGAGTGTAACAGAGACACAGGGAGAGAGTAGCAGAGGCACAGGGAGAGAGTAACAGGGACACAGGGAGAGAGTAACAGAGACACGGGGATAGAGTAACAGAGACACAGGCAGAGAGTAACTGAGACAAAGGGAGAGAGTAACAGAGGCACAGGGAGAGAGTAACAGAGGCACAGGGAGAGAGTATCAGAGGCACAGGGAGAAAGTAACAGGGACACAGGTAGAGATTAACAGAGGCACAGGGGGAGAGTAACAGTGACACACAGAGAGTAACAGAGACACGGTGAGAGAGTAACAGAGGCACAGGGAGATAGTAACAGGGACACAGGGAGAGAGTAACAGAGACAAAGGGAGAGAACAACAGATGCAGGGAGAGAAGAACAGAGACACAGGGAGAGAGTAACAGACACACAGGGAGAGAGTAACAGCAGCACAGGGAGATAGTAACAGGGACACAGGGAGATAGTAAGAGAGGCAAATGGAGAGAGTAACAGAAACACAGGCAGAGAGTAACAGAGACACGATAAGAGAGAAACAAGAACATAAGGAAAAGAGTAATAGAGACACAGGGGGAGAGTAACAGTGGCACAGGAAGATAGTAACAAAGGCACAGGGAGAGAGTAACAGGGACACAGTGAATGAGTAACAGGGACACAGGGAAAGAGTAACAGAGACTCGGAGAGAATAACAGAGGCACAGGGTGATAGAAACAGAGGCACAGGGAGAGAGTAACAGAGACACAGGCCGAGTAACAGTGACAGAGAGAGAGAGTAACAGAGGCACAGGGAGATAGTAGCAGGGACACAGGGAGAGAGTAACAGAGGCACAGGGAGAGAGTAACAGAGATACAGGGAGAGAATAACAGAGACCCAGGGAGAGAGTAACAGGCACAGGGAGAGAGTAACAGCGACACAGACAGAGTATCAGAGACACAGGGAGAGAGTAACAGAGGCACAGGGAGACAGTAACAGGGACACAGAGAGAGAGTTACAGAGACACAGGGAGAGAGTAACATAGATGCAGGGAGAGAATAACAGAGATACAGGGAGAGTGTAATAGAGATACAGGGAGAGAGTAACAGAGGCACAGGGAGATAGTAACAGGGATACAGGGAGATAATAAGAGAGGCAAACGGAAAGAGCAACAGAAACACAGGGAGAGAGTAACAGAGAAATGATGAGAGCGAAACAAGAACACAGGGAGTGAGTAACAGAGACACAGGGAGAGAGTAACAGAGGCACAGGGAGAGAGTAACAGGGAGATAGTATGAGAGGTACATGGAGAGAGTAAAAGAGACACAGTGAGAGATTACCAGAGACACAGGGAGAGAGTAACAGGGACAAAGGGAGAGAGTAACAGAGATACAGCGAGAATAACAGAGAAACAGGGAGAGAGTAACAGAGACACGGAGAGTGTAACAGAGGCACAGGGAGAAAGTAACAGGGACACAGAGAGTAACAGAGGCACAAGGAGAGAGTAACAGGGACAAAGAGAGATAGTAAGAGAGGCAGAGGGAGATAATATCTGGGACACACAGAGAGAGTAACAGAGGCACATGGCAAGAGCAACAGCGACACAGGATGAGGGTAACAGAGAAAAAGAGAGAGAGTAACAGAGATACAGGGAGAGAATAACAGAGGCACAATGAGATAGTAACAGGGACACATGGAGAGAGTAACAGAGGCACACGGAGAGAGTAACAGAGACACAGGGAGAGATTAACAGAGGCACCGGTAGAGAGTAACCGTCGCACAGGGGAATAGTCACAGGGACACAGGGAGAGAGTAACAGAGACACAGGGGGAGAGAAACAGAGACACAGGGAGAGAGTAACAGGGACACAGGGCGAGTAACAGAGACACAGGGAAAGAGTAACAGAGGCACAGGGAGAGAGTAAAAGAGGCACAGGGAGAGAGTAACAGAGAAACAGCGAGAGAGTATCAGGGAAACAGTGAAAGAGTAACAGAGTCTCAGGGAGAGAGTAACAGAGTCACTGGCAGATAGTAACAGAGGCACGGGGAGAGAGTAACAGAGGCATGGGGAGAGATTAACAGAGATACAGTGAGAGAGAAACAGGAACACAGGAAGAGAGTAACAGAGGCACGGGGAGATAGTAACAGTGACACAGGGAGAGAGTAACAGGGACACACGGAGAGATTAACAGGGGCACAAGCAGAGATTAACAGAGACACAGGGAGATAGTAAGAGAGGCAAATGGAGAGAGTAACATAGGCACAGGGAGAGAGTAACAGAGGCACAGGGAGAGAGTAACAGAGGCACAGGGAGATAGTAACAAAGGCACAGGGAGAGAGTAACAGAGACACAGGTAGAGATTAACAGTGAAACCGGGAGAGAGAAACAGGAACACAGTGAATGAGTAACAGGGACACAGGGAAAGAGTAACAGAGACACAGGGAGAGAGTAACAGAGGCACAGGGAGAGAGTAACGGAGACACAGGGAGAGAGTAACAGCGACACAGAGAGAGTAACAGAGACACAGATAGAGAGCAACAGAGGCACAGGGAGATAGTAACAGGCACACAGGGATAGATTAACAGAGGCACAGGGAGAGAGTAACAGAGACACAGGGAGAGAGTAACAGAGAACCAGGGAGAGAGTAACAGAGTCACAGGGAGAGAGTAACAGAGGCACCGGGAGATAGTAACAGGGACACAGAGAGAGAGTTACAGAGACACAGGGAGAGAGTAACAGAGACGCAGGGAGAGAATAACAGAGATACAGGGAGAGAGTAATAGAGACACAGGGAGAGAGTAACTGCGGCACAGGGAGATATTAACAGGGACACAGGGAGATAGTAAGAGAGGCAAACGGAGAGAGTAACAGAAACACAGGGAGAGAGTTACAGAGACACGATGAGAGAGAAACAAGAACATAGGGAGAGAGTTACAGAGACACAGGGAGAGAGTAACAGAGGCACAGGGAGAGAGTAACAGGGAGATAGGAAGGGAGGCACATGGAGATATTACCAGAGACACAGGGAGAGAGTAACAGCCACGCAGGGAGAGAGTAACAGAGATACAGTGAGAATAACAGAGACACAGGGAGAGAGTAACAGAGACATGGAGAGAGTAACAAAGGCACAGGGAGAAAGTAACAGGGACACAGAGAGTAACAAAGGCACAAGGAGAGAGTAACAGGGACAAAGAGAGAGAGTAAGAGAGGCAGAGGGAGATAATAACTGGGACACACGGAGAGAGTAACAGAGGCATATGGCAAGAGCAACAGCGAAACAGTATGAGAGTAACAGAGATAAGTAGAGAGAGTAACTGACATACAGGGAGAGAATAACAGAGGCACAAGGAGATAGTAACAGGGACAAATGGAGAGAGTAACAGAGGCACACGGAGAGAGTAACAGAGACACAGGGAGAGAGTAACAGGGACACAGGGCAAGTAACAGAGGCACAGGGAGGGAGTAACAGAGACACAGGAAAAGAGTAACAGAGGCACAGGGAGAGAGTAAAAGAGACACAGGGAGAGAATAACAGAGACACAGTGAGAGAGTAACAGGGAACTCAGTGAAAGATTCACAGAGTCACAGGGAGAGTGTAACAGAGGCACAGGGAGATAGTAACAGGGATACACGGAGAGTTTAACAGGGGTACAAGGAGAGAGTAACAGAGACACAAGGAGATAGTAAGAGAGGCAAATGGGGAGAGTAACATAGGCACAGGGAGAGAGTAACAGAGGCAGAGGAAGAGAGTAAAAGCGACAGAGAGAGAGAGTAACAGGGACACAGGGAGATAGTAAGAGAGGCAAACGGAGAGAGTAACATTGGCACTGGGAGGGAATAACAGAGGCAGAGGGAGATAGTAACAGGGACACAGGCAGATAGTAAGAGAGGCAATCGGAGAGATTAACAGAGGCACAGGGCTAGGGTAACAGGGACACGTGGAGAGAGTAACAGAGACACAGGGAGAGAGTAACAGAGATATGGAGAGAGTAACAAAGGCACAGGGAGAAAGTAACAGGGACACAGAGAGTAACAGAGGCACAAGGAGAGAGTAACAGGGACAAAGAGAGAGAGTAAGAGAGGCAGAGGGAGATAATAACTGGGACACACGGAGAGAGTAACAGAGGCATATGGCGAGAGCAACAGCGAAACAGTATGAGAGTAACAGAGATAAAGAGAGAGAGTAACTGAGATACAGGGAGAGAATAACAGAGGCACAAGGAGATAGTAACAGGGACAAATGGAGAGAGTAACAGAGGAACACGGAGAGAGTAACAGAGACACAGGGAGAGAGTAACAGGGACACAGGGCAAGTAACAGAGGCACAGGGAGGGAGTAACAGAGACACAGGGAAAGAGTAACAGAGGCACAGTGAGAGAGTAACAGGGTCACAGTGAAAGAGAAAAAGAGTCACAGGGAGAGAGTAACAGAGGCACAGGGAGATAGTAACTGGGACACACGGAGAGTTTAACAGGGGTACAAGGAGAGAGTAACAGAGACACAAGGAGATAGTAAGAGAGGCAAATGGGGAGAGTATCATAGGCACAGGGAGAGAGTAACAGAGGCACAGGAAGACAGTAAAAGGGACAGCAAGAGAGAGTAACAGGGACACAGGGAGATAGTAAGAAAGGCAAATGGAGAGAGTAACAGTGGCACAGGGAGGGAATAACAGTGGCACAGGGAGATAGTAATAGGGAAACAGGCAGATAGTAAGAGAGGCAATCGGAGAGATTAACAGAGGCACAGGGATAGGGTAACAGGGACACATGGAGAGAGTAACAGAGACACAGGGAGGGAGTAACAGAGGCACAGGCAGAGAGTAACAGAGACACAGGGAGAGAGTAATGGACACAGGGAGATAGTAACAGAGCCACAGGGAGAGAGCAACAGAGGCATAGGGAGAGAATAACAGAGGCACAGGGAGAAAGTAACAGGGACACAGGATGAGGGTAACAGAGAAAAAGAGAGAGAGTAACAGAGATACAGGGAGAGAATAACAGAGGCACAATGAGATAGTAACAGGGACACATGGAGAGAGTAACAGAGGCACACGGAGAGAGTAACAGAGACACAGGGAGAGATTAACAGAGGCACCGGTAGAGAGTAACCGTCGCACAGGGGAATAGTCACAGGGACACAGGGAGAGAGTAACAGAGACACAGGGGGAGAGAAACAGAGACACAGGGAGAGAGTAACAGGGACACAGGGCGAGTAACAGAGACACAGGGAAAGAGTAACAGAGGCACAGGGAGAGAGTAAAAGAGGCACAGGGAGAGAGTAACAGAGAAACAGCGAGAGAGTATCAGGGAAACAGTGAAAGAGTAACAGAGTCTCAGGGAGAGAGTAACAGAGTCACTGGCAGATAGTAACAGAGGCACGGGGAGAGAGTAACAGAGGCATGGGGAGAGATTAACAGAGATACAGTGAGAGAGAAACAGGAACACAGGAAGAGAGTAACAGAGGCACGGGGAGATAGTAACAGTGACACAGGGAGAGAGTAACAGGGACACACGGAGAGATTAACAGGGGCACAAGCAGAGATTAACAGAGACACAGGGAGATAGTAAGAGAGGCAAATGGAGAGAGTAACATAGGCACAGGGAGAGAGTAACAGAGGCACAGGGAGAGAGTAACAGAGGCACAGGGAGATAGTAACAAAGGCACAGGGAGAGAGTAACAGAGACACAGGTAGAGATTAACAGTGAAACCGGGAGAGAGAAACAGGAACACAGTGAATGAGTAACAGGGACACAGGGAAAGAGTAACAGAGACACAGGGAGAGAGTAACAGAGGCACAGGGAGAGAGTAACGGAGACACAGGGAGAGAGTAACAGCGACACAGAGAGAGTAACAGAGACACAGATAGAGAGCAACAGAGGCACAGGGAGATAGTAACAGGCACACAGGGATAGATTAACAGAGGCACAGGGAGAGAGTAACAGAGACACAGGGAGAGAGTAACAGAGAACCAGGGAGAGAGTAACAGAGTCACAGGGAGAGAGTAACAGAGGCACCGGGAGATAGTAACAGGGACACAGAGAGAGAGTTACAGAGACACAGGGAGAGAGTAACAGAGACGCAGGGAGAGAATAACAGAGATACAGGGAGAGAGTAATAGAGACACAGGGAGAGAGTAACTGCGGCACAGGGAGATATTAACAGGGACACAGGGAGATAGTAAGAGAGGCAAACGGAGAGAGTAACAGAAACACAGGGAGAGAGTTACAGAGACACGATGAGAGAGAAACAAGAACATAGGGAGAGAGTTACAGAGACACAGGGAGAGAGTAACAGAGGCACAGGGAGAGAGTAACAGGGAGATAGGAAGGGAGGCACATGGAGATATTACCAGAGACACAGGGAGAGAGTAACAGCCACGCAGGGAGAGAGTAACAGAGATACAGTGAGAATAACAGAGACACAGGGAGAGAGTAACAGAGACATGGAGAGAGTAACAAAGGCACAGGGAGAAAGTAACAGGGACACAGAGAGTAACAAAGGCACAAGGAGAGAGTAACAGGGACAAAGAGAGAGAGTAAGAGAGGCAGAGGGAGATAATAACTGGGACACACGGAGAGAGTAACAGAGGCATATGGCAAGAGCAACAGCGAAACAGTATGAGAGTAACAGAGATAAGTAGAGAGAGTAACTGACATACAGGGAGAGAATAACAGAGGCACAAGGAGATAGTAACAGGGACAAATGGAGAGAGTAACAGAGGCACACGGAGAGAGTAACAGAGACACAGGGAGAGAGTAACAGGGACACAGGGCAAGTAACAGAGGCACAGGGAGGGAGTAACAGAGACACAGGAAAAGAGTAACAGAGGCACAGGGAGAGAGTAAAAGAGACACAGGGAGAGAATAACAGAGACACAGTGAGAGAGTAACAGGGAACTCAGTGAAAGATTCACAGAGTCACAGGGAGAGTGTAACAGAGGCACAGGGAGATAGTAACAGGGATACACGGAGAGTTTAACAGGGGTACAAGGAGAGAGTAACAGAGACACAAGGAGATAGTAAGAGAGGCAAATGGGGAGAGTAACATAGGCACAGGGAGAGAGTAACAGAGGCAGAGGAAGAGAGTAAAAGCGACAGAGAGAGAGAGTAACAGGGACACAGGGAGATAGTAAGAGAGGCAAACGGAGAGAGTAACATTGGCACTGGGAGGGAATAACAGAGGCAGAGGGAGATAGTAACAGGGACACAGGCAGATAGTAAGAGAGGCAATCGGAGAGATTAACAGAGGCACAGGGCTAGGGTAACAGGGACACGTGGAGAGAGTAACAGAGACACAGGGAGAGAGTAACAGAGATATGGAGAGAGTAACAAAGGCACAGGGAGAAAGTAACAGGGACACAGAGAGTAACAGAGGCACAAGGAGAGAGTAACAGGGACAAAGAGAGAGAGTAAGAGAGGCAGAGGGAGATAATAACTGGGACACACGGAGAGAGTAACAGAGGCATATGGCGAGAGCAACAGCGAAACAGTATGAGAGTAACAGAGATAAAGAGAGAGAGTAACTGAGATACAGGGAGAGAATAACAGAGGCACAAGGAGATAGTAACAGGGACAAATGGAGAGAGTAACAGAGGAACACGGAGAGAGTAACAGAGACACAGGGAGAGAGTAACAGGGACACAGGGCAAGTAACAGAGGCACAGGGAGGGAGTAACAGAGACACAGGGAAAGAGTAACAGAGGCACAGTGAGAGAGTAACAGGGTCACAGTGAAAGAGAAAAAGAGTCACAGGGAGAGAGTAACAGAGGCACAGGGAGATAGTAACTGGGACACACGGAGAGTTTAACAGGGGTACAAGGAGAGAGTAACAGAGACACAAGGAGATAGTAAGAGAGGCAAATGGGGAGAGTATCATAGGCACAGGGAGAGAGTAACAGAGGCACAGGAAGACAGTAAAAGGGACAGCAAGAGAGAGTAACAGGGACACAGGGAGATAGTAAGAAAGGCAAATGGAGAGAGTAACAGTGGCACAGGGAGGGAATAACAGTGGCACAGGGAGATAGTAATAGGGAAACAGGCAGATAGTAAGAGAGGCAATCGGAGAGATTAACAGAGGCACAGGGATAGGGTAACAGGGACACATGGAGAGAGTAACAGAGACACAGGGAGGGAGTAACAGAGGCACAGGCAGAGAGTAACAGAGACACAGGGAGAGAGTAATGGACACAGGGAGATAGTAACAGAGCCACAGGGAGAGAGCAACAGAGGCATAGGGAGAGAATAACAGAGGCACAGGGAGAAAGTAACAGGGACACAGAGTGCGAGTAACAGAGACACAGATAGAGAGAAACAGAGGCACAGGGGGAGAGTAACAGTGACACAGAGAGAGTAACAGTGACACAGGGAGAGAGTAACAGCGGCACATGGAGATTGTAAGAGGGACAGGGAGACAGTAAGTGAGGCAAATGGAGAGAGTAACAGAAACATAGGGAGAGAGTACCAGAGACACGATGAGAGAGAAACAAGAACACAGGGAGAGAGTAACAGGGACACAGGGAACGAGTAATGTGGACAGAGGAAGATAATAACAGGGACACAGAGAGGGTGTAAAAGAAACAAAGGGAGAGAGTAGCGTGGTCACAGGGAGATAGAAAGAGAGGCAAACGGAGAGAGTAACAGAAACACAGGGAGAGAGTAACAGAGACACGATGAGAGAGAAGCAAGAACACAGGGAGAGAGTAACAGAGACACAGGGAGAGAGTAACAGAGGCATAGGGAGAGAATAACAGAGGCACAGGGAGAGAGTAACAGAGGCACAGGGAGATAGTAACAAAGGCACAGGGAGAGATTAACAGAGACACAGGTAGAGATTAACAGTGAAACCGGGAGTGAGTAACAGGGACACAGTGAATGAGCAACAGGGACACATGGAAAGAGTAACAGAGACTCAGGGAGAGAGTAACAGAGGCACAGAGAGAGAGTAACAGAGGCACAGGGAGATAGTAACAGAGACACAGGGAGAGAGTAACAGAGGCACAGGGAGAGAGTAACTGAGACACAGGGAGAGAGTAACAGAGGCACAGGGAGCTAGTAACAGGGACACAGAGAGAGAGTTACAGAGACACGGGGAGAGAGTAACAGAGACGCAGGGAGAGAATAACAGAGACACAGGGAGAGAGTAAAACAGACACAGGGAGAGAGTAACAGCAGCACAGGGAGATATTAACAGGGACATAGGGAGATAGTAAGAGAGGCAAACGGAGAGAGTAACAGAAACACAGGGAGAAAGTAACAGAGACACGATGAGAGAGAAACAAGAACACAGGGAGAGAGTAACAGAGACACAGGGAGAGAGTAACAGAGGCACAGGGAGAGAGTAACAGGGAGATAGTAAGAGAAGTGCATGGAGAGAGTAACAGAGACACAGGGAGAGATTAACAGAGACACAGGGAGAGAGCAACAGGGAGATAGTAAGAGAGGCACATGGAGATATTACCAGAGACACAGGGAGACAGTAACAGCCACGCAGGGAGAGAGTAACAGAGATACAGTGAGAATAACAGAGACACAGGGAGAGAGTAACAGAGACATGGAGAGAGTAACAGAGGCACAGGGAGAAAGTAAAAGGGACACAGAGAGTAACAGAGGCACAAGGAGAGAGTAACAGGGACAAAGAGAGATAATAAGAGAGGCAGAGGGAGATAATAACTGGGACACACGGAGAGAGTAACAGAGGCACATGTTGAGAGCAACAGCGACACATGATGTGAGTAACAGAGATAAAGAGAGAGAGTAACAGAGATACAGGGAGAGAATAACAGAGGCACAAGGAGATAGTAACAGGGACACATGGAGAGAGTAACAGAGGCACACGGAGAGAGTAACAGAGACACAGGGAGAGAGTAACAGGGACACAGGGCAAGTAACAGAGGCACAGGGAGGGAGTAACAGAGACACAGGGAAAGAGTAACAGAGGCACAGGGAGTTAGTAAAAGAGACACAGGGAGAGGATAACAGAGACACAGTGAGAGAGTAACAGGGAACTCAGTGAAAGAGTCACAGAGTCTCAGGGAGAGAGTAACTGGGACACACGGAGAGTTTAACAGGGGTACAAGGAGAGAGTAACAGAGACACAAGGAGATAGTAAGAGAGGCAAATGGGGAGAGTAACATAGGCACAGGGAGAGAGTAACAGAGACACAGGAAGAGAGTAAAAGGGACAGAGAGAGAGAGTAACAGGGACACAGGGAGATAGTAAGAGAGGCAAACAGAGAGAGTAACAGTGGCACAGGGAGGGAATAACAGAGGCAGAGGGAGATAGTAACAGGAACACAGGCAGATAGTAAAAGAGGCAATCGGAGAGATTAACAGAGGCACAGGGATAGGGTAACAGGGACACGTGGAGAGAGTAACAGAGACACAGGGAGAGAGTAACAGAGGCACAGGGAGATAGTAACAAAGGCGCAGGGAGAGATTAACAGAGACACAGGTAGACATTAACAGTGAAACCGGGAGTGAGTAACAGGGACACAGTGAATGAGCAACAGGGACACATGGAAAGAGTAACAGAGACTCAGGGAGAGAGTAACAGAGGCACAGAGAGAGAGTAACAGAGGCACAGGGAGATAGTAACAGAGACATAGGGAGAGAGTAACAGAGGCACAGAGAGAGAGTTACAGAGACACGGGGAGAGAGTAACAGAGATGCAGGGAGAGAATAACAGAGACACAGGGAGAGAGTAAAACAGACACAGGGAGAGAGTAACAGCAGCAAAGGGAGATATTACCAGGGACACAGGGAGATAGTAAGAGAGGCAAACGGAGAGAGTAACAGAAACACAGGGAGAAAGTAACAGAGACACGATGAGAGAGAAACAAGAACACAGGGAGAGAGTAACAGAGACACAGTGAGAGAGTAACAGAGGCACAGGGAGAGAGTAACAGGGAGATAGTAAGAGAGGCACATGGAGATATTACCAGAGACACAGGGAGACAGTAACAGCCACGCAGGGCGAGAGTAACAGAGATACAGTGAGAGTAACAGAGACACAGGGAGAGAGTAACAGAGACATGGAGAGAGTAACAGAGGCACAGGGAGAAAGTAACAGGGACACAGAGAGTAACAGAGGCACAAGGAGAGAGTAACAGGGACAAAGAGAGATAATAAGAGAGGCAGAGGGAGATAATAACTGGGACACACGGAGAGAGTAACAGAGGCACATGGCGAGAGCAACAGCGACACATGATGAGAGTAACAGAGATAAAGAGAGAGCGTAACAGAGATACAGGGAGAGAATAACAGAGGCACAAGAAGATAGTAACAGGGACACATGGAGAGAGTAACAGAGGCACACGGAGAGAGTAACAGAGACACAGGGAGAGAGTAACAGGGACACAGGGCAAGTAACAGAGGCACAGGGAAAGAGTAACAGAGGCACAGGAAGATAGTAAAAGAGACACAGGGAGAGAATAACAGAGAAACAGTGAGAGAGTAACAGGGACACAGTGAAATAGTCACAGAGTCTCAGGGAGAGTGTAACAGAGGCACAGGGAGATAGTAACAGGGACACACGGAGAGTTTAACAGGGGTACAAGGAGAGAGTAACAGAGACACAAGGAGATAGTAAGAGAGGCAAATGGGGAGAGTAACATAGGCACAGGGAGAGAGTAACAGAGGCACAGGAAGACAGTAAAAGGGACAGAGAGAAAGAGTAACAGGGACACAGGGAGATAGTAAGAGAGGCAAACGGAGAGAGTAACAGTGGCACAGGGAGGGAATAACAGAGGCAGAGGGAGATAGTAACAGGGACACAGGCAGATAGTAAGAGAGGCAATCGGAGAGATTAACAGAGGCACAGGGATAGGGTAACAGGGACATGTGGAGAGAGTAACAGAGACACAGGGAGAGAGTAACAGAGGCACAGGCGGAGAGTAACAGAGACACAGGGAGAGAGTAATGGACACAGGGAGATAGTAACAGAGCCACAGGGAGAGAGTAACAGAGGCATAGGAAGAGAATAACAGAGGCACAGGGAGAAAGTAACAGGGACACAGGGTGCGAGTAACAGAGACACAGGTAGAGAGTAACAGAGGCACAGGGAGATAGTAAAAGAGACACAGGGAGAGAATAACAGAGACACAGTGAGAGAGTAACAGGGAACTCAGTGAAAGAGTCACAGAGTCTCAGGGAGAGTGTAACAGAGGAACAGGGAGATAGTAACAGGGACACACGGAGAGTTTAACAGGGGTACAAGGAGAGAGTAACAGAGACACAAGGAGATAGTAAGAGAGGCAAATGGGGAGAGTAACATAGGCACAGGGAGAGAGTAACAGCGGCACAGGAAGACAGTAAAAGGGACAGAGAGAGAGAGTAACAGGGACACAGGGAGATAGTAAGAGAGGCAAACGGAGAGAGTAACAGTGGCACAGGGAGGGAATAACAGAGGCAGAGGGAGATAGTAACAGGGACACAGGCAGATAGTAAGAGAGGCAATCGGAGAGATTAACAGAGGCACAGGGATAGGGTAACAGGGACATGTGGAGAGAGTAACAGAGACACAGGGAGATAGTAAAAGAGACACAGGGAGAGAATAACAGAGACACAGTGAGAGAGTAACAGGGAACTCAGTGAAAGAGTCACAGAGTCTCAGGGAGAGTGTAACAGAGGCACAGGGAGATAGTAACAGGGACACACGGAGAGTTTAACAGGGGTACAAGGAGAGAGTAACAGAGACACAAGGAGATAGTAAGAGAGGCAAATGGGGAGAGTAACATAGGCACAGGGAGAGAGTAACAGAGACACAGGGAGAGAGTAACAGAGGCACAGGCAGAGAGTAACAGAGACACAGGGAGAGAGTAATGGACACAGGGAGATAGTAACAGAGCCACAGGGAGAGAGTAGCAGAGGCATAGGAAGAGAATAACAGAGGCACAGGGAGAAAGTAACAGGGACACAGGGTGCGAGTAACAGAGACACAGGTAGAGAGTAACAGAGGCACAGGGAGATAGTAACAGGGACACAGGGAGAGAGTAACAGAGACACAGGGAGAGAGTATCAGATGCAGTGAGAGAATAACAGAGACACAGGGAGAGATTAGTAGTGACACAGGGAGAGAGTAACAGCCGCACATGGAGATAGTAAGAGGGACAGCGTGACAGTAAGAGAGGCAAATGGAGAGAGTAACAGAAACACAGGGATAGAGTAACAGAGGCACGATGAGAGAGAAACAAGAACACAGGGAGAGAGTAACAGGGACACAGGGAACAAGTAATGTGGACAGAGGAAGATAGTAACAGGGACACAGAGAGGGTGTAAAAGAAACACAGGGAGAGAGTAACGTGGTCACAGGGAGATAGTAAGAGAGGCAAACGGAGAGAGTAACAGAAATACAGGAGAGAGTAAAAGAGACACGATGAGAGAGAAACAAGAACACAGGGAGAGAGTAACAGAGACACAGGGAGAGAGTAACAGAGGCACAGGGAGAGAGTAACAGGGAGATAGTAAGAGAAGTCCTTGGAGAGAGTAACAGAGACACAGGGAGAGATAAACAGAGACACAGGGAGAGAGTAACAGGGAGATAGTAAGAGAGGCACATGGAGATATAACCAGAGACACAGGGAGAGAGTAACAGCCACGCAGGGAGAGAGTAACAGAGATACAGTGAGAATAACAGAGACACAGGGAGAGAGTAACAGAGGCACAGAGAGAGAGTTACAGAGACACGGGGAGAGAGTAACAGAGATGCAGGGAGAGAATAACAGAGACACAGGGAGAGAGTAAAACAGACACAGGGAGAGAGTAACAGCAGCAAAGGGAGATATTACCAGGGACACAGGGAGATAGTAAGAGAGGCAAACGGAGAGAGTAACAGAAACACAGGGAGAAAGTAACAGAGACACGATGAGAGAGAAACAAGAACACAGGGAGAGAGTAACAGAGACACAGTGAGAGAGTAACAGAGGCACAGGGAGAGAGTAACAGGGAGATAGTAAGAGAGGCACATGGAGATATTACCAGAGACACAGGGAGACAGTAACAGCCACGCAGGGCGAGAGTAACAGAGATACAGTGAGAATAACAGAGACACAGGGAGAGAGTAACAGAGACATGGAGAGAGTAACAGAGGCACAGGGAGAAAGTAACAGGGACACAGAGAGTAACAGAGGCACAAGGAGAGAGTAACAGGGACAAAGAGAGATAATAAGAGAGGCAGAGGGAGATAATAACTGGGACACACGGAGAGAGTAACAGAGGCACATGGCGAGAGCAACAGCGACACATGATGAGAGTAACAGAGATAAAGAGAGAGCGTAACAGAGATACAGGGAGAGAATAACAGAGGCACAAGAAGATAGTAACAGGGACACAGAGAGGGTGTAAAAGAAACACAGGGAGAGAGTAACGTGGTCACAGGGAGATAGTAAGAGAGGCAAACGGAGAGAGTAACAGAAAAGAGGAGAGAGTAAAAGAGACACGATGAGAGAGAAACAAGAACACAGGGAGAGAGTAACAGAGACACAGGGAGAGAGTAACAGAGGCACGGGGAGAGAGTAACAGGGAGATAGTAAGAGAAGTCCTTGGAGAGAGTAACAGAGACACAGGGAGAGATAAACAGAGACACAGGGAGAGAGTAACAGGGAGATAGTAAGAGAGGCACATGGAGATATAACCAGAGACACAGGGAGAGAGTAACAGCCACGCAGGGAGAGAGTAACAGAGATACAGTGAGAATAACAGAGACACAGGGAAAGAGTAACAGAGACATGGAGAGAGTAACAGAGGTACAGGGAGAAAGTACCAGGGACACAGAGATTAACAGAGGCACAAGGAGAGAGTAACAGGGACAAAGAGAGATAATAAGAGAGGCAGAGGGAGATAATAACTGGGACACACGGAAAGAGTAACAGAGGCACGTGGCGAGAGCAACAGCGACACATGATGAGAGTAACAGAGATAAAGAGAGAGAGTAACAGAGATACAGGGAGAGAATAACAGAGGCACAAGGAGATAGTAACAGGGACACAGGGAGAGAGTAACAGAGGCACACGGAGAGAGTAACAGAGACACAGGGAGAGAGTAACAGGGACACAGGGCAAGTAACAGAGGCACAGGGAGGGAGTAACAGAGACACAGGGAAAGAGTAACAGAGGCACAGGGAGAGAGTAAAAGAGACACAGGGAGACAATAACAGAGACACATGGAGAGTTTAACAGGGGTACAAGGAGAGAGTAACAGCGACACAAGGAGATAGTAAGAGAGGCAAATGGGGAGAGTAACATAGGCACAGGGAGGGAGTAACAGAGGCACAGGAAGACAGTAAAAGGGACAGAGAGAGAGAGTAACAGGGACACGGAGATAATAAGAGAGGCAAATGGAGAGAGTAACAGTGGCACAGGGAGGGAATAACAGTGGCACAGGGAGATAGTAAAAGGGACACAGGCAGATAGTAAGAGAGGCAATCGGAGAGATTAACAGAGGCACAGGGATAGGGTAACAGGGACACATGGAGAGAGTAACAGAGACACAGGGAGGGAGTAAAAGAGGCACAGGCAGAGAGTAACAGAGCCACAGGGAGAGAGTAACAGAGGGAAAGGAAGAGAATATCAGAGGCACAGGGAGAAAGTAACAGGGACACAGAGTGCGAGTCACAGAGACACAGGTAGGGAGAAACAGAGGCACAGGGGGAGAGAAACAGTGACACAGAGAGAGTAACAGAGACACAGGGAGAGAGTAACAGAGGCACAGGGAGAGAATAACAGAGACACATGGATAGATTAATAGTGACACAGAGAGAGAGTAACAGCGACACATGGAGATAGTAAGAGGGACAGGGAGACAGTAAGAGAGGCAAACGGAGAGAGTAACAGAAACACAGGGAGAGAGTAACAGGGACACAGGGAACGAGTAATGTGGACAGAGGAAGATAATAACAGGGACACAGAGAGGGTGTAAAAGAAACACAGGGAGAGAGTAACGTGGTCACAGGGAGATAGTAAGAGAGGCAAACGGAGAGAGTAACAGAAACAGAGGGAGAGAGTAACAGAGAAACGATGAGAGAGAAACAAGAACACAGGGAAAGAGTAACAGAGACACAGGGAGAGAGTAACAGAGGCATAGGGAGAGGATAACAGAGGCACAGAGAGATAGTAACAAAGGCACAGGGAGAGAGTAACAGAGGCACAGGGAAGAGAGCAACAGAGGCACAGGGAGATAGTAATAAAGGCACAGGGAGAGATTAACAGAGACACGGGTAGAGATTAACAGTGAAACCAGGAGAGAGTAACAGGGACACAGTGAATGAGTAACAGGGACACATGGAAAGAGTAACAGAGACTCAGGGAGAGAGTAACAGAGGCACAGGGAGATAGTAACAGGGAGATAGTAAGAGAAGTACATGGAGAGAGTAACAGAGACACAGGGAGAGATTAACAGAGACACAGGGAGAGAGCAACAGGGAGATAGTAAGAGAGGCACATGGAGATATTACCAGAGACACAGGGAGAGAGTAACAGCCACGCAGGGAGAGAGTAACAGAGATACAGTGAGAATAACAGAGACACAGGGAGAGAGTAACAGAGACATGGAGAGAGTAACAGCGGTACAGGGAGAAAGTAACAGGGACACAGAGAGTAACAGAGGCACAAGGAGAGAGTAACAGGGACAAAGAGAGAGAGTAAGAGAGGCAGAGGGAGATAATAACTGGGACACACGGAGAGAGTAACGGAGGCATATGGCGAGAGCAACAGCGACACAGTATGAGAGTAACAGAGATAAAGAGAGAGAGTAACAGAGATACAGGGAGAAAATAACAGAGGCACAAGGAGATAGTAACAGGGACAAATGGAGAGAGTAACAGAGGCACATGGAGAGAGTAACAGAGACACAGGGAGAGAGTAACAGGGACACAGGGCAAGTAACAGAGGCACAGGGAGGGAGTAACAGAGACACAGGGAAAGAGTAACAGAGGCACAGGGAGAGAGTAAAAGAGACACAGGGAGAGAATAACAGGGACACAGTGAAAGAGTAACAGAGTCTCAGGGAGAGAGTAACAGAGGCACAGGGAGAGAGTAACTGGGACACACGGAGAGTTTAACAGGGGTACAAGGAGAGAGTAACAGAGACACAAGGAGATAGTAAGAGAGGCAAATGGGGAGAGTAACATAGGCACAGGGAGAGAGTAACAGAGGCACAGGAAGACAGTAAAAGGGACAGAGAGAGAGAGTAACAGGGACACAGGGAGATAGTAAGAAAGGCAAATGGAGAGAGTAACAGTGGCACAGGGAGGGAATAACAGTGGCACAGGGAGATAGTAACAGGGACACAGGCAGATAGTAAGAGAGGCAATCGGAGAGATTAACAGAGGCACAGGGATAGGGTAACAGGGAAACATGGAGAGGGTAAGAGAGACACAGGGAGGGAGTAACAGAGGCACAGGCACAGAGTAACAGAGACACAGGGAGAGAGTAATGGAAACAGGGAGATAGTAACAGAGCCACAGGGAGAGAGTAACAGAGGCATAGGGAGAGAATAACAGAGGCACAGGGAGAAATTAACAGGGACACAGAGTGCGAGTAACAGAGACACAGGTAGAGAGAAACAGAGGCACAGGGGGAGAGTAAGTGTGACACAGAGAGAGTAACAGAGACACAGGGAGAGAGTAACAGAGGCGCAGCAAGAGAATAACAGAGACACAGGGATAGATTAATAGTGACACAGGGAGAGAGTAACAGCGGCACATGGAGATAGTAAGAGGGACAGGGAGACAGTAAGAGAGGCAAACTGAGAGAGTAACAGAAACACAGGGAGAGAGTAACAGAGGCACGATGAGAGAGAAAAAAGAACACAGGGAGAGAGTAACAGGGACACAGGGAACGAGTAATGTGGACAGACGAAGATAATAATAGGGACACAGAGAGGGTGTAAAAGAAACACAGGGAGAGAGTAACGTGGTCACAGGGAGATAGCAAGAGAGGCAAACGGAGAGAGTAACAGAAACACAGAGAGAGAGTGACAGAGACATGATGAGAGAGAAACAAGAACACAGGGAGAGAGTAACAGAGACACAGGGAGAGAGTAACAGAGGCATAGAGAGAGAATAACAGAGGCACAGAGAGATAGCAACAAAGGCACAGGGAGAGAGTAACAGAGGCACAGGGAGAGAGTAACAGAGGCACAGGGAGATAGTAATAAAGGCACAGGGAGAGATTAACAGAGACACAGGTAGAGATTAACAGTGAAACCGGGAGAGAGTAACAGGGACACAGTGAATGAGTAACAGGGACACATGGAAAGAGTAACAGAGACTCAGGGAGAGATTAACAGAGAAACAGGGAGAGAGTAACAGGGAGATAGTAAGAGAGGCACATGGAGATATTACGAGAGACACAGGGAGAGATTAACAGCCACGCAGGGAGAGAGTAACAGAGATACAGTGAGAATAACAGAGACACAGGGAGAGAGTAACAGAGACATGGAGAGAGTAACAGAGGCGCAGGGAGAAAGTAACAGGGACACAGAGAGTAACAGAGGCACAAGGAGAGAGTAACAGGGACAAAGAGAGATAATAAGAGAGGCAGAGGGAGATAATAACTGGGACACACGGAGAGAGTAACAGAGGCACATGGCGAGAGCAACAGCGACACATGATGAGAGTAACAGAGATAAAGAGAGAGAGTAACAGAGATACAGGGAGAGAATAACAGAGGCACAAGGAGATAGTAACAGGGACACATGGAGGGAGTAACAAAGGCACACGGAGAGAGTAACAGAGACACAGGGAGAGAGTAACAGGGACACAGGGCAAGTAACAGAGGCACAGGGAGGGAGTAACAGAGACACAGGGAGAAGGTGACAGAGGCACAGGGAGAGAGTAACTGGGACACATGGAGAGTTTAACAGGGGTACAAGGAGAGAGTAACAGAGACACAAGCAGATAGTAAGAGAGGCAAATGGGGAGAGTAACAGAGGCACAGGGAGAGAGTAACAGAGGCACAGGAAGACAGTAAAAGGGACAGAGAGAGAGAGTAACAGGGACACAGGGAGATAATAAGAGAGGCAAATGGAGAGAGCAACAGTGGCACAGGGAGGGAATAACAGTGGCACAGGGAGATAGTAACAGGGACACAGGCAGATAGTAAGAGAGGCAATCGGAGAGATTAACAGAGGCACAGGGATAGGGTAACAGGGACACATGGAGAGAGTAACAGAGACACAGGGAGGGAGTAACAGAGGCACAGGCAGAGAGTAACAGAGACACAGGGAGAGAGTAATGGACACAGGGAGATAGTAACAGAGCCACAGGGAGAGAGAAACAGAGGCATAGGAAGAGAATATCAGAGGCACAGGGAGAAAGTAACAACGGCACATGGAGATAGTAAGAGGGACAGGGAGACAGTTAGAGAGGCAAGCGGAGAGAGTAACAGAAACACAGGGAGAGAGTAACAGAGACACGATGAGAGAGAAACAAGAACACAGGGAGAGAGTAACAGAGACACAGGGAACGAGTAATGTGGACAGAGGAAGATAATAACAGGGACACAGAGAGGGTGTAAAAGAAACACAGGGAGAGAGTAACGTGGTCACAGGGAGATAGTAAGAGAGGCAAACGGAGAGAGTAACAGAAACACAGGGAGAGAGTAACAGAGACACGATGAGAGAGAAACAAGAACACAGGGAGAGAGTAACAGAGACAAGGGGAGAGAGTAACAGAGGGATAGGGAGAGAATAACAGAGGCACAGAGAGATAGTAACAAAGGCACAGGGAGAGAGTAACAGAGGCACAGGGAGAGAGAAAAAGAGGCACAGGGAGATAGTAATAAAGGCACAGGGAGAGATTAACAGAGACACAGGTAGAGATTAACAGTGAAACTGGGAGAGAGTAACAGGGACACAGTGAATGAGCAACAGGGACACATGGAAAGAGTAACAGAGACTCAGGGAGAGAGTAACAGAGGCACAGGGAGATAGTAACAGGGAGATAGTAAGAGAAGTACATGGAGAGAGTAACAGAGACACAGGGAGAGATTAACAGAGACACAGGGAGAGAGTAACAGGGAGATAGTAAGAGAGGCACATGGAGATATTACCAGAGACACAGGGAGAGAGTAACAGCCACGCAGGGAGAGAGTAACAGAGATACAGTGAGAATAACAGAGACACAGGGAGAGAGTAACAGAGACATGGAGAGAGTAACAGCGGCACAGGGAGAAAGTAACAGGGACACAGAGAGTAACAGAGGCACAAGGAGAGAGTAACAGGGACAAAGAGAGAGAGTAAGAGAGGCAGAGGGAGATAATAACTGGGACACACGGAGAGAGTAACGGAGGCATATGGCGAGAGCAACAGCGACACATGATGAGAGTAACACAGATAAAGAGAGAGAGTAACAGAGATACAGGGAGAGAATAACAGAGGCACAAGGAGATAGTAACAGGGACACATGGAGAGAGTAACAGAGGCACAAGGAGAGAGTAACAGAGACACAGGGAGAGAGTAACAGGGACACAGGGCAAGTAACAGAGGCACAGGGAGGGAGTAACAGAGACACAGGTAAAGAGTAACAGAGGCACAGGGAGAGAGTAAAAGAGACACAGGGAGAGAATAACAGAGACACAGTGAGAGAGTAACAGGGACACAGTGAAATAGTCACAGAGTCTCAGGGAGAGAGTAACAGAGGCACAGTGAGATAGTAACAGGGACACACGGAGAGTTTAACAGTGGTACAAGGAGACATTAACAGAGACACAAGGAGATAGTAAGAGAGGCAAATGGGGAGAGTAACATAGGCACATCGAGAGAGTATCAGAGGCACAGGAAGACAGTAAAAGGGACAGAGAGAGAGAGTAACAGGGACACAGGGAGATAGTAAGAGAGGCAAACGGAGAGAGTAACAGTGGCACAGGGAGGGAATAGCAGAGGCACTGGGAGATAGTAACAGGGACACAGGCAGATAGTAAGAGAGGCAATCGGAGAGATTAACAGAGGCACAGGGATAGGGTAACAGGGACACATGGAGAGAGTAACAGAGACACTGGTAGAGAGAAACAGATGCACGGGGGTGAGAAACAGTGACACAGAGAGAGTAACAGAGACACAGGGAGAGAGTAACAGAGGCACAGGGAGATAGTAACAGGGACACAGGGGGAGAGTAACAGAGACACAGGGAGAGAGTAACAGATGCAGTGGGAGAATAACAGAGACACAGGGAGAGATTAATAGTGACACAGGGAGAGAGTAACAGCGACACATGGAGATAGTAAGAGGGACAGGGTGACAGTAAGAGAGGCAAACAGAGAGAGTAACAGAAACACAGGGCTAGAGTAACAGAGACACGATGAGAGAGAAACAAGAACACAGGGAGAGAGTAACAGGGACACAGGGAACGAGTAATGTGGACAGAGGAGGAGAGTAACAGGGACACAGAGAGGGTGTAAAAGGAACACAGGGAGAGAGTAACGTGGTCACAGGGCGATAGTAAGAGAGGCAAACGGAGAGAGTAACAGAAACACAGGGAGAGAGTAACTGAGACACAGGGAGAGAGTAACAGAGGCATAGGGAGAGAATAACAGAGGCACAGAGAAATAGTAACAAAGGCACAGGGAGAGAGTAACAGAGGCACAGGGAGAGAGTAACAGAGGCACAGGGAGATAGTAATAAAGGCACAGGGAGAGATTAACAGAGACACAGGTAGAGATTAACAGTGAAACCGGGAGAGAGTAACAGGGACACAGTGAATGAGTAACAGGGACACATGGAAAGTGTAACAGAGACTCAGGGAGAGAGTAACAGAGGCACAGGGAGATAGTAACAGGGAGATAGTAAGAGAAGTACATGGAGAGAGTAACAGAGACACAGGGAGAGATTAACAGAGACACAGGCAGAGAGTAACAGGGAGATAGTAAGAGAGGCACATGGAGATATTACCAGAGACACCGGGAGAGAGTAACAGCACGCAGGGAGAGAGTAACAGAGATACAGTGAGAATAACAGAGACACAGGGAGAGAGTAACAGAGACATGGAGAGAGTAACAGAGGCACAGGGAGAAAGTAACAGGGACACAGAGAGTAACAGAGGCACAAGGAGAGATTAACAGGGACAAAGAGCGATAATAAGAGAGGCAGAGGGAGATAATAACTGGGACACACGGAGAGATTAACAGAGGCACATGGTGAGAGCAACAGCGACACATGATGAGAGTAACACAGATAAAGAGAGAGAGTAACAGAGATACAGGGAGAGAATAACAGAGGCACAAGGAGATAGTAACAGGGAGACATGGAGAGAGTAACAGAGGCACACGGAGATAGTAACAGAGACACAGGGAGAGAGTAACAGGGACACAGGGCAAGTAACAGAGGCACAGGGAGGGAGTAACAGAGACACAGGGAAAGAGTAACAGAGGCACAGGGAGAGAGTAAAAGAGACACAGGGAGAGAATAACAGAGACACAGTGAGAGTGTAACAGGGACACAGTGAAATAGTCACAGAGTCTCAGGGAGAGTGTAACAGAGGCACAGGGAGATAGTAACAGGGACACACGGAGAGTTTAACAGGGGTACAAGGAGAGATTAACAGAACAACAAGGAGATAGTAAGAGAGGCAAATGGGGAGAGTAACATAGGCACAGGGAGAGAGTATCAAAGGCACAGGAAGACAGTAAAAGGGACAGAGAGAGAGAGTAACAGGGACATAGGGAGATAGTAAGAGAGGCAAACGGAGAGAGTAACAGTGGCACAGGGAGGGAATAACAGAGGCACAGGGAGATAGTAACAGGGACACAGGCAGATAGTAAGAGAGGCAATCGGAGAGATTAACAGAGGCACAGGGATAGGGTAACAGGGACACATGGAGAGAGTAACAGAGACACAGGGAGAGAGTAACAGAGGCACAGGCAGAGAGTAACGGAGACACAGGGAGAGAGTAATGGACACAGGGAGATAGTAACAGAGCCACAGGGAGAGAGTAACAGAGGCATAGGAAGAGAATAACAGAGGCACAGGGAGAAAGTTACAGGGACACAGGGTGAGAGTAACAGAGACACAGGTAGAGAGAAACAGAGGCACGGGGGTGAGAAACAGTGACACAGAGAGAGTAACAGAGACACAGGGAGAGAGTAACAGAGGCACAGGGAGATAGTAACAGGGACACAGGGAGCGAGTAACAGAGACACAGGGAGAGAGTAACAGATGCAGTGGGAGAATAACAGAGACACAGGGAGAGATTAATAGTGACACAGGGAGAGAGTAACAGCGACACATGGAGATAGTAAGAGGGACAGGGTGACAGTAAGAGAGGCAAACAGAGAGAGTAACAGAAACACAGGGCTAGAGTAACAGAGACACGATGAGAGAGAAACAAGAACACAGGGAGAGAGTAGCAGGGACACAGGGCAAGTAACAGAGGCACAGGGAGGGAGTAACAGAGACACAGGGAAAGAGTACCAGAGGCACAGGGAGAGAGTAAAAGAGACACAGGGAGAGAATAACAGAGACACATTGAGAGAGTAACAGGGACACAGTGAAAGAGTAACAGAGTCTCAGGGAGAGAGTAACAGAGGCACAGGGAGATAGTAACTGGGACACACGGAGAGTTTAACGGGTACAAGGAGAGAGTAACAGAGACACAAGGAGATAGTAAGAGAGGCAAATGGGGAGAGTAACATAGGCACAGGGAGAGAGTAACAGAGGCACAGCAAGACAGTAAAAGTGATAGAGAGAGAGAGTAACAGGGACACAAGGAGATAGTAAGAGATGCAAATGGAGAGAGTAACAGTGGCACAGGGATGGAATAACAGTGGCACAGGGAGATAGTAACAGGGACACGGGCAGATAGTAAAAGAGGCAATCGGAGAGATTAACAAAGGCACATGGATAGGGTAACATGGACACATGGAGAGAGTAACAGAGACACAGGGAGGGAGCAACAGAGGCACAGGCAGAGAGTAACAGAGACACAGGGAGAGAGTAATGGACACAGGGAGAAATTAACAGAGCCACAGGGAGAGAGTAACAGAGGCATAGGAAGAGAATAACAGAGGCACAGGGAGAAAATAACAGGGACACAGAGTGCGAGTAACAGAGACACAGGTAGAGAGAAACAGAGGCACAGGGGGAGAGTAACAGTGACACAGAGAGAGTAACAGTGACACAGAGAGAGTAACAGAGACACAGGGAGAGAATAACAGAGGCACAGGGAGAGAATAACAGAGACTCAGGGAGAGATTAATAGTGACACAGGGAGAGAGTAACAGCGGCACATGGAGATAGTAAAAGGGACAGGCAGACAGTAAGAGAGGCAAATGAAGAGAGTAACAGAAACACAGGGAGAGAGTAACAGAGACACGATGAGAGATAAATAAGAACACAGGGAGAGAGTAACAGGGACACAGGGAACGAGTAATGTGGACAGAGGAAGATAATAAAAGGGACACAGAGAGGGTGTAAAAGAAACACAGGGAGAGAGTAATGTGGTCACAGGGAGATAGTAAGAGAGGCAAACGGAGAGAGTAACAGAGACACGATGAGAAAGAAACAAGAACACAGGGAGAGGCTAACAGAGACACAGGGAGAGAGTAACAGAGGCATAGGGAGAGAATAACAGAGGCACAGAGAGATAGTAACAAAGGCACAGGGATAGAGTAACAGAGGCACAGGGAGAGAGTAGCAGAGGCACAGGGAGATAGTAACAAAGGCACAGGGAGAGATTAACAGAGACACAGGTAGAGATTAACAGTGAAACCGGGAGAGAGTAACAGGGACACAGTGAGTGAGTAACAGGGACACATGGAAAGAGTAACAGAGACTCAGGGAGAGAGTAACAGAGGCACAGGGAGATAGTAACAGAGTCACAGGGAGAGAGTAACGGAGACACAGGGGGAGAGTAACAGCGACACAGAGAGAGTAACAGAGACACACAGTGAGAGTTACAGAGGCACAGGGAGATAGTAACAGAGACAGAGAGAGAGAGTTACAGAGACACGGGGAGAGAGTAACAGAGAAGCAGGGAGAGAATAAAAGAGAAACAGGGAGAGAGTAAAACAGACACAGGGAGAGATTAACAGCAGCACAGGGAGATATTAACAGGGACACAGGGAGATAGTAAGAGAGGCAAATGGAGAGAGTAACAGAAACACAGGGAGAGAGTAACAGAGACACGATCAGAGAGAAACATGAACACAGGGAGAGAGTAACAGAGACACAGGGAGAGAGTAACAGAGGCACAGGGAGAGAGTAACAGGGAGTTAGTAAGAGAAGTACATGGAGAAAGTAACAGAGACACAGGGAGAGATTAACAGAGGCACAGGGAGAGAGTAACAGGGAGATAGTAAGAGAGGCACATGGAGATATTACCAGAGACACAGGGAGAGAGTAACAGCCACGCAGGGAGAGAGTAACAGAGATACAGTGAGAATAACAGAGACACAGGGAGAGAGTAACAGGGACACAGAGAGTAACAGAGGCACAAGGAGAGAGTAACAGGGACAAAGAGAGATAATAAGAGAGGCAGAGGGAGATAATAACTGGGACACACGGAGAGAGTAACAGAGGCACATGGCGAGAGCAACAGCGACACATGATGAGAGTAACAGAGATAAAGAGAGAGAGCAACAGAGATACAGGGAGAGAATAACAGAGGCACAAGGAAATAGTAACAGGGACACAGGGAGAGAGTAACAGAGGCACACGGAGAGAGTAACAGAGACAGAGGGAGAGACTAACAGGGACACAGGGCAAGTAACAGAGGCACAGGGAGGGAGTAACAGAGACACAGGGAAAGAGTAACAGAGGCACAGGGAGAGAGAAAATGAGACACAGGGAGAGAATAGCAGAGACACAGTGAGAGAGTAACAGGGACACAGTGAAAGAGTAACAGAGTCTCATGGAGAGAGTAACAGAGGCACAGGGAGTTAGTAACTGGGAAACACGGAGAGTTTAACAGGGGTACAAGGAGAGAGTAACAGAGACACAAGGAGATAGTAAGAGAGGCAAATGGGGAGAGTAACATAGGCACTGGGAGAGAGTAAGAGAGGCAAATGGGGAGAGTAACATAGGCACAGGGAGAGAGTAACAGAGGCACAGGAAGACAGTAAATGGGACAGAGAGTTAGAGTAACAGGGACACAGGGAGATAGTAAGAGAGGCAAACGGAGAGAGTAACAGTGGCACAGGGAGGGAATAACAGAGGCACAGGGAGATAGTAACAGGGACACAGGCAGATAGTAAGAGAGGCAATCGGAGAGATTAACAGAGGCACAGGGATAGGGTAACAGGAACACATGGAGAGAGTAACAGAGACACAGGGAGAGAGTAACAGAGGCACAGGCAGAGAGTAACAGAGACACAGGGAGAGAGTAATGGTCACAGGGAGATAGAAACAGAGCCACAGGGAGAGAGTAACAGAGGCATAGGAAGAGAATAACAGCGGCACAGGGAGAAAGTAACAGGGACACAGGGTGCGAGTAACAGAGACACAGGTAGAGAGAAACAGAGGCACAGGGGGTGAGTATCCGTGACACAGAGAGAGTAACAGAGACACAGGGAGAGAGTAACAGAGGCACAGGGAGATAGTAACAGGGACACAGAGAGAGAGTAACAGAGACACAGGGAGAGAGTAACAGATGCAGTGCGAGAATAACAGGGTCACAGGGAGAGATTAATAGTGACACAGGGAGAGAGTAACAGAGGCACATGGAGATAGTAAGAGGGACAGGGTGACAGTAAGAGAGGCAAACGGAGAGAGTAACAGAAACACAGGGATAGAGTAACAGAGACACGATGAGAGAGAAACAAGAACACAGGGAGAGAGTAACAGGGACACAGGGAACGAGTAATGTGGTCGGAGGAAGATAATAACAGGGACAGAGAGAGGGTGTAAAAGAAACACAGGGAGAGAGTAACGTGGTCACAGGGAGATAGTAAGAGAGGCAAATGGAGAGAGTAACACAAACACAGGGAGAGAGTAACAGAGACACGATGAGAGAGAAACAAGAACACAGGGAGAGAGTAACAGAGACACAGGGAGAGAGTAACAGAGGCATAGGGAGAGAATAACAGAGGCACAGAGAGATAGTAACAAAGGCACAAGGAGAGAGTAACAGAGGCACAGGGAGAGAGTAACAGAGGCACAGGGAGATAGTAACAAAGGCACAGGGAGAGATTAACAGAGACACAGGAAGAGAGTAACAGTGAAACCGGGAGAGAGTAACAGGGACACAGTGAATGAGTAACAGGGACACATGGAAAGAGTAACAGAGACTCAGGGAGAGAGTAACAGAGGCACAGGGAGATAGTAACAGGGAGATAGTAAGAGAAGTATATGGAGAGAGTAACAGAGACACAGGGAGAGATTAACAGAGACACAGGGAGAGAGTAACAGAGATACAGTGAGAATAACAGAGACACAGGGAGAGAGTAACAGAGACATGGAGAGAGTAACAGAGGCACAGGGAGAAAGTAACAGGGACACAGAGAGTAACAGAGGCACAAGGAGAGAGTAACAGAGACAAAGAAAGATAATAAGAGAGGCAGAGGGAGATAATAACTGGGACACATGGAGAGAGTAACAGAGGCAAATGGCGAGAGCAACAGCGACATATGATGAGAGTAACAGAGATAAAGAGAGAGAGTAACAGAGATACAGGGAGAGAATAACAGAGGCACAAGGAGATAGTAACAGGGACACATGGAGAGAGTAACAGAGGCACACGGAGAGAGTAACAGAGACACAGGGAGAGAGTAACAGGGACACAGGGCAAGTAACAGAGGCACAGGGAGGGAGTAACAGAGACACAGGGAAAGAGTAACAGAGGCACAGGGAGAGAGTAAAAGAGACACAGGGAGAGAATAACAGAGACACAGTGAGAGACTAACAGGGACACAGTGAAAGAGTCACAGAGTCTCAGGGAGAGAGTAACAGAGGCACAGGGAGATAGTAACAGGGACACACGGAGAGTTTAACGGGGTACAAGGAGAGAGTAACAGAGACACCAGGAGATAGTAAGAGAGGCAAATGGGGAGAGTAACATAGGCACAGGGAGAGAGTAACAGAGGCACAGGAAGACAGTAAAAGGGACAGAGAGAGAGAGTAACAGGGACACAGGGAGATAGTAAGAGAGGCAAGCGGAGAGAGTAACAGTGGCACAGGGAGGGAATAACAGATGCACAGGGAGATAGTAACAGGGACACACACAGATAGTAAGAGAGGCAATCGGAGAGATTAACAGAGGCACAGGGATAGGGTAACAGGGACACATGGAGAGAGTAACGGTGACACAGGGAGAGAGTAACAGAGGCACAGGCAGAGCGTAACAGAGACACAGGGAGAGAGTAATGGACACAGGGAGATCGTAACAAAGCCACAGGGAGAGAGTAACAAAGGCATAGGAAGAGAATAACAGAGGCACAGGGACACAGGGTGCGAGTAACAGAGACACAGGTAGAGAGAAGCAGAGGCACAGGGGGTGAGTAACAGTGACACAGGGAGAGAGTAACAGATGCAGTGAGAGAATAACAGAGACACAGGGAGAGATTAATAGTGAAACTGGGAGAGAGTAACAGCAGCACATGGAGATAGTAAGAGGGACAGGGTGACAGTAAGAGAGGCAAACGGAGAGAGTAACAGAAACACAGGGCTAGAGTACCAGGGACACGATGAGAGAGAAACAAGAACACAGGGAGAGAGTAACAGGGACACAGGGAACGAGTAATGCGGACAGAGGAAGATAGTAACAGGGGCA
Organism: Somniosus microcephalus; assembly: GCF_052327205.1. NCBI lineage: Eukaryota > Metazoa > Chordata > Chondrichthyes > Squaliformes > Somniosidae > Somniosus > Somniosus microcephalus. The sequence continues at coordinate 88,532,202 of NW_028225179.1, read as the reverse complement.
CAGAGAGGGTGTAAAAGAAACACAGGGAGAGAGTAACGTGGTCACAGGGAGATAGTAAGAGAGGCAAACGGAGAGAGTAACAGAAACACAGGGAGAGAGTAACAGAGACACGATGAGAGAGAAACAAGAACACAGGGAGAGAGTAACAGAGACACAGGGAGAGAGTAACAGAGGCACAGGGAGAGAGTAACAGGGAGATAGTAAGAGAAGTACATGGAGAGAGTAACAGAGACACCGGGAGAGATTAACAGAGACACAGGGAGAGAGTAACAGGGAGATAGTAAGAGAGGCACATGGAGATATTACCAGAGACACAGGGAGAGAGTAACAGAGACATGGAGAGAGTAACAGAGGCACAGGGAGAAAGTAACAGGGACACAGAGAGTAACAGAGGCACAAGGAGAGAGTAACAGGGACAAAGAGAGATAATAAGAGAGGCAGAGGGAGATAATAACTGGGACACACGGAGAGAGTAACAGAGGCACATGGCGAGAGCAACAGCGCCACATGATGAGAGTAACAGAGATAAAGAGAGAGAGTAACAGAGATACAGGGAGAGAATAACAGAGGCACAAGGAGATAGTAACAGGGACACATGGAGAGAGTAACAGAGGCACATGGAGAGAGTAACAGAGACACAGGGAGAGAGTAACAGGGACACAGGGCAAGTAACAGAGGCACAGGGAGGGAGTAACAGAGACACAGGGAAAGAGTAACAGAGGCACAGGGAGAGAGAAAATGAGACACAGGGAGAGAATAGCAGAGACACAGTGAGAGAGTAACAGGGACACAGTGAAAGAGTAACAGAGTCTCATGGAGAGAGTAACAGAGGCACAGGGAGTTAGTAACTGGGAAACACGGAGAGTTTAACAGGGGTACAAGGAGAGAGTAACAGAGACACAAGGAGATAGTAAGAGAGGCAAATGGGGAGAGTAACATAGGCACTGGGAGAGAGTAAGAGAGGCAAAGCAAGACAGTAAAAGTGATAGAGAGAGAGAGTAACAGGGACACAAGGAGATAGTAAGAGATGCAAATGGAGAGAGTAACAGTGGCACAGGGAGGGAATAACAGTGGCACAGGGAGATAGTAACAGGGACACAGGCAGATAGTAAGAGAGGCAATCGGAGAGATTAACAGAGGCACAGGGATAGGGTAACAGGGACACATGGAGAGAGTAACAGAGACACAGGGAGGGAGTAACAGAGGCACAGGCAGAGAGTAACAGAGACACAGGGAGAGAGTAATGGACACAGGGATATAGTAACAGAGCGACAGGGAGAGAGTAACAGAGGCATAGGAAGAGAATAACAGAGGCACAGGGAGAAAGTAACAGGGACACAGAGTGCGAGTAACAGAGACACAGGTAGAGAGAAACAGAGGCACAGTGGGAGAGTAACAGTGACACAGAGAGAGTAACAGAAACACAGGGAGAGAGTAACAGAGACACGATGAGAGAGAAACAAGAACACAGGGAGAGAGTAACAGGGACACAGAGAACGAGTAATGTGGAAAGAGGAAGATAATAACAGGGACACAGAGAGGGTGTAAAAGAAACACAGGGAGAGAGAAACGTGGTCACAGGGAGATAGTAAGAGAGGCAAACGGAGAGAGTAACAGAAACACAGGGAGAGAGTAACAGAGATACGATGAGAGAGAATCAAGAACACAGGGAGAGACTAACAGAGACACAGGGAGAGAGTAACAGAGGCATAGGGAGAGAATAACAGAGGCACAGAGAGATAGTAACAAAGGCACAGGGAGAGAGTAACAGAGGCACAGGGAGAGAGTAACAGAGGCACAGAGAGATAGTAACAAAGGCACAGGGAGAGAGTAACAGAGGCACAGGGAGATAGTAACAAAGGCACAGGGAGAGATTAACAGAGACACAGGTAGAGACTAACAGTGAAACCGGGAGAGAGTAACAGGGACACAGTGAATGAGTAACAGGGACACATGGAAAGAGTAACAGAGACTCAAGGAGAGAGTAACAGAGGCACAGGGAGATAGTAACAGAGTCACAGGGAGAGAGTAACGGAGACACAGGGAGAGATTAACAGCGACACAGAGAGAGTAACAGAGACACAGAGAGAGATTAACAGAGGCACAGGGAGATAGTAACAGAGACACAGAGAGAGAGTTACAGAGACATGGGGAGAGAGGAGCAGAGATGCAGGGAGAGAATAACAGAGACACAGGGAGAGAGTAAAACAGACACAGGGAGAGAGTAACAGCAGCACAGGGAGATATTAACAGGGACACAGGGAGATAGTAAGAGAGGCAAATGGAGAGAGTAACAGTGGCACAGGGAGGGAATAACAGTGGCACAGGGAGATAGTAACAGGGACACAGGCAGATAGTAAGAGAGGCAATCGGAGAGATTAACAGAGGCACAGGGATAGGGTAACAGGGACACATGGAGAGAGTAACAGAGACACAGGGAGAGAGTAACAGAGGCACAGGCAGAGAGTAACAGAGACACAGGGAGAGAGTAATGGACATAGGGAGATAGTAACAGAGCCACAGGGAGAGAGTAACAGAGGCATAGGAAGAGAATAACAGAGGCACAGGGAGAAAGTAACAGGGACACAGGGTGCGAGTAACAGAGACACAGGTAGAGAGAAACAGATGCACGGGGGTGAGAAACAGTGACACAGAGAGAGTAACAGAGACACAGGGAGAGAGTAACAGGGACACAGGGGGCGAGTAACAGAGACACAGGGAGAGAGTAACAGATGCAGTGGGAGAATAACAGAGACACAGGGAGAGATTTATAGTGACAGGGAGAGAGTAACAGCGACACATGGAGATAGTAAGAGGGAGAGGGTGACAGTAAGAGAGGCAAACAGAGAGAGTAACAGAAACACAGGGCTAGAGTAACAGAGACACGATGAGAGAGAAACAAGAACACAGGGAGAGAGTAACAGGGACACAGGGAACGAGTAATGTGGAAAGAGGAGGAGAGTAACAGGGACACAGAGAGGGTGTAAAAGGAACACAGGGAGAGAGTAACGTGGTCACAGGGCAATAGTAAGAGAGGCAAACGGAGAGAGTAACAGAAACACAGGGAGAGAGTAACAGAGACACAGGGAGAGATTAACAGAGGCATAGGGAGAGAATAACAGAGGCACAGAGAGATAGTAACAAAGGCACAGGGAGAGAGTAACAGAGGCACAGGGAGAGAGTAACAGAGGCACAGGGAGATAGTAATAAAGGCACAGGGAGAGATTAACAGAGACACAGGTAGAGATTAACAGTGAAACCGGGAGAGAGTAACAGGGACACAGTGAATGAGTAACAGGGACACATGGAAAGCATAACAGAGACTCAGGGAGAGAGTAACAGAGGCACAGGGAGATAGTAACAGGGAGATAGTAAGAGAAGTACATGGAGAGAGTAACAGAGACACAGGGAGAGATTAACAGAGACACAGGGAGAGAGTAACAGGGAGATCGTAAGAGAGGCACATGGAGATATTACCAGAGACACCGGGAGAGAGTAACAGCACGCAGGGAGAGAGTAACAGAGATACAGTGAGAATAACAGAGACACAGGGAGAGAGTAACAGAGACATGGAGAGAGTAACAGAGGCACAGGGAGAAAGTAACAGGGACACAGAGAGTAACAGAGGCACAAGGAGAGATTAACAGGGACAAAGAGAGATAATAAGAGAGGCAGAGGGAGATAATAACTGGGACACACGGAGAGATTAACAGAGGCACACGGCGAGAGCAACAGCGACACATGATGAGAGTAACACAGATAAAGAGAGAGAGTAACAGAGATACAGGGAGAGAATAACAGAGGCACAAGGAGATAGTAACAGGGACACATGGAGAGAGTAACAGAGGCACACGGAGAGAGTAACAGAGACACAGGGAGAGAGTAACAGGGACACAGGGCAAGTAACAGAGGCACAGGGAGGGAGTAACAGAGACACAGGGAAAGAGTAACAGAGGCACAGGGAGAGAGTAAAAGAGACACAGGGAGAGAATAACAGAGACACAGTGAGAGAGTAACAGGGACACAGTGAAATAGACACAGAGTCTCAGGGAGAGAGTAACAGAGGCACAGGGAGATAGTAACAGGGACACACGGAGAGTTTAACAGGGGTACAAGGAGAGATTAACAGAACAACAAGGAGATAGTAAGAGAGGCAAATGGGGAGAGTAACATAGGCACAGGGAGAGAGTATGAAAGGCACAGGAAGACAGTAAAAGGGACAGAGAGAGAGAGTAACAGGGACATAGGGAGATAGTAAGAGAGGCAAACGGAGAGAGTAACAGTGGCACAGGGAGGGAATAACAGAGGCACAGGGAGATAGTAACAGGGACACAGGCAGATAGTAAGAGAGGCAATCGGAGAGATTAACAGAGGCACAGGGATAGGGTAACAGGGACACATGGAGAGAGTAACAGAGACACAGGGAGAGAGTAACAGAGGCACAGGCAGAGAGTAACGGAGACACAGGGAGAGAGTAATGGACACAGGGAGATAGTAACAGAGCCACAGGGAGAGAGTAACAGAGGCATAGGAAGAGAATAACAGAGGCACAGGGAGAAAGTTACAGGGACACAGGGTGAGAGTAACAGAGACACAGGTAGAGAGAAACAGAGGCACGGGGGTGAGAAACAGTGACACAGAGAGAGTAACAGAGACACAGGGAGAGAGTAACAGAGGCACAGGGAGATAGTAACAGGGACACAGGGAGAGAGTAACAGAGACACAGGGAGAGAGTAACAGATGCAGTGGGAGAATAACAGAGACACAGGGAGAGATTAATAGTGACACAGGGAGAGAGTAACAGCGACACATGGAGATAGTAAGAGGGACAGGGTGACAGTAAGAGAGGCAAACAGAGAGAGTAACAGAAACACAGGGCTAGAGTAACAGAGACACGATGAGAGAGAAACAAGAACACAGGGAGAGAGTAACAGGGACACAGGGAATGAGTAATGTGGACAGAGGAGGAGAGTAACAGGGACACAGAGAGGGTGTAAAAGGAACACAGGGAGAGAGTAACGTGGTCACAGGGCGATAGTAAGAGAGGCAAATGGAGAGAGTAACAGAGACACAGGGAGAGAGTAACAGAGGCACAGGGAGAGAGTAACAGGGAGATAGTAAGAGAAGTACATGGAGAGAGTAACAGAGACACAGGGAGAGATTAACAGGGAGATAGTAAGAGAGGCACATGGAGCTATTACCAGAGACACAGGGAGAGAGTAACAGCCACGCAGGGAGAGAGTAACAGAGATACAGTGAGAATAACAGAGACACAGGGAGAGAGTAACAGAGATATGGAGAGAGTAACAGAGGCACAGGGAGAAAGTAACAGGGAAACAGAGAGTAACAGAGGCACAAGGAGAGAGTAACAGGGACAAAGAGAGATAATAAGAGAGGCAGAGGGAGATAATAACTGGGACACACGGAGAGAGTAACAGAGGCACATGGCGAGAGCAAAAGCGACACATGATGAGAATAACAGTGATAAAGAGAGATAGTAACAGAGATACAGGGAGAGAATAACAGAGGCACAAGGAGATAGTAACAGGGACACATGGAGAGAGTAACAGAGGCACACGGAGAGAGTAACAGAGACACAGGGAGAGAGTAACAGGGACACAGGGCAAGTAACAGAGGCACAGGGAGGGAGTAACAGAGACACAGGGAAAGAGTACCAGAGGCACAGGGAGAGAGTAAAAGAGACACAGGGAGAGAATAACAGAGACACATTGAGAGAGTAACAGGGACACAGTGAAAGAGTAACAGAGTCTCAGGGAGAGAGTAACAGAGGCACAGGGAGATAGTAACTGGGACACACGGAGAGTTTAACGGGTACAAGGAGAGAGTAACAGAGACACAAGGAGATAGTAAGAGAGGCAAATGGGGAGAGTAACATAGGCACAGGGAGAGAGTAACAGAGGCACAGCAAGACAGTAAAAGTGATAGAGAGAGAGAGTAACAGGGACACAAGGAGATAGTAAGAGATGCAAATGGAGAGAGTAACAGTGGCACAGGGAGGGAATAACAGTGGCACAGGGAGATAGTAACAGGGACACGGGCAGATAGTAAAAGAGGCAATCGGAGAGATTAACAAAGGCACAGGGATAGGGTAACATGGACACATGGAGAGAGTAACAGAGACACAGGGAGGGAGCAACAGAGGCACAGGCAGAGAGTAACAGAGACACAGGGAGAGAGTAATGGACACAGGGAGAAATTAACAGAGCCACAGGGAGAGAGTAACAGAGGCATAGGAAGAGAATAACAGAGGCACAGGGAGAAAGTAACAGGGACACAGAGTGCGAGTAACAGAGACACAGGTAGAGAGAAACAGAGGCACAGGGGGAGAGTAACAGTGACACAGAGAGAGTAACAGTGACACAGAGAGAGTAACAGAGACACAGGGAGAGAATAACAGAGGCACAGGGAGAGAATAACAGAGACTCAGGGAGAGATTAATAGTGACACAGGGAGAGAGTAACAGCGGCACATGGAGATAGTAAAAGGGACAGGCAGACAGTAAGAGAGGCAAATGAAGAGAGTAACAGAAACACAGGGAGAGAGTAACAGAGACACGATGAGAGATAAATAAGAACACAGGGAGAGAGTAACAGGGACACAGGGAACGAGTAATGTGGACAGAGGAAGATAATAAAAGGGACACAGAGAGGGTGTAAAAGAAACACAGGGAGAGAGTAATGTGGTCACAGGGAGATAGTAAGAGAGGCAAACGGAGAGAGTAACAGAGACACGATGAGAAAGAAACAAGAACACAGGGAGAGGCTAACAGAGACACAGGGAGAGAGTAACAGAGGCATAGGGAGAGAATAACAGAGGCACAGAGAGATAGTAACAAAGGCACAGGGATAGAGTAACAGAGGCACAGGGAGAGAGTAGCAGAGGCACAGGGAGATAGTAACAAAGGCACAGGGAGAGATTAACAGAGACACAGGTAGAGATTAACAGTGAAACCGGGAGAGAGTAACAGGGACACAGTGAGTGAGTAACAGGGACACATGGAAAGAGTAACAGAGACTCAGGGAGAGAGTAACAGAGGCACAGGGAGATAGTAACAGAGTCACAGGGAGAGAGTAACGGAGACACAGGGGGAGAGTAACAGCGACACAGAGAGAGTAACAGAGACACACAGTGAGAGTAACAGAGGCACAGGGAGATAGTAACAGAGACAGAGAGAGAGAGTTACAGAGACACGGGGAGAGAGTAACAGAGAAGCAGGGAGAGAATAACAGAGAAACAGGGAGAGAGTAAAACAGACACAGGGAGAGATTAACAGCAGCACAGGGAGATATTAACAGGGACACAGGGAGATAGTAAGAGAGGCAAATGGAGAGAGTAACAGAAACACAGGGAGAGAGTAACAGAGACACGATCAGAGAGAAACATGAACACAGGGAGAGAGTAACAGAGACACAGGGAGAGAGTAACAGAGGCACAGGGAGAGAGTAACAGGGAGTTAGTAAGAGAAGTACATGGAGAAAGTAACAGAGACACAGGGAGAGATTAACAGAGGCACAGGGAGAGAGTAACAGGGAGATAGTAAGAGAGGCACATGGAGATATTACCAGAGACACAGGGAGAGAGTAACAGCCACGCAGGGAGAGAGTAATAGAGATACAGTGAGAATAACAGAGACACAGGGAGAGAGTAACAGGGACACAGAGAGTAACAGAGGCACAAGGAGAGAGTAACAGGGACAAAGAGAGATAATAAGAGAGGCAGAGGGAGATAATAACTGGGACACACGGAGAGAGTAACAGAGGCACATGGCGAGAGCAACAGCGACACATGATGAGAGTAACAGAGATAAAGAGAGAGAGCAACAGAGATACAGGGAGAGAATAACAGAGGCACAAGGAGATAGTAACAGGGACACAGGGAGAGAGTAACAGAGGCACACGGAGAGAGTAACAGAGACAGAGGGAGAGACTAACAGGGACACAGGGCAAGTAACAGAGGCACAGGGAGGGAGTAACAGAGACACAGGGAAAGAGTAACAGAGGCACAAGGAGAGAGTAAAAGAGACACAGGGAGAGAATAACAGAGACACAGTGAGAGAGTAATAGGGACACAGTGAAAGAGTCACAGAGTCTCAGGGAGAGAGTAACAGAGGCACAGGGAGATAATAACAGGGACACACGGAGAGTTTAACAGGGGTACAAGGAGAGAGTAACAGAGACACAAGGAGATAGTAAGAGAGGCAAATGGGGAGAGTAACATAGGCACAGGGAGAGAGTAACAGAGTCACAGGAAGACAGTAAATGGGACAGAGAGTTAGAGTAACAGGGACACAGGGAGATAGTAAGAGAGGCAAACGGAGAGAGTAACAGTGGCACAGGGAGGGAATAACAGAGGCACAGGGTGATAGTAACAGGGACACAGGCAGATAGTAAGAGAGGCAATCGGAGAGATTAACAGAGGCACAGGGATAGGGTAACAGGAACACATGGAGAGAGTAACAGAGACACAGGGAGAGAGTAACAGAGGCGCAGGCAGAGAGTAACAGAGACACAGGGAGAGAGTAATGGTCACAGGGAGATAGAAACAGAGCAACAGGGAGAGAGTAACAGAGGCATAGGAAGAGAATAACAGCGGCACAGGGAGAAAGTAACAGGGACACAGGGTGCGAGTAACAGAGACAGAGGTAGAGAGAAACAGAGGCACAGGGGGTGAGTATCCGTGACACAGAGAGAGTAACAGAGACACAGGGAGAGAGTAACAGAGGCACAGGGAGATAGTAACAGGGACACAGAGAGAGAGTAACAGAGACACAGGGAGAGAGTAACAGATGCAGTGCGAGAATAACAGGGTCACAGGGAGAGATTAATAGTGACACAGGGAGAGAGTAACAGAGGCACATGGAGATAGTAAGAGGGACAGGGTGACAGTAAGAGAGGCAAACGGAGAGAGTAACAGAAACACAGGGATAGAGTAACAGAGACACGATGAGAGAGAAACAAGAACACAGGGAGAGAGTAACAGGGACACAGGGAACGAGTAATGTGGTCGGAGGAAGATAATAACAGGGACAGAGAGAGGGTGTAAAAGAAACACAGGGAGAGAGTAACGTGGTCACAGGGAGATAGTAAGAGAGGCAAATGGAGAGAGTAACACAAACACAGGGAGAGAGTAACAGAGACACGATGAGAGAGAAACAAGAACACAGGGAGAGAGTAACAGAGACACAGGGAGAGAGTAACAGAGGCATAGGGAGAGAATAAGAGAGGCACAGAGAGATAGTAACAAAGGCACAAGGAGAGAGTAACAGAGGCACAGGGAGAGAGTAACAGAGGCACAGGGAGATAGTAACAAAGGCACAGGGAGAGATTAACAGAGACACAGGAAGAGAGTAACAGTGAAACCGGGAGAGAGTAACAGGGACACAGTGAATGAGTAACAGGGACACATGGAAAGAGTAACAGAGACTCAGGGAGAGAGTAACAGAGGCACAGGGAGATAGTAACAGGGAGATAGTAAGAGAAGTATATGGAGAGAGTAACAGAGACACAGGGAGAGATTAACAGAGACACAGGGAGAGAGTAACAGAGATACAGTGAGAATAACAGAGACACAGGGAGAGAGTAACAGAGACATGGAGAGAGTAACAGAGGCCCAGGGAGAAAGTAACAGGGACACAGAGAGTAACAGAGGCACAAGGAGAGAGTAACAGAGACAAAGAAAGATAATAAGAGAGGCAGAGGGAGATAATAACTGGGACACACGGAGAGAGTAACAGAGGCAAATGGCGAGAGCAACAGCGACATATGATGAGAGTAACAGAGATAAAGAGAGAGAGTAACAGAGATACAGGGAGAGAATAACAGAGGCACAAGGAGATAGTAACAGGGACACATGGAGAGAGTAACAGAGGCACACGGAGAGAGTAACAGAGACACAGGGAGAGAGTAACAGGGACACAGGGCAAGTAACAGAGGCACAGGGAGGGAGTAACAGAGACACAGGGAAAGAGTAACAGAGGCACAGGGAGAGAGTAAAAGAGACACAGGGAGAGAATAACAGAGACACAGTGAGAGACTAACAGGGACACAGTGAAAGAGTCACAGAGTCTCAGGGAGAGAGTAACAGAGGCACAGGGAGATAGTAACAGGGACACACGGAGAGTTTAACGGGGTACAAGGAGAGAGTAACAGAGACACCAGGAGATAGTAAGAGAGGCAAATGGGGAGAGTAACATAGGCACAGGGAGAGAGTAACAGAGGCACAGGAAGACAGTAAAAGGGACAGAGAGAGAGAGTAACAGGGACACAGGGAGATAATAAGAGAGGCAAGCGGAGAGAGTAACAGTGGCACAGGGAGGGAATAACAGATGCACAGGGAGATAGTAACAGGGACACACACAGATAGTAAGAGAGGCAATCGGAGAGATTAACAGAGGCACAGGGATAGGGTAACAGGGACACATGGAGAGAGTAACGGTGACACAGGGAGAGAGTAACAGAGGCACAGGCAGAGCGTAACAGAGACACAGGGAGAGAGTAATGGACACAGGGAGATAGTAACAAAGCCACAGGGAGAGAGTAACAAAGGCATAGGAAGAGAATAACAGAGGCACAGGGACACAGGGTGCGAGTAACAGAGACACAGGTAGAGAGAAGCAGAGGCACAGGGGGTGAGTAACAGTGACACAGGGAGAGAGTAACAGATGCAGTGAGAGAATAACAGAGACACAGGGAGAGATTAATAGTGAAACTGGGAGAGAGAAACAGCAGCACATGGAGATAGTAAGAGGGACAGGGTGACAGTAAGAGAGGCAAACGGAGAGAGTAACAGAAACACAGGGCTAGAGTACCAGGGACACGATGAGAGAGAAACAAGAACACAGGGAGAGAGTAACAGGGACACAGGGAACGAGTAATGCGGACAGAGGAAGATAGTAACAGGGGCACAGAGAGGGTGTAAAAGAAACACAGGGAGAGAGTAACGTGGTCACAGGGAGATAGTAAGAGAGGCAAACGGAGAGAGTAACAGAAACACAGGGAGAGAGTAACAGAGACACGATGAGAGAGAAACAAGAACACAGGGAGAGAGTAACAGAGACACAGGGAGAGAGTAACAGAGGCACAGGGAGAGAGTAACAGGGAGATAGTAAGAGAAGTACATGGAGAGAGTAACAGAGACACCGGGAGAGATTAACAGAGACACAGGGAGAGAGTAACAGGGAGATAGTAAGAGAGGCACATGGAGATATTACCAGAGACACAGGGAGAGAGTAACAGAGACATGGAGAGAGTAACAGAGGCACAGGGAGAAAGTAACAGGGACACAGAGAGTAACAGAGGCACAAGGAGAGAGTAACAGGGACAAAGAGAGATAATAAGAGAGGCAGAGGGAGATAATAACTGGGACACACGGAGAGAGTAACAGAGGCACATGGCGAGAGCAACAGCGCCACATGATGAGAGTAACAGAGATAAAGAGAGAGAGTAACAGAGATACAGGGAGAGAATAACAGAGGCACAAGGAGATAGTAACAGGGACACATGGAGAGAGTAACAGAGGCACAGGGAGAGAGTAACAGAGACACAGGGAGAGAGTAACAGGGACACAGGGCAAGTAACAGAGGCACAGGGAGGGAGTAACAGAGACACAGGGAAAGAGTAACAGAGGCACAGGGAGAGAGAAAATGAGACACAGGGAGAGAATAACAGAGACACAGTGAGAGAGTAACAGGGACACAGTGAAAGAGTAACAGAGTCTCATGGAGAGAGTAACAGAGGCACAGGGAGATAGTAACTGGGAAACACGAAGAGTTTAACAGGGGTACAAGGAGAGAGTAACAGAGACACAAGGAGATAGTAAGAGAGGCAAATGGGGAGAGTAACATAGGCACTGGGAGAGAGTAACAGAGGCACAGCAAGACAGTAAAAGTGATAGAGAGAGAGAGTAACAGGGACACAAGGAGATAGTAAGAGATGCAAATGGAGAGAGTAACAGTGGCACAGGGAGGGAATAACAGTGGCACAGGGAGATAGTAACAGGGACACAGGCAGATAGTAAGAGAGGCAATCGGAGAGATTAACAGAGGCACAGGGATAGGGTAACAGGGACACATGGAGAGAGTAACAGAGACACAGGGAGGGAGTAACAGAGGCACAGGCAGAGAGTAACAGAGACACAGGGAGAGAGTAATGGACACAGGGATATAGTAACAGAGCGACAGGGAGAGAGTAACAGAGGCATAGGAAGAGAATAACAGAGGCACAGGGAGAAAGTAACAGGGACACAGAGTGCGAGTAACAGAGACACAGGTAGAGAGAAACAGAGGCACAGTGGGAGAGTAACAGTGACACAGAGAGAGTAACAGAAACACAGGGAGAGAGTAACAGAGACACGATGAGAGAGAAACAAGAACACAGGGAGAGAGTAACAGGGACACAGAGAACGAGTAATGTGGAAAGAGGAAGATAATAACAGGGACACAGAGAGGGTGTAAAAGAAACACAGGGAGAGAGTAACGTGGTCACAGGGAGATAGTAAGAGAGGCAAACGGAGAGAGTAACAGAAACACAGGGAGAGAGTAACAGAGATACGATGAGAGAGAATCAAGAACACAGGGAGAGACTAACAGAGACACAGGGAGAGAGTAACAGAGGCATAGGGAGAGAATAACAGAGGCACAGAGAGATAGTAACAAAGGCACAGGGAGAGAGTAACAGAGGCACAGGGAGAGAGTAACAGAGGCACAGAGAGATAGTAACAAAGGCACAGGGAGAGAGTAACAGAGGCACAGGGAGATAGTAACAAAGGCACAGGGAGAGATTAACAGAGACACAGGTAGAGACTAACAGTGAAACCGGGAGAGAGTAACAGGGACACAGTGAATGAGTAACAGGGACACATGGAAAGAGTAACAGAGACTCAAGGAGAGAGTAACAGAGGCACAGGGAGATAGTAACAGAGTCACAGGGAGAGAGTAACGGAGACACAGGGAGAGATTAACAGCGACACAGAGAGAGTAACAGAGACACAGAGAGAGATTAACAGAGGCACAGGGAGATAGTAACAGAGACACAGAGAGAGAGTTACAGAGACACGGGGAGAGAGGAGCAGAGATGCAGGGAGAGAATAACAGAGACACAGGGAGAGAGTAAAACAGACACAGGGAGAGAGTAACAGCAGCACAGGGAGATATTAACAGGGACACAGGGAGATAGTAAGAGAGGCAAACGGAGAGAGTAACAGAAACACAGGAAGAGAGTAACAGAGACACGATCAGAGAGAAACATGAACACAGGGAGATAGTAACAGAGACACAGGGAGAGAGTAACAGAGGCACAGGGAGAGAGTAACAGGGAGATAGTAAGAGAAGTACATGGAGAAAGTAACAGAGACACAGGGAGAGATTAACAGAGACACAGGGAGAGAGTAACAGAGAGATAGTAAGAGAGGCACATGGAGATATTACCGGAGACACAGGGAGAGAGTAACAGTGACGCAGGGAGAGAGTAACAGAGATACAGTGAGAATAACAGAGACACAGGGAGAGAGTAACAGAGACATGGAGAGAGTAACAGAGGCACAGGGAGAAAGTAACAGGGAAACAGAGAGTAACAGAGGCACAAGGAGAGAGTAACAGGGACAAAGAGAGATAATAAGAGAGGCAGAGGGAGGTAATAACTGGGACACACGGAGAGAGTAACAGAGGCACATGGCGAGAGCAACAGCGACACATGATGAGAGTAACAGAGATAAAGAGAGAGAGTAACAGAGATAAAGGGAGAGAATAACAGAGGCACAAGAGATAGTAACAGGGACACATGGAGAGAGTAACAGAGGCACACGGAGAGAGTAACAGAGACACAGGGAGAGAGTAACAGGGACACAGGGCAAGTAACAGAGGCAGAGGGAGGGAGTAACAGAGACACAGGGAAAGAGTAACAGAGGCACAGGGAGAGAGTAAAAGAGACACAGGGAGAGAATAACAGAGGCACAGTGAGAGAGTAACAGGGACACAGTGAAAGAGTCACAGAGTCTCAGGGAGAGAGTAACAGAGGCACAGGGAGATAGTAACATGACACACGGAGTGATTAACAGGGGTTCAAGGAGAGAGTAACAGAGACACAAGGAGATAGTAAGAGAGGCAAATGGGGAGAGTAACATAGGCACAGGGAGAGAGTAACAGAGGCACAGGAAGACAGTAAAAGGGACAGAGAGAGAGAGTAACAGGGACACAGGGAGATAGTAAGAGAGGCAAATGGAGAGAGTAACAGTGGCACAGGGAGGGAATAACAGAGGCACAGGGAGATAGTAACAGGGACATAGGCAGATAGTAAGAGAGGCAGTCAGAGAGATTAACAGAGGGACAGGGATAGGGTAACAGGGACACATGGAGAGAGTAACAGAGACACAGGGAGAGAGTAACAGAGGCACAGGCAGAGAGTAACAGAGACACAGGGAGAGAGTAATGGACACAGGGAGATAGTAACAGAGCCACAGGGAGAGAGTAACAGAGGCATAGGAAGAGAATAACAGAGGCACAGTGAGAAAGTAACAGGGACACAGGGTGCGAGTAACAGAGACACAGGGAGAGAGCAACAGAGGCACAGGGAGATAGTAGCAGGGACATAGGGAGAGATTAATAGTGACACAGGGAGAAAGTAACAGCGGCACATGGAGATAGTAAGAGTGACATGGCGACAGTAAGAGAGGCAAACGGAGAGAGTAACAGAAACACAGGGCAGGAGTAACAGAGACACGGTGGGAGAGAAACAAGAACACAGGGAGAGAGTAACAGGGACACAGGGAATGAGTAATGTGGACAGAGGAAGATAGTAACAGGGACACAGAGAGGGTGTAAAAGAAACACAGGGAGAGAGTAACGTGGTCACAGGGAGATAGTAAGAGAGGCAAACGGAGAGAGTAACAAAAACACAGGGAGAGAGTAACAGAGACACGATGAGAGCGAAACAAGAACACAGGGAGAGAGTAACAGAGACACAGGGAGAGAGTAACAGAGGCATAGGAAGAGATTAACAGAGGCACAGGGAGAGAGTAACAGAGACACAGGGAGAGATTAACAGAGGCACAGGGAGAGAGTAACAGCGGCACATGGAGATAGTAAGAGGGACAGGGTGACAGTAAGAGAGGCAAACGGAGAGAGTAACAGAAACACAGGCTAGAGTAACAGAGACACGATGAGAGTGAAACAAGAACACAGGGAGAGAGTAACAGAGACACAGGGAGAGGGTAACAGAGGCATAGGGAGAGATTAACAGAGGCACAGGAAGAGAGTAACAGAGACACAGGGACAGATTAACAGAGGCACAGGGAGAGAGTAACAGGGACACAGTGAAAGAGTAACAGGGACACAGGATAGGAGCAACTGAGACTCAGGGAGAGAATAACAGAGGCACAGGGAGATAGTAACAAAGGCACAGGGAGATAGTAAAAGAGACACAGGGAGAGAGTAACAGAGGCACAGGGAGATAGTAACAGGGACACAGGGAGAGAGTAACAGGGGCACAGGGAGAGAGTAACAGAGACACAGGGAGAGAGGAACAGAGACACTGGTAGAGAGTAACAGAGGCACAGGGAGAGAGTAACAGCGACACGTTGAGAGAGAAACAAGAACACAGGGAGAGAGCAACAGAGACACAGGGAGAGAGTAACAGAGGCATAGGGAGAGATTAACAGAGGCACAGGGAGAGTTTAACAGAGACACAGGGAGATATTAACAGAGACACAGGGAGAGAGTAACAGGTACACAGTGAAAGAGTAACAGGGACACAGGATATGAGCAACTGAGACTCAGGGAGACAATAACAGAGGCACAGGGAGATAGTAACAAAGGCACAGGGAGAGTAACGGAGACACAGGGAGAGAGTAACAGAGGCACAGGGTGATAGTAACAGACATACAGGGAGATAGAAACAGAGGCACAAGGAGATAGTAACAGGGACAGAGGGAGAGAGCAACAGAGACACAGGGAGAGTGTAACAGAGACACAGGGAGAGAGTAAAAGTGGCACAGGGAGAGGAGAACAGAGACACAGGGAGAGAGAAACAGAGGCACAGGGAGATAGTAACAGGGACAGAGGGAGAGAGTAACAGAGACACAGGGAGAGAGTAACAGACACACAGGGAGAGAGTAACAGAGACACAGGGAGAGAGGAACAGAGACACAGGTAGAGAGTAACAGAGGCACAGGGAGAGAGTAACAGCGACACAGAGAGAGAGTAAAAGAGACAAAGGGAGAGATTAACAGAGACACGGAGAGATTAACAGGGAGATAGTAAGAGAGGCACATGGAGAGAGTAACAGAGACACAGGGAGAGCATAACAGGGACACAGTGAAAGAGTAACTGGGACACAGGGAATGAGTAACTGAGACTCGGGGAGAGAATAACAGAGGCACAGGGAGAGAGTAACAGAGACACAGGTAGAGAGTAACAGAGGCACAGGGAGAGAGTAACAGCGACACAGAGAGAGTAACAGTGACTCGGGGAGAGAGTAACAGAGGCACAGGGAGAGAGTAACAGGAACACAGGGAACGAGTAATGGGGACAGAGGAAGATTGTAACAGGGACACAGAGAGGGTGTAAAAGAAACACAGGGAGAGAGTAACAGAGACACAGGGAGAGAGTAATAGAGGCACAGGGAGATAGTAACAGAGTCACAGGGAGAGAGTAACAGAGGCATAGGAAGAGAATAACAGAGGCACAGGGAGAAAGTAACAGGGACACAGATTGCGAGTACCAGAGACAAATGGAGAGAGAAACAGAGGCACAGGGGGAGAGTAACAGTGACATATAGAGAGTAACAGAGACACAGGGAGAGAGTAACAGAGGCTCAGGCAGATGGTAACAGGGACGCAGGGAGATAGTAACAGAGACACAGGGAGAGATTAACAGAGGCAGGGAGAGAATAACAGAGACACAGGGAGAGAGTAATAGTGACACAGGGAGAGAGTAACAGCGGCACATGGAGATAGTAAGAGGGACAGGGAGATAGTAAGAGAGGCAAACGTAGAGAGTAACAGATTCACAGGGAGAGAGTAACAGAGACACGATGAGAGAGAAACAAGAACACAGGGAGAGAGTAACAGAGATGCAGGGAGAGAATAACAGGTACACAGGGAGAGAGTAACAGTGACACAGGGAGATAGGAAGAGAGGCAAACGGAGAGAGTAACAGAAACACAGGGATAGAGTAACAG
This sequence comes from Somniosus microcephalus, assembly GCF_052327205.1. Lineage (NCBI taxonomy): Eukaryota > Metazoa > Chordata > Chondrichthyes > Squaliformes > Somniosidae > Somniosus > Somniosus microcephalus. The sequence goes on along the minus strand of NW_028225179.1, from coordinate 88,515,010 downwards.
AGACACGATGAGAGGGAAACAAGAACACAGGGAGAGAGTAACAGAGACACAGGGAGAGAGTAACAGAGACACAGGGAGAGAGTAACAGAGGCACAGGTTGATAGTAACAGAGGCACAGGGAGAGAGTAAAAGAGACACAGGGAGAGGCTAACAGAGACACGGAGAGATTAACAGGGAGATAGTAAGAGAGGCACAGGGAGAGATTAACAGGGACATAGGGAGAGAGTAACAGGGGCATGGAGAGAGTAACAGAGGCACAGGGAGAAAGTAACAGGGACACAGAGAGAGACTAACAGAGGCACAGGGAGAGAGTAACAGGGACAAAGAGTGATATTAAGAGAGGCAGAGGGAGATAATAACTGGGACACAGGGAGAGAATTACAGAGGCACATGGCGAGAGCAACAGGGACACAGGATGAGAGTAGCAGAGATAAAGAGAGAGAGTAACAGAGATACAGGGAGAGAATAACAGAGGCACAAGGAGATAGTAACAGGGACACATGGAGAGAGTAACAGAGGCACACGGAGAGAGTAACAGAGGCACACGGAGAGAGTAACAGAGACACAGGGAGAGAGTAACAGAGACACAGGGAGAGAGTGACAGAGGCACCGGGAGAGAGACACAGGGCGAGTAACAGAGGCACAGGAAGGGAGTGAAAGAGTAACAGGGACACAGTGAGAGAGTAAAAGGGACACAGTGAAAGAGTAACAGAGACTCAGGGAGAGAGTAAAAGAGACACAGGAAGAGAGTAACAGAGGCACAGGGAGACAGTAACAGAGGCACGGGGAGAGAGTAACAGAGACACAGTGAGAGAGAAACAGGAACACAGGGAGAGATTAACAGAGACACAGGGTGAGAGTAAGAGTCACAGGGAGAGAGTAACAAATACACAGGGAGGGAGTAACAGGGACACACGGAGGGATTAACAGGGGCACAAGGAGAGAGTAACAGAGACACAGGGAGATATTAAGAGAGGCAAATGGAGACAGTAACATAGGAACAGGGAGAGAGTAACAGAGGCACAGGGAGGGAATAACAGAGGCACAGGGATAGAGTAACAGGGACACAGAGAGAGAGTCCCAGGGAGGGAATAACAGAGGCATAGGGAGAGAGTAACAGGGACACAGGGAGAGAGTATCAGATACACAGGGAGAGATTAACAGAGACACAGGGAGGGAATAACAGAGGCACAGGGATAGAGTAACAGGGACAGAGAGAGAGAGTAACAGGGACACAGGGAGGGAATAACAGAGGCACAGGCAGAGTGTAACAGAGACACAGGGAGAGAGTAATGGACACAGGGAGAGAGTAAAAGTGGCAAACGGAGAGAGTAACTGAGACACAGGAAGAGAATAACAGACTCACAGGGAGAAAGTTACAGTGACACAGAGAGTGTGAGTAATAGAGGTACAGGGAGAGAGTAATAGAGGCACAGGGAGAGAGTAACAGTGACACAGGGAGAGAATAACAGAGACACAGGAATAGTGTAACAGGGACAGAGGGAACGAGTAATGTGGACAGAGGAAGATAGTAACAGGGACACAGGGAGGGAGTAAATGGGACACAGGGAGAGTATAAAGTGGACACAGGGAGAGTGTGACCGAGGCACAGTGAGAAAGTAACAGAGACACAGGGAGAGAGTAACAGGGACACAGGGAGAGAGTAACAGGGACACAGGGAGAGAGTACCAGGGACACAGGAAGAGATTAACAGAGACACAGGGTGAGAGTAAGAGTCACAGGGAGAGAGTAACAGATACACAGGGAGAGAGTTACAGAGACACAGGGAGAGAGTATCAGAGACACAGGGAGAGAGTAACAGGAACAGAGTGAGAAAGCAGCACAGGGGCACAGGGAGAGAGTAACAGGGCACAGGGAGAGAGTAACAGTGCACAGGGAGAGAGTAAAAGCGACACAGAGAGATTAGCAGGGGCACAAGGAGAGAGTAACAGGGACACAGGTTGTGAGTAAAAGAGGCATAGGGAGAGAGTAGTTCCTAATGCTGGGAATAGAGCCAGAAATTGCCTCCCCAGTGACGGGAGGTGATTTATTTCCCATTGGATAGAATGAGTTTCACTGAACGAGATAAGCAGAATAATGTGGGTGAGATTCGGACATCTACAAAACCTTCCCATCTCGCTGTGCCGGGTTTAACTGAGTGACTCCCTAAAACATGTTCCTCTTTGCTTTACTGAGCATTTACTTTTTTCAATGGTGGTTCCTGGTAAGTCAAATGATGGGAATTGTGTGGCTATATTCATTATTACACAATATGACTGCCATCGAGAACAACATATTGGGGTTAGCCCGGGTTACACCGACTGCCCCGTGTTTAGTCTGAGTTAGTTACACTGACTGCCCCATGTTTAGTTCTGGATACACTGAATGCCTCGTATTTAGTCTGAGTTAGTTACACTGACTGCCCCATGTTTAGTTCGGGATACACCAACTGTCCCGTGTTTAGTCCTGGATACACCGACTGCCCCGTGTTTAGTCCTAGACACACTGACTGCCTCATTTTTATTCCGGGATACACTGACTGCCCCCGTGTTTAGTCTGGGATAGACTAACTGCCCCGTGTTTAGTCCGGGATACACTGACTGCCCCGTATTTAGTCTGGGATACATTAACTACCCCGTCTTTAGTCTGGGATAAACTGACTGCCCTGTGTTTAGTCCAGAATAAATTGACTGCCTCGTTTTTAGTCTGGGATACACTGACTGCCCTGTGTTTAGACAGGGGTACACTGACTGCCCCGTGTTTAGTCCGGGATAGACTGACTGCCTCGTTTTTAGCCTGGGATACACTAACTGCCCCGTGTTTAGTCCGGGGTACACTGAACGCCTCGTATTTAGTCCGGGATATACTGACTGCCTGGTGTTTAGTCCGGGATACGCTGACTGCCCGTGTTTAGTCCGGGATACACTGAACGCCTCGTATTTAGTCCGGGATATACTGACTGCCTGGTGTTTAGTCCGGGATACACTGACTGCCCCGTGTTTAGTCTGGGATACACTGACTGCCTCGTACTTAGTCCGGGATACATTGACTTCCCTCGTGTTTAGTTCGGGTTACACTGACTGCCCTGTATTTAGTCCAGGATAAATTGACTGCCCCGTGTTTATTCTGAGATACACTGTCTGCCTCGTTTTTAGTCCTGGATACACTGGCTACCCCCGAATTTAGTCCGGGTTACACTGACTGCCCTCGTGTTAAGTCCGGGAAGCATAGAAACATAGAAGATAGGAGCAGGATTAGGCCATTCGGCCCCTCGAGCCTGCTCCGCCATTCAATGAGATCATGGCTGATCATCCAAACTCAGTACCCTGTCCCTGCCTTCTCCCCATATCCCTTGATCCCTTTAGCCTTAAGAAATATATCTAACTCCTTCTTGAATATATTTAATGAATTGGCCTCAACTGCCTTCTGTGGTAGAGAATTCCACAGGTTCACCACTCTCTGGGTCAAGAAATTCCTCCTCATCCCAGTCCTAAATGGCTTACCCCTTATCTTTAGACTGTGACCCCTGGTACTGGACTCCCCGACCATCGGGATCATCCTTCCTGCATCTAGTCTGCCTAGTCCTGTTAGAATTTTATAAGTTTCAATGAGATCCCCTCTCATTCTTCTAAACTCCAGTGAGTATAAGTCCAATCGACCCAGTCTCTCCTCATACGTCATTCCTGCCATCCCAGGTATCAGTCTGGTGAATCTTCTCTGCACTCCCTCTATGGCAAGAACATCCTTCCTCAGATAAGGCGACCAAAACTGCACAAAATGCTGAAGGTGTGGTCTCACCAAGGCCCTGTACAACTGCAGCAAGACATCCTTGTTCCTGTACTCAAACCCTCTCGCTATGAAGGCCAATATACCATTTGCCTTCTTAACCGCCTGCTGCATACCTTCAGCGACTGGTGCACAAGGACACCCAGGTCTCATTGCAGTTCCCCTTCTCCCAACCTATTGCCATTCAGATAATAATCTGCCTTCCTGTTTTTGCCACCAAAGTGGATAACCTCGCAATTATACACATTATACTGCATCTGCCCAATCACCCAACCTGTCCAAATCATCCTGGAGTTTCTTGGCATCCTCCTCACAGCACACACGACCACCCAGCTTTGTGTTGCCTGCAAACTTGGAGATATTACATCTAGTTCCCTCAACTAGATCATTAATATATATTAGAGATTAGCATGTAAAGTTAAGGCACATGGGATTGGGGGCAAGGTATTGACTTGGATAGAGAACTGGTTGGCAGACAGGAAGCAAAGTGTTGGAATAAACGGCTCTTTTTCCGAGTCACAGGCAGTGACTAGTGGGGTACTGCAGGGATCGGTCCTTGGACCCCAGCTATTCACAATATATATTAATGATCAGGACGAGTGAACTAGATATAATATCTACAGAAATGCAGACAACACAACGCTGGTTTGGCGTGTGTGCTGTGAGGAGGATGCCGAGAAACTCCAGTATGATTTTGACAGGTTGGGTGATTGGGCAGAAGCATGGCAGATGCAATATAACGTAGATGAATGCGAGGTTATCCACTTTGGTGTCAAAAACAGGAAGGCAGATTTTTATCTGAATGGCAAAAGATTGGGAAAAGGGGAAGTGCAACGTGACCTGGGCGTCCTTGTGCACCAGTCGCTGAAAGTAAGCATGCAGGTGCAGCAGGCAGTTAAGAAGGCAAATGGTATGTTGGCCTTCGTAGCGAGAGGGTTTGAGTACAGGAAAAAGGATGTCTTGCTGCAGTTGTACAGGGCCTTGGTGAGACCACAACTTGAGTATTGTGTGCAGTTTTGGTCGCCTTACCTGAGGAAGGATGTTTTTGCCATGGAAGGAGTGCAGCGAAGATTCACCAGGCTGATACCTGGGATGGCAGGAATGTCATATGAGGAGAGATTGGGTCGATTGGGCTTGTATTCGCTGGAGTTTAGAAGAATGAGAGGGTATCTCATTGAAACTTGTAAAAATCTAACAGGACTAGAAAGACTAGATGCTGGAAGGATGTTCCCGATGGTCGGGGAGTCCAGAAACAGGGGTCACAGTCTAATGATAAGGGGTAAGCCAATTAGGACAGAGATGAGGAGGAATTTTTTCACCCAGAGAGTGGTGAACCTGTGGAATTCTCTACCAAAGAAGGCAGTGGAGGCCAATTCATTAAATATATTCAAGAAGGAGTTGGATATATTTCTTAAAGCTAAAGGGATCAAGGGATATGGAGAGAAGGCAGGAACAGGGTACTGAATTTGGATGATCAGCCATGATCTCCTTGAATGGCGGAGCAGGCTCAAGGGGCCAAATTGCCTACTCCTGCTCCTATCTTCTATGTTTCTATGTTTCTATGTTTCTATATATTGTGAATAGCTGGGGCCTAGGACCGATCCCTGCGGTACCCCACTAAGTCACTGCCTGCCACTCGGAAAAGACCCGTTTATTCCAACTCTTTGCTTCCTGTCTGCCAACCAGTTCTCTATCCAAGTCAGTACCTTGCCCCCAATCCCATGTGCCTTAACTTTACATGCTAATCTCTTATGTGGGACCTTATCGAAATCCTTCTGACAGTCCAAATACACCACATCCACTGGTTCTCCCCATTATAAATTCCCCTGATTCTGACTGCAAGGGACCTACGCTTGACTTCACCAATCTTTTTCTCTTCACAAATCTATAAAAGCTTTTACAGTCAATTTTATGTTCCAAGCAAGCTTACTCTCATATTCTATTCCCCCTCTCTTAATTAATCCCTTTGTCCTCCTTTTTCTGAATCCTAAACTGTGCCCAATCCTCAGGTTTACTGCTTTTTCTGGCTAATATATATGTCCTCCCCTTGGATCTTATGCTATCCCTAATTTCCCTTGTTAGCCACGGTTGAGTCACCTTTTTTTTAAATTTTATGCCAAAAAGGGATGAACAAATTCTGTAGTTCACCCATGCGATTTTTGAATGTTTGCCATTGCCTATCCACCGTCAACCCTTTGAGTAACATTCCCCAATCAATCCTACCCAACTCACGCCTCATACCATCGTAGTTTCCTTTATTTAAATTCAGGTCCCTAGTCTGTGAGTCAACTACTTCACTCTTCATCTTAGTGAAGAATGATATCATATTATGTTCGCTCCACCCCAAGGGGCCTCGCACAACAAAATTGCTAATTCATTCTTTCTCATTACATAATACCCAGTCTAAAAAGGCCTGGTCTCTAGTTGGTTCCTCGACATATTGATCCAGGAAACCATCCCGTATACACTCAAGTTATTCTTCCTCCACAGTATTGTTACTAATTTGGTTAGCCCAATCTATATGTAGATTAAAGTCACCCATGATAACTGCTGTGTCCTTATTGCACGCGTCTCTCATTTTCCATTTAATGCCATCCCCAACCTCCACATTACGGTTTGGGGGTCTGTATACCACTCCCACTAACGTTTTCTGCCCCTTGGTATTTCTCAGTTCTACCCATACAGATTGACGTAATAAAACTCACTACGCACTTGGTTTCAGCATAAAGCAAGGCTTTAATCAACTTGTTTCAGAACATGGAAGCCTAGTTGTATTTCACTAACTGCTTGTCTTACAAAATGTCCCTGGCAAGCCGGGGCCCATGCCTGAGTATTTATATCCTTGGACGGTGCCACATGCTGACCGTCCAGTATTATTTCATATGTAGTTTCTTGATGATGAGCTTTATAACACAGATTCCACATCATCAGAGCTAATATCCTTCCTTACAGTTGTGTTAATCCCCTCTTTAACCAGCAATGCTACCCCACCTCCTTTTCCTTTTTGCCTGTCTTTCCTGAATATTGAATACCCCAGATGTTGATTTCCCAGCCTTGCTCACCCTGGAGCCATGTTTCTGTAATCCCAATTGTATCATTTCTGTTTACCTCTATTTGTGCAGCTAATTCATCCACCATATTATGAATTTTCCTCGCATTAAGACACAAAGCCTTCAGGCTTGTTTTTTTAACATTATTAGACCTTTTAGAATTATTATTTACTGTGGCCATGTTTGATTTAAACCCTTGATTTCTCTGACTGCCACCTTTGCTTTTCTCCTTCCTGTCTTTTGCTTCTATCCTTGTTTCCTTTTCCTCTGTCTCCCAGCACAGGTTCCCAACCCCCTGCCATTTTTGTTTAAACCCTCCCCCAGAGCACTAGCAAACACTCCCCCTAGGATACACTGAGTGCTTCCTTTTTAGTCCGGCTTACATTGACTACCGCTGTATTTGTCCAGGATACATCGACTGCCTCGTTTTTAGTCCAGGATACACTGACTGCCCCGTGTTTAGTCCAGGATACCCTAACTGTCCCGTCTTTAGTCCAGGTTACAATGACTGCCTCGGACCTTGCGGCTGCCCTGGGGGAGCTCCTAAGCTGATTGAATTGGCGAGGTAACGAAAGGGGCTTGTGTGGTGCTGGACACTTAAGAAACGTGCCAGAGCGTTACTGCAGGACTGAAGTAATGTCTCTCAATCATAGATGGGGATTTCCGCAGTGATTCAGGCCACACGTTGCCAGCTCTGGTTGGACTTGACCTCCAGCCCAGTCAAACTGCCTATTAACCCCATCTCCAATATGTGTCAGGTTTCCTCCAATTCTCTGGGGCAGTGGTGGAAGTGCTTGTAGAGAAAGTCTCCTCTAATAGATATGCCCGTGAAATTAGTCAGCAGTAATGGCAAGAGGTGGATGAGCAAGCCAATTGCAGCAACATTGGGTATAAAATGGACGGTAACCGAAAGCGGCTGAAGGCAATCCACAGCTTGCTTTGGTGTATCGCCCAATTTTCTTTTCCATTGACTTCAAATCAATAGAATTTCAGACGGCGGGCCAAGTTGGCTGATGATTCACTATTGCCCATTTCACACTGCCGGCCAAAACAAATTTACACCCCATTTTACCAAGGATCTGTCTGCATTGCAGGAAGAAACTTAATGACCTCACCAGGTCTACCAAGTGTAAGAAGTCACACAACACCAGGTTATAGTCCAACAGTTTTATTTGAAATCACAAGCTTTTGGAGCGCTGCTCCTTCGTCAGTTGAAGTGGAGAAATGCATAAAGACACAGCTTATATAGTCAGAGAATAATGCCAGATGATTGCAGGTAATCTTTCTATCTGCCATTTATCACACCTCGGCAGAGAGATAATCACAGCGATCAAAGGTGTGAATGGTGTCCGAACAGGTTAGTCAGGAAAACATTACATCAAAGAGCAATGAGGTGGGGTCACAAGGGGTCAAATGTTGCAGATGCTGGGGTCTGTATGAAAAACAAAACACAGACAAAAAAACATTTTTTTTTTTTTTTGCTGGAAATCACAGCAGGTCCGGCCGCATCTGTGTAGAGAGAACAAGCCAACGGCGACTCGTGTCTGTGTGACCCTACATCAGGTGGGGTTACATGTAGTGTGACATGAACCCAAGATCGCGGTTGAGGCCATCCTCATGAGTGTGGAACTTGGCTATCAGTTTCTGCTTGACAATTTTGCGTTGTCGTGTGTTTTGAAGGCCGCCTTGGAGAATGCTTACCCAAAGATCGGAGGCTGTTGGACTATAACCTGGTGTTGTGTGACTTCTTACATTTGTCCACCCCAGTCCAACTCCGGCATCTCCACACCAGGTCTACCAAGGCCAGACTCAGCTTTACATCTCTCTTACTGTCTGCACAGCCATGCACTGCCTGAGCTTAGCTGCTGCACAACTAATCCTTTCCTCCTCACTTCCCATGGCTCTCCTCCAATCACAACAGACCCTTCACTACATTCCAGAGTGGAATTACGAGAAGCCCATTAACAGTTGAAAATATTCAGCTGCCAGTACAAGCACTTTGAAATGGTTTAAGTAGCAAAATCCTACAATATAATACAAGAAAATTGTCTCCCAAAATATTCCAGCATTTTACTTGCAAGCAACTGAGCAGCACTTTGATGTCTGCCTCCCGATTTGTACCACCCATCGTTTCTGGCAGGATCAGGAACTAGCAGTAACAATGTGGACAGAGAGTAAAATGTTACCGGGGGTCTTGATAATGTCGTTTGATTTGGTTTAGAGAGAGGGACGTCATTATTGAACAGCAGAAGAGAATCATTTTCTAAATGTATTCGGTTCAAGGAGCCTCATTCGCTGGGAGTGATGCTCTGTTGTGAGTGAGAATCGGAGCTCCCAGGACATACTCCTGAAAATGGCCTGGAAGTGCTCCAACTTTTTGTCTGCATGGTCTGAACATGCATGTTTCGAGCATGGTGTCCCACATGGAAGGTGTAAGTCCATATTCACCGACATTTACATATATAGATGTTAATTCCAGGACATCCAAATGTTCGCATTTAGGGCTTATGCACCAATGAGCTAAGAACCCTCCCCACTCCAAAAATCCAAACTAGACCAAAAAATAAATAAATGAAAAGAGATCTGAGTCTCCTGGTGTCAGAGTCCGGATTGCCAGGGTCTGTAGGCCCAGGTGGGTCACAGTTAGTAATCCTTGTGTTTTCTGGTGGGTGAAAGTTTGACTTTATACCTTGTAATCCCAACTGCATTCTCTCCTAGTTCCACACACACAGAGAAGACATTCACATGACACATTTATTATCATCCACCACTCTGAGTTCTCGCCTAGCTGTAGCTACCAGAGTCCGGCGGTGTGCCAAGAAGTGTTTCCTGGCTCACTTACCTTTTTTCCAAATATTTATACGCCTCCCTTTTTAAACCTATTTTCTGTTTTACTTCCACCCCATGTCTGACAGGGTATTCCATGCCCTAACAATCCTTGACAGTTAATAAAATCTATGGGGAGATGAACTTTGAATGGGCTGTGAAGCGAGTGCAAGTAGATTGGCCGCTCGTTAAACAACCCATCTGATTTTCCTCTTCATTGACTTCAGTGGAAAGGAAAATCATGCGGAGCGTTTACTGCTATTTCCACTCCCGATTCAGTTCAATTTCACCCCCTAACCTCTGTGGACAGCAGATCAGACAAATTTACACAGTCACCGTCGGGTAGAAAACTGGTGCTGGTGGACTGGCCACCCATTTCACTGGAAAGGAAAATTGGGCGTGGTGTAAAATTGGCGGCCGATCCTGTACCAACAGATTTCCGCTCAGTGGTGAGAGGGATAATAACCCCAAAGAATCTATCACGGGCTAGATATGCAGATTGGTTGCACATTGTAGAAACTGCCCAATTTTGATTTATTTTGCAGTCATTGGGAATGAAACTCGAATGGTTTCTATAATTGGCGGTTGATAAACACCGCCAGTTTAATGTTGGGGAGGCAAGTAGAAAATCTACCCCTACAAACCTACAAGGCTACGGACCAGAGCTAGAAAGTGGGGTTAGGCTAGATAGTTCTTTTTCGCCATAGTTTTCTATCATTCTATGACAGGTGCAATTACCTGAAGGGGAGACTGTGGAGCAGCCAAGGAGTAGGGAGCGTAGCTGATTTTCCCCCTCTTTAGCTCAGCAAAACTGCGGCCAATGTTAATGTCACTAGAACCAGCGGGCTGGGAGTTGATCACTCTGCACACACCAGGCATGGATTCCACATGGTTTAGTACAATAATGCTGTGTGCACTTCCTCACTAAGTCACCAAAGACTCCACAGGTCAGATGTGGGACTAATAACTTAAAGGTTACGATTTGCAAATGAGATGAGCTGATGTCGTTTATTCGAACCAGCACATTTTTCTTTTTTCTCAACATGGGAATATTCTTGTAAATGGATACGATTTGCTATTAAGGCTCATTTTGCCTTCTCTGCAATGGTTTAACATGGGAGCGATGGCAAAATATACAGTGATCTCGCATTTTTCTGAATAAATTCTTCTGAGTTTGTTATTATTTCGAGCTCTTTCCCAAGTTGTTGAACAAATTGACATTTCTAATATTTGATATGCCAATGACAGGGATTTTGTTATTATATCCTGGTCTCTCACTCTGTGCTCTATTACTACACCCTGAACCATGGGAGTGCTGATCTGCCGGAGTATAGTGTTATGTGGCTTTTGGATGGCTGTGAGATAGACTATTATGACAAAAATATGAAAATAACTGTTCCAAGACAGCAATGGATGGCGGAAGCATTTAGCAAGAGTTATTGGGAAGGACACACAATCACTCAAGCTGGTTTCCACGGACTCACCAAGGGACAGGTTGATAGATGGTTGCAACAGAACAACCAAACATCAAGTGAGTGAAATCGTTTGAATGAATGCAGCCAAAGATAGGGGTCATTTAAACTTTGGGGGATAGTGTAACATCAGCGATATTATACACCCCGCTGGATTTTCCTTTCCATTGTCTTCAGTGGAAAGGAACACCAGGCGAGGTGTTTAATGTGCAACTAATTGGATATCGCCCATTTTACACCAGCTCTGGAAGGTAGCATTAACCCAATGAATGATATTGCTGATACTAGGGGTGAAATTCTGTGCTGGTTGGTGTACAATTGGCAGTAGCTGCGAGGCTGCACTTTGTACATGCTACCTGATGTGGATAAATGCGAGGTAATGTGGATAAATGCAATGTTTTCCACTTTGGTGGAAAAAACAGGAGGCAGATTATTATCTGAACAGCAATAGATTGGGAAAAGGGGAAGTGCAACGAGACCTGTGTGTCCTTGTGCACCAGTTGCTGAAGGTAAGCATGCAGGTGCAGCAGGCGGTTAAGAAGGCAAATGGTATGTTGGCCTTCATAGCGAGAGGATTCGAGTACAAGAGCAAGGATGTCTTGCTGTAGTTGTACAGGGCCTTGGTGAGACCACACCTTGAATATTGTGTGCAGTTTTGGTCACCTTATCTGAGGAACGATGTTCTTGCCATGGAGGGAGTGCAGCGAAGATTCACCAGACTGATACCTGGGATGGCAGGAATGAAGTATGAAGAGAGATTGGGTCGAATAGGTTTATATTCGCTAGAGTTTAGAAGAATGAGAGGGGATCTCATTGAAACTTATAAAATTCTAACAGGACTAGACAGACTAGATGCAGGAAGGCTGTCCCGATGGGGGAGTCCAGAACCTTGGGTCACAGTCTAAGGATACAGGGGAAGCCATTTACGACTGAGATGAGGGGGAATTTCTTGACCCAGAGAGTGGTGAACCTGTGGCATTCTCTACAACAGAAGGCAGTTGAGGCCAATTCATTAAATATATTCAAGAAGGAGTTATATATATTTCTTAATGCTAAAGGGATCAAGGGATATGGGGAGCAAGCAGGGACAGGGTACTGAATTTGGATGATCAGCCATGATCTCATTAAATGGCATAACAGGCTAGAGGGGCCGAATGGCCTACTCCTGCTCCTATCTTCTAGGTTTCTATGTTTCCATTTCCTTCACAGTAAAATGGGCCGGGGTGTATAATGGACCTGAAATTGCGGTTGGAGGCTTCCCGAGGAAGAATGCCTCTGATCCGCAGGAAAAGTACGCACATACCCGGTGTGTTAAATGGCAACATTTATTCAATTTGGGAAGCAGTGAAGTAGAATTGGTTGGAGCACAGCAATTTTCTCTGGGAAATGCAAAGCTAAGTCCGACAGTGCCACCAACGGTGGGAGGCTGTAATTACAGCATGGCCTACTTACGGTGGCACCTTCCTTATAAAGGTGGTCACAGGAATTTATAAAAGGAAATATTAACGCAAATGTAACAGAAATATGACAATATGAAGTATGCTTTTGTTGACAGGAATTGCATACAGATATAATTTTTAAGAATGTTCTATTCAATTTCCTGTGGCGTTGCATAAGTGAGGGGTAATTTTAACCTTTGGTGAAAGTGTAAAATGAACGATATTGGATCGGTCATGGTGAATTGACAGCCCATTTTACATCTTTGAAGTCAATAGAGAAAAAAATGGGTGGAGTGTAAACCGGGCTGCTGATTTGCTCTGAGCCCATTTCGCACTACTGGCAAAGACCAATTTCATCCCATCTGTTTGTTCTTCATAGGAGCATTGAGTATAACAACAGGGACTTGATGTTGACTTACAGAAGACATCAGTTAGGACACTGTTGGGGTTTTGCATGCAGTTCTGAACACTTATTATAGCAAGAATATTAAAACCATGGAAAAGTGATTCACTAGAATGAATGATTGTAGTTATCAAAAAAGCCTCAAAAATGGTGCATTTTCACATAAATAGACAAGGTTAGTGGAGGATGTAAGAGGTTTTCAAAGTAACGTCGGTTTTGGAGAGTGTAAACAATGAATGATGGTTTCCCCTGGCTGTTGAATTGTTAATAAGGGACACGCAGTCAATAGAAAAACAACGGTAGAATTTTAGAGCATGCAATGTTACTGAGGCAGCTACTATAACATAACTTAAAAGTGAACTCGATTAATATATGAAAAAGGATGATTATGGATGGAAATGGGCATCGGCAGGGAAATGGGTTTAAAGCAGACAGCTGCCGTTTAACTTTGGTGCCAATTGTACTCTTTTTATGCTGTAAATTCGATGTCGCTGTGTGATGAACCTTGTTTTAGACACTAAACTCCATTTCTACCTTTAGTAAAAGAAAGAATGACTGAATGCGAAGTGACTAGAAAATAACTGAAAGTCTCAGACTTGGTGTGATTTGATGCGATAATTATGTAGCTATTGATCGATTCAGTTACTGTTCTAGGTACTCACTACATTCAAGGACTGTTTAGCTATGAGCTGAATGATGTCAATCCTAGTGTAGAGGTTTTGAAGTTGGCTTATGATGGAAGATACGCGATTAGTTTTGATAAAGACAAATTAGTTTGGACTGTACATGATCCAGTAGCTCAGACCCTCAAAGTGAAATGGGATAAAGAAACATAGATGAACCTTTATTTCAAGAGCTTGTTAGAGAAGGACTGTGAGGATTTATGGAGGACATACTATTCACTTGGAAATGCATCACTAACCAGAAAAAGTAAGTTCAGAACAACCTGGGGGTAATTTTAAAGAGTGGCGATAGTGTAGAACTGGTGATATTGGATCAGCTTCCGTTATACACTCTCCCCATTCGCCTTTAACAGGCGGCTGATCCGATATCACCTGTTTTACACAAGTGGCAAAAGTTAAAATGACTTCATTCATTCTATTGTGAAATGTGCGCCTTTTATTGAAGTTGAAAATAACTGTCGTTCTATCATGTAGTTTCCCCTGAGTTCTCAGTTATTGCCCGGGCTGCTGATCGTTGGTTTCTCCATTGCATTGTGACTGGATTTTACCCGCAGTCCATCAGCGTGACCTGGTTGAAGAATGGGGAACATGTCCCTGAGACCAAATCTACTGGGTTATTACCCAATGAAGATGGGACGTATCAACTGAAGACAACTCTTGAATTTGATCCGTATGATGGGAAACAATACTCCTGTCATATTGAGCACAGCAGCTTGCCGGGTGGGAAGACTGTCTCCTGGGGTACGGACATGAGCAGCGATACTGAACAATCAATCAATAATAGCAGCACTCACCCATACAGAGATAGAGAGCAGAAAGAGATCAATGAATGAATGACTGAACCAAATTGCACATTACCACCCTGCTTTTCTATTCTATTCCTCTAGAAATGAACCGGATATTCTGTCTCCCAGTGATGTTTATTTGTTACTATTGGGACTTCTGTGTTGCTGATGGACAAGAACAGGAACATTGAAATCTTTCACTCCCAGTAACTGTCTTTTCTTGGCCGTCACTTTTCTCTGTCTTGCTCTTTCTCTCTGTTACTTTATACATCAGACCACACTTTTGTTATCTCTGTACTTCAGGTTGTCTGTGACTGTTCCTCATTCTTTCTCTCTCTCTTAGTCCATTTCTGTTATCTTCTGACTCTTCCATATTCTTCACCACCCCTCCTCCTTGTGTGCTTCTCACACACTTGCTTTCTCTGTATACCTTTCCCATTGCTTCTTGCTGTCTATCTCCACTCTGTACCCACAACCCCCACACACCACACAGTCTCAGAGTTAGATAGCCAATTAATCCCTTTTCACAGTCTATCTGGGTTAGAGGCTGTATTAATCTACATTCACCATCCACTCTCAGACATCAGACTCTTTATTTGCCCGGCTTGCTGTTGCTTCACACTTTGTTTCTGATTCCTCATTGTTGTTCCCTTTCACTGTGGTGATGGAGCTGCTCGATTTCTGAGCTTGAACTTTTGCTCTGTGCTGAGCTATTTCCCTCTCAGCTTCAGTGTGTTTTTTGCTTCGCTTGTCTCTTTGCTCTGGTGGCGAATGAGGGGACGGGTCACTTTGGGATAGTAGAGGAGGAGGGGGGAAGTGTTGTGAGGAAAGGTCATTAAAATATAGGGCAGTGGGTGGAGGCGTGATAAAATAATGCGGCTTGGCGGCAAGGGTGAGTCTGAGGCTGTGCTCCCGAGGCGGGGATTGGCCGAAGTGCACTGGGAGCTGCAGATTGGGAAGGTGGGGGCGGTGGGCTTTGCCCAGAAAGCAAGAATCTGCAGCAAGAATGAAGATCGGGGCAGCTGGGGTGGGGGGGGGGGGGGCGGGACCCAAGGAAATCAGCTTATAAATTGCTGTTGGTGATTAACAGCGTCACCAAATGTCTCCAGTGGAACCTTCTGCTATTGGTTTAGACACAGCGGGGTAGATTTCCAACCTGCCGCCCGGGTGTAAAACCGGAGTTGCCTCCAGTGGGAATGAAAAGCGGGCAGTTTCTGTGAGAGGCGGCTGGTCCACAGCAGCAGGTTCACACCCGAGCGGCGCGGTGAAAATCTACCACAAATTGTTCAATAGATAACGATGTTGCTCATTCAGGTCTCTCTATGTAAAGGTACCTCCTTCAGGGGAACAGGTCGGATGATCCTTATGATCTGGAAATGTATTTCTGGTCGGTTACTGCGCTGATCCTCTGCTGAGGGCAATTTGCAGATGTTGTGGCCCAATCTGTGCAGGTCCCAGTTGTTTAACACAATCCCTTCAATTAGACCATCGGTCCATTAACGGTATGTTTTATTGACTGCACATACACAGCTTCATATAATCCGGTCTGTCTGTCTGGATGTTCGTTGAGGGCGGTCAAGATTCCAAAGCTGCTGCACCAGCGATAAGCGTAGTCAACATAACATAACATTACGTGACAGATTGAAAATGATAGGGTGCCGCCTATTGTTAAGCGACAGCTTCCCTTGCAGTACACTGAGAATTAAAGAAACGGAGCCTGAGTGCAGTTACAGACTCTGACCACTGAGTGTCACTGTGGAGCAGTCTGGGCTATGGCAACAGCAGCCATGTTGCTATCGATAACGAAAAGAAGCTAAACATTTAACTATCTGAATTAAATGTAAACGTTTATCAATATCGTTTAGTTATTTACAATTCTCACAGCTGCAACCTTGAGCTCCGACCCAAGGACCTCCCATCACACGGAGCTGTGGGGACGGTCAGAAGCTCGATTCCCCAGCCCTGGGAGCTGGCACAGTGACATCATCGATTCAACTGCCATTACTTACCCCTCATATTGCTCCTTTCTCCAGGCCCGCAGACACAGGCCTCTGCCACTTTCCTACCTGGCTCCCCTCACCCAGCGATCAATGGGAGGTTGTGGTGGAGGGGACTGCTAGCTTCCCGCCTGCCTCGCTGGGCACCACGACCAAAACCCTTTTCCATTGGCCTCCCAGTAGCACATTCTTATCTCTGGCCCAGACCCGATCAGTTTAGAAGCCATGCTTCACTCTTCACAGCCATTGCTTCTTCCCCCACCACCCAGTCACCTTTACAGCCTGCCCACCTCTCGTTGACCAGAACCTGTGTTTATTCACGAAAAGTGAACTTTGTGGCTTTAAAGAAACCTGGTTCCACCTCAGTGAAATAATACTGTGTGCACTATATGGTGTGGGGATACTGTCCATATAAAACAGCGCATCATCCTACTTACCATGAGCAGGGCCATAGGTTTCCACTGATTATATATAAAACTGTCAATCCACACATATAATTATACAACCCTTGCTCATATTTTTCAGATGGTAAAGTAGAGAAGGACAGGCATGTGGGGTTGATTGTCGTGTGTGTACTGGTATCGCTGGCTATCGTTATAGTTTTCATCTATATGTGGAGGAGAAAACGGAAAGGTAAGGAGAGGGAATAATGTTACACTCCTGTTTGTAGAAGTATGACACAGCGGCTTTGCAGAAAATCCTTTGTCCTGCCCCAGGATTATATTTGAATTTTAAATATCTGTTATTAAGAAAGTAAAAGAAATACTTGCGTTTATATCGCGCCTATCACGACCTCAGGACGTCCCAAAGTGCTTCACAGCCAATGAAGTACTTTCTTTAGAAGTGTAGTCACTGTTGTAATGTAGGAAACGCGGCAGCCAATCTGCGCACAGCAAGCTCCGGCAAAGAGCCATGTGAGAATGACCAGATAATCTGATTTTAATGATGTTGAATGAGGGATAATTAATGGCCAGGAAATCAGAGAGATCTCCCCTGCTCTTCTTCGAGATAGTGTCATGGCATCTTTTACATCCACCTGAGAGGCAGATGGGGCCTCGATTTAACGTCTCATCTGAAAGACGGCACCTCCGACAGTGCGGCACTCCCTCTGTACTGCACTGGAGTGTCAGTCTAGATTTTTGTGCTCAAGTCTCTGGAGTGGGATTAAATTGATTCTTTTATTGACTTGTGTAAGACCAACTGGGATTTTATAGCGGGAACGTTTACGAATGGAATTCTAGGTTTAATCACAAGAGGTACAGAACATAAGAGCCAAGAAGTAACTATGAGCCTCTATAAAACCTTAAAATGCCCTGAGTTAGAGCACTGTGGGCAGTATTGAACTTCACAAGATAGGGGGGATCTTGAGCTTTCGGGAAGCTACAAGGTGGATTCACTAAGATGCTGCCCGATAGAAGGAAAAACAAATAGAAGGAAAGACTTGGAAAATGCGCATTTTTATTGAACAATGCATATTACGGGTGATATAATAGAAGTGTTTAAAATGATGAATGATGGCTCAGGGTAGATAGAAGCAGACTGTTTCCATTAGTTGAGGATCAATCATGAGAAGTTATAGATACCAGGTTAAATGTTAGAGATTTAGAACAGAGGGTAGGTGACGATTCTTTTCCCAGAGGGTTGTGAGGCTGCGGAATCCGCTTCCAGTGATAGAGGTTTAATAACCTTCCTGATTTTGCGTTTACTTTATCTTCCAATAAGCCCCATTCACACTGCAGCCTGAGGATCCCCGAGGGCTGGTTTGGATTAACGCCGAATATTTTAGTGTAAATCCAGACTCAGGACCCCACCTGACTACCAGGTGAAGTAGAGACAGACTGCCTCCTCCAGAATATCCCTTCAAACCAAATCTAAGGTTGAGATGTAAATGGTTTCCGAGTGGCATTAAGGTAAAAGGTGAAAATATAATCAGAAGATTAAAAGCGGACTAGAACTCCCAGGTGTTAAACACCTTCCGTAGATTTGTGTTCCCAGAATGCATCATTAGGGCAATTATTGCCCGTGTCTTCTGCGGTCATGGCACCTTCATAGGGGCAAGACAGGGTGCAGAGTCATTGGGAGTCAGTTTCAGATTTGGAGATAATGTAAAACAGGCGTTATCGGATCAGCGACCCGTTACACACCTCTCCCAACTTTCCTTTCCATTGACTTCACGGAATGGACAATTTGGGAGGTGTAGAACAGATACCCGATCCGATATCCTGTTTATATTAACGCCAACAATTACAATGAAACCCATGGGGGTATAAATTTGTCGGGGGTCATAGTTCAAATTGGGCGATACTGACTCTGCAGCCCGGCAGTACAAGCAAGTCTCTTCAGTTCCATCGCCTGTGGAACTGATTGGAGCCTTCACAACGTTAACGGGAGGATAAGGCTACCGGCCCCATTTGGAGGCCATTTACTCCATTTATTCCGGGCGAAGGCAGTGAGAATTGACTGCCCTTTAGGCCGGCTGCTCCTGGGTGCTAAACTAACTGCCACTGAGCTACATGTAAGGGGAAGAACCATGAAAAGTTAATGAACAAGTCACTGCATTCTCTGTACTGTGCTCTGCACTGTGATCTCTAGATTTTCTAAGATTTGTGTTTCACTCCCTAGATTACAATGTTGTTTAATCAGAACCTGAGAGTTTCAAACGCGAGAGTTGCATTGGATCCAAGAAGACGCTGGAATAATCATCGTGAATCAATTGTTTTATTACTGATGCAACTGTATTTGCATAAACATTTCACCCCTGACTTATGTTTCAGTCACTTTATTAGAATATTACTAACTTGCGTAACATTGAAGGAACATTGTCAAATCTCATCTACAATTGCACAAGCTGGCGCTTTAGACATTACCTAACAGCTGTGCGGTATAAAGGCACGCCAGGGATTTTCAAAAGAAGTTTTTTCAATGTTGATACATCCCTAATTAGCACAAACTTGATTTCATTTTCAATTTTCTACCCTCATCTCCTGAAGACTTGGCTCCGACATTGGCCTCAGGTAAACAGTCTCCACTTGTGAGCAGAAACAGTGACTGTGGAAACACTGTTCAATTACTGGAAACACAGTCGAGCCCGATCCTGTCCACACACCCACATTTCACCAGCAGCATTGCCAACACAGTGGTCCGGAGCAAAACCCGGGGCCACTTCTCCCTCTGTAACTGAAGGGAACGAGGCCAATATAATAGCCTGGATGTTCTGTCGCCGATGACTGCGTCCGTGGTGTGTACGTGTCCGTTAGTGCCTCGCAAGTTCCAAGTTTACACATGGACTGCGCATGCGCGAAAACCCTGAACTTGTGATCTGTCAAGAATTATGCGCAGGAAATGCAGATTCGTTGGCGGAGAGTTGGTTTTTTGCCCAACTCTTGCGCAGCGAATGCCCATGAAACTCTTAAAAGCAGGTGTATGGCCATCTTTTACCAGCATTGGGGGGTGGGGGGTGCAAGAAATCAGGATTATGGTAATCAGTAGAAATTCGAACAACAAAGTCATGTGATAATTTATGCTGATTTACAATTCACTGTCTGTGCCACGTTAAAGTGGACATCATGAAGACACATAACTATGTATCCATCCACGTCACATCATTTATTGCCTGAGTTACCTCAAAGGAAAACTATAACTTGTGAAATTGGGTAAATTCTAGAGTTTAATTCAATCCTTTGGCATTTAACAACTTTAGACATAAATCAGTGAACACACATAGGTTATTGCACGAAACGTACAGATTTGATGGCTTATTTATATATTACATCACTGATACTGTAAACCAGACATTGAGACGTTTTGTGCCTTTGCCGCAAATAACTTTCTTTATTTTGCTTTGGACGTGTAATCGTGTGATAATCTTAATCACCACTTAATATTCAATCCTGCATTTTAAGCAAATACATTCAAACAGCGAGCTGGGTGGTAACCTAGTGTTACACCCCTATAGTGACCAACCAGAGCTAAGTTTCTCAGTGATACAGTGTTATGACCTAATGAAAGAAACAAGGAATACTTGCATTTATATAGCGCCTTTCAAGACCACCGGACGTCTCAAACCGCTTTACAGCCAATGAAGAACTTTTGAAGTGTAGTCACTGTTGTAATGTGGGAAACCTGGCAGCCAATTTGCGCACAGCAAGCTCCCACAGACAGCAATGTGATAATGACCAGATCATCTGTTATTTTGTTATGTTGATTGAGAGATAAATATTGGCCAGGACACCGGGGATAACTCCCCTGCTCCTCTTCGAAATAGTGCCATGGGATCTTCTGCGTCCCCCGGAGAGAGCAGACGGGGCCTCGGTTTAACATTTCAGCTGAAAGACAGCACCTCCGACAGTGAAGCACTCCCTCAGCACTGAACAAAAGCGTCAGCTTAGATTTATGTGCTCAAGTACCAGAATTGTTACTTTGAAACCACAACCTTCTGACTCAGAGGCGAGTGTGCTGTCCACTGAGCCACAGCTGACACTATAATGTGCTCTCAAAATATGTCAAACTGTATTGTAGGGCATCTACACATTGCCCCAGTCATCCCGCTCCTCACCTTGGCAATGGGATCCCTGTAATGTATCAGATTTATTCTCCATATAAAATATAGTACATTGTAATTATTAGAAAGCTAGGTATTCAGATATGACCTGTATAAACACGTTAATCACATTTCAACAGTTAATTCACTTGCAACGTTTGCTACCAAATCTAAATTGCTGGGACGATTGGTAAAAGAACTAGTAATGGGACACGGATTGCTGGCGCTGCATCGGCGGTGCACAGGGAGCACATTACACAGATATGCACCTTCCGAGTTTGCTGCAGTGTAATGGCCCGCACTGGTTAGTACTGGGGAGTCAACGGCAAACTGTTGTTTCTCATCTACCCTGAAAATGATACAAACTGCGAGCTCGGCATTATCTGTTCACGATGGGCTTCTCACACTCGGTCTCGACACAAGGGGTCATTTTTGAACATTCAGCGCTAATGCCAAAGGAATGATATCGGATGGGTCGCCCGTTATACACTCCTCCTGTTCCTTCGTTTCGTTGATGCCTATGTTAAATTTACCCACAGGAGGCTGGATTTTATTCTTAATTAGCGTCATTTTGGGGTAAATACTCAGTCAAATGAAGCAGTGATGGTCCCGCTGCTACTAAAGCAGGGGTGGAAACCCCTGCAATTGTGGCATAACTTTAACTTTGGGCCACAGCATAAAATGAGCGATATGGGATTCACCGCCCATTATGCACCAGGCCAGATTTCCCTATCCGTTGAAGTCGATGGGAGGAACAATCGGGCATGACCTATAATTAGCGGTCAATTCGATATCACTCATTTTACATTATCACCCAGTCAACAGGATTCGCACTGTCCACAACATTTGACCCAAGCGCGATCCCATTGTCACCAGCACCATATAAGGGGGATATTACCTGCAGACTGGTTCTCTGAGGCCACCCGACATTGAGCAGCCCGTTATGTTTGCTACAGCTGAGGTTTGCTGTTACTTTTCCTGCCTGTTGAGTTTGGTTCTCTGGAGGTTCTGTCTGGACTTTTAGTGTTCCTTTTAATCAGCTCTGCAGAATGTACATATTGGACTGGGCACATGCATTTCCCAATGGGAATGCCACTATTCCCATGTTATGAGGAGGAGATAGAACAGGCCAGTTTGGACTCTCTTACACCGAGGCGTCACAAATGAATGTTTCTACAAACTCCTGCAGACAAAATCCAAGTCAATGCAAAGGGAAATCGGGCGGGTGCAGAATGGACGGCCCATCACATATCACTCATTTTACACTATCGCCAAAAGTTAAAATGCCCCCTAGTGGCGTTAGGACCACCACACCACAAAGATGTTCGGACTTCGGCCAACTCCTGCCTCGCCTGCCAACGGGCTAAGGTGCAGCTGCACACAAAAGCACCCCTGGGAGACTTTGAGGTACCCAGCCGTCGCTTCGACCACGTACACGTTGACATCGCCAGTCCTCTGCTGCCATCGCAAGGCCAAACTTATCTTCTTACAATGGTCGACCGCTACACACGCTGGCCTGAGGCAGTGCCGCTGACCTCCACCACCACAGCCGACATCGCACGGGCGTTCATTAACACCTGGGTCACGAGGTTCAGCGTACCGGCCGACATAACCTCCGACAGAGGCGCCCAGTTCACCTCCGAACTCTGGACGGCCACAGCACACAACCTCAGGGTGACGTTCCACCAAACCACGGCGTACCACCCGCAGGCCAATGGGCTGTGTGAACGCTTCCACAGGTCACTCAAGGCCTCACTCCACGCCAGCCTGCAGGACAGTATCTGGACTGACTGCCTACCGTGGGTGCTACTAGGCCTACGCACCGCGGTCAAGGAAGACCTCCAGTCCTCAGCAGTGGAGTTAGTCTATAGACAACCGCTGCTCGTACCAGGCAAATTCCTTCCGGAGGCTACCATGCCTTGGTCGGCCGAACAGCAGCTGCTCAACTCTTTCTCTTCCGCTCAACAGTTCGCCCCACTTCCGGTCAACCGACATGGTGAACTCGCACCTTACGTCCCACCAAACTTACAGCAGGCACGCTTCGTCTTTGTGCGACACGACGCACACCGCGGACCCCTGCGACCCCCATACGACGGACCGTACGAGGTACTACAAACTGGGGACAAGGTCTTCAAGCTGCGACTCGGCGACAGGGTCGAAATGATCTCCATCGACCGACTCAAACCAGCACACACAGAACCAGGGGAACAGGTCCCCGTGGCCCGACCTCCAACTAGAGGCCATCCCGACAGTAAGCTAGCACAGCCGGCGGCGTACCGTTCTGCTCCACCAACTAGACTGGCGGCCACTCAGAGCCACTCCGGCAGAACCATTAGACCACCATCACGACTCGTCCACTCCTCCTAAGCGGATTCTGGGGGGAGCTCTGTGGTGACATGCCACCATTGGACACAATCCGCTCACGGCGGCACGGACAGTTTACGCAGGTGCACTGCCGGCAGCAGCCACCCCCAGCCATGGGCCCTTTCCTCTGGCAGCTTGTTTCCCACAGGGACAGGCTGCCGGGAGCACTTCCTGTCTGGGGAGTATTTAAGTGGTTGCGCGGGCTTTTTAAGCACTTGTTTTGCCATGATGTAAATTAAAGCAGTTGTGTTCCATCAACTCTGGTCTCGACTACCACGTTTGCCGCGGTATCTCAACAGTATCACCAATGAGGACTCCAGGAGGAAGCTTCAGCAGGTTAGTGTTGTGAGTGTAATGGGCGGGCGCTAGTCTTGCCTCCCTCCAACCTGCCAACAAGAGGACTATTCAGCACAACATTGCAGGGGAATAAAATCGGTAGGAATGCTGATTCTGAAAGATCAGAGCAAGTAAGACCTGCTCCTATCTGATTAATTTAAAAAATATGTGGGACCATGAAAGCACATTTGTTATCCATCTGATACCATTAAAAGTAACTATACAGCGAATAGATCAGAATGATCAGATGCCATCATCACATAGGAAGAGCGAGCAGTACAGTTAAACACTGGCAAAGATAACCAGTAATTGGGAATAGTGACTTACCAGGAACTTACCAAGCAGCGCGAGAATAGGGTAGTAAATTTCCTCTATCTGTGCAAGTATTGGACGTTCCATTTTCGATGAGAAGCAGCGTAGCTTGTTGGTGTTAACGTCCCACAGACAAGGTATCTTCAATGAAGCCCTCATATATATCTGAGAGAGGTCTGCTGACATAATTACATGACACAGTAATGGACATTAGTTACAGCTATTTGAATAAGCATAAGAATATGCCCTTCGTTCAATACTGATTAGGCGATACTTTGCATCCCAATAGTATTGCAAACATCACATTAAAACAGCTCGAATGTCACGTTGATCATTTTTAGAATATATTTTCTGAAATATCTAAATTAACTGGTGCAGATCCTTCTGGGACTTAAGCATTCACAGTTGTTGTTTGTGGTGCAGTAATAATTGGTGCCGTCAGCATCGACGTCACATCAGACCAATAAACAGAGTAATCCTAAACTGGGCTTCACTTTGCTAAACATTAAAGCACAGAGTTTCTTTTATGGTATGTCTATTTTAGTTTTTAATAAATACAAGCTTTGCATTTTGCTTCATCCCTTGAAAGTTACTGTTAAACCCATATTGGAGAAGAATATGTTCGTTACAGTTCTCATGTTTCTTCTTCGTAATGAAGGTGAGGGCTACTGGTGCTCGGGACTGGATCCCTTCTCATTGCATGCACCCCTTGTCAGCCCGAATCACTCCCAGGTCAGGATTGTGCAGAGGAAAGCCCCGCATAACACAGAGGCCCCCCCACAGGAGGGTATCCTGGCAGCACCAGTGTAGCAGGTTCCCATTTCCAAGTCCAGCCATCAGGTCACCTCTTTGAGTGGAATTGCCGATGAATTGGCTTCAACTTTCTGTTGTATTCGCGAATCCAGGAGGATCCTGATGGACTCATTCCACATAGAACGCGTGCAGCCAGCACACAACAGAGAATTTCACCCCATTAGGCTGGGCTGATTAAACCCAGGTCCCCGAGGTGACTGGCCAGTGTTAAACCACTGCAGCTCCACCTGTTCCCGTTGTATGACGATTAAAATTGCAGCAACCGCCTATAGATGTAGCAATGAAATTGTTCCTTCATATTTATATTGATTCTTTCTGTGAACGTACAGTATGAAATAGTGTGCCTAAAATATGAATAATTGACACTGTTTAATAATGAATTAATCATTGAGTGTTGTTCAGTAAATTGCGGACTTTAATACCCAAAATCAACTTCAGTAATCTGCAATTTAGTTAAGCCGTCTTGATTTTCCTAAATTCCCTACCCTGTTAGTTCCCTACATTTTCTCCTTTTCTGATTCCTAAACATGTCAGGAAAGTATGATTCTGCCTGTGACATAAGATGGGAGTAAACTTGATAAGACCCTGCTCAGTTCGCAGGGTTTCACACCCAACTGATGGAAAGAGTCCCGCAGACCAACAGGCGGCATTTACTGCCCGTGAATTGTAACCGACAGGAGATTGCCCGGCTGCGGAGAGGCTTCACAGGCGGAACTGGGTCTGGCACCACTTAATCCATCATTTATATCAAGCCGCAATATCCAGTATTTCAATGAAAGCTGATTTTATTGGAACATCATTTAGAGGTAATGTTCATAATATTCTTGCCAAATGAAACAGTATCTGTATCATGAACACGGACTGTTTGGAAGCAGATATGTCTGAGAGTAATGCTCCCTTCATTAAAACTAAATATCAAACGGGGCCTATAACAGGGGGCCGATATCATCCCGCCCGTTTAGCGCTCGGCCTGAGATGAATTTCTGCCCCATATGTACTGTCTATATCAGCGGTGGCTTAAAACGGGCGGTAGCAGTTCAGTCGACCATTGTACATCCGCCTCCCACCCCAACACCCAGTTTTCCGTTCCATTTACTTCAGCACGGGTTTGAAGAGGAAATTTGCGCTCAAATTTTAGTTTTACATATTTAACAGTGGGGGTGAACATATGGGACAGATTGCTAAAGGAGGTAATGGTATTCGGTTCTGTGGAGGAATGTACAAACTTGGAGCATTATTGGTGGGATAGGCAATTGATGGCCATTTGTTTCTTGAGGGATGCCAGATGGACTGCATAGGGTTCAGTATTTAGGCCTACCACCCAGCTGACATAAGACAGTAAGAACCCCTAAAATGATGGGGAATGACCCACCAGCTCATTACTGCTGTCACTGTGGCCGCTGCAATGTTGCCCTGGGCCAACACTGGACGGACAGAGTGGTCACTGAGTCAGGCGGTAGCCGCATTTAGAATGAACATTGGGGCCTATGATGTACATGAGACCCGATTGCCATTGTTGGAGAGAACTAGTCCGAGAGTTGGACGTGCACCTTCCACCAGTTCTAGCAGTGTTGGAGCGGACGAGGTGCCGGAAAGGTACCTTTCACATTGTGGAGAAAGTGCACCCTCTGGGTGCAAGAAATGTACTGCCGGCCTGCAATGGCCCTCCTCAGCCTCGTCTCCTCAAACCCTTCCCAGGACCTACTTGCAGCGGCTGCCGGTGTCGGAGCCAACCGACATTCCTGGGGGCCAAATCCAATGAACTGCTTCCCAAGGCAGCCGGTGGTATGAAAAAAGCCCAGCTTGAAAATTACAGCGGTCATTTGACCACCTTTATGCAGGAATTAGTGCCTGATATTGGAGATACCCGTAAAAAATGTGTTCCCGCACCCAGAGAACGCCGCAGGTGACTATGGGCAGTTGCAGGGCTTGATTCTAACAGCCTGCTCTTGGTAGACCTAGAACTGTGTGAAAATTGTTTCTGAGCTAGTTTGGAAGTTTGGTTTGGACCGTGAGTTTGAGGCAGACAATTGTTTTCCATCTCAGCTCCCATTGGAGTTTCCAGCTAGATATTGCATTCGTGGCGAGCATCTCCCTGCACTTGCTGGCAATGGGGTGAAGACCAGGAGGAATAGGGAATAGAGGGTGGGTGCGCTGCTCTGAAGACAGCCAATCTCCACCTGCCGGTGGCCAGACACTAGATGATACCGAACAAGTTGCCCCTTACAGACTCTGACCCGGGACAATGAGTTTAGAGCCCTCACTTCCCTAAAGAGACATTCCAAGTGGGTTGGTGTATGTTCCCTGAGAACCTCCGCCTGACCTTCTGAACTCTCCCCACAGTTCCTGCAGCAGTGACAGGCATGATAGCGAGTATTTATACTGGCTCTGAATCATTCCAGGTCCCCATCGGCGACATTTGTGATGTTTTACATCCAGTTGCCTGTAGTTGCAGCTGTGAAATAGATCCAGGTGCAGCAATTGGATCTTGTTGCGCGCATTTAACTGGCAAAATACAGGTGCAACATGGCCCAATCTGAGGAACTAACGGCCTGCGCCCCAAGGATGTCGTTCCTGAAATTGAATCCGCTGTTTCTCAGGTCTCTTATCTGCTAAAGCAGGCTTTCGGCCCCTCACATATGCTAATGAGCTCCCAAGGCCTGTTTTAGGACCATTCTGGGAAACTGGGCTGTCCTGAGCTGAGTGAGTGTCGGTTCTGTTTCTCTTCGGTTTTCTAGATGTGCATTCGGCCGAGTTGAAAGCTGCCGTTGAGAAATTAAATTTATTTACAAGAAGAAGCAGAAGATTTCCTTTTGCAGACCAACAAAAGCTTGATGGCAAGGACTCCTCCACAGTCTGAAACATAACGGTCCAGAATTTGCGGTCAGCGGCGAAGCAAAGGCATTCACCGCTGGTGCTGAAGAAAGCTGCCAACAAAGGTCTCCCGATCTCTGTGGTGGGGAGTTTGGCGTCTTCCCCGTTCAGTTGAGATCAGTGCAGTGTAGTGGGGAATTCATTGTGGGCTCTGCTGTGTCGTCAACCAGCGGTCTAAGCAAACAATCACAATGCAGAATTCTCACAGACAGGAAACCAGGAAGTGAACAAGTTGTTTTCATTCTGACCTTTTAATAACATATTATCACTTTGAAAGTGACCGCTACTTCAGGATGTAACACGTGCGCATCCTAATGCAGAAATTCTGAAGTTGCGGTCAGTCTTTTACTGGCTGCGCTGTGCGGCCCAACCTGTCCCATAACCGGCAATCCGTGTAATCAGGAAAATCAGTGAAACTGATGAAAACTTGGGCTTTTCCGCGGTAATATCGCCGTTAAATACTCCATTAAATGTTAGACCTTGTTGGATTAGGTGTAACTGGGGTTTAAACAGCGTATTGGCTGTTAAAGAAACGCTACGGCCCTAAAAAGCTAATTTTAGTTTATGGAGCAACACATTTCTTCGTTATACTAGAAATTAAAATTTTTAAGAAATTAAAAAAATATTTTTTTATTCTAAGTTTGTTCATATTTATTTCAAGTTTACATTATCCATATGAGAGAGCCCCAATCTTTCTTTTGCTCTCTATAATATTTTTAAGAATTCAGAATGAAAGCAACTTGTTCACATCCTGGTTCCAGTCTGTGATAATTCTGCATTGTGATTGGCTGCTGAGACAGTTTGTTGACGTTACAGCAGCATGGCACTATGGGATCCCCACTACACTGAACTGATCTCAATTGCAGGTCGAAAAAGCCAAACTTCTCGCCGCAGAGATAACTATATCTTTGTGGGCAGCTTTCTTAGGGGGCAGAGCTGAGCGCCTTTGCTTCACCGCTAACTCCAAATTCTGAGCCAATAAGTAACCTAATAAGCAATATCTTCTCCTAAAGTGCATCTGACATACCACTGAGACACTGACAGATATTTGACACTGTTTCTAAAATCATATGACACTTCCCTGCACTCTCTGCACTGTGCACACACAGCCCCCATTCGCCAAGCTGTACACATGTACAGTACCAATTAGTAACACTGCCTGAAGCATCAGATTCCGGGAGATCTTCAAACATTTAGGCGTGATTTGTCACGTTTACCACCGGGGATAATGCGCCTGTTTTATACACCACCCAAATTTAATTGCCAGTGAAATTTCACCCCTTAATCTCCGAGCACAATAGTGAACAAACAATCTGATCTTGCCCTTGGTGCCTGTAAGTGCTTTTCTACTGGCTAGAACCTCATTCTTCTTTCTGAAAGCCTGTTGTGCTCGAGGTGGCTGAATACGCATTCCAAATACTGATGGCTTTGTCTGATGTGGCCTTCTCATCTGGTGTCCTGCAACCTAACAAGGGCCATCCACAGGCTACACCTGCAGTGCTGCACCTGCCATTTTACTGACACGTGTATGGATTGACAGTGAAGTTGTGATGCATAATTATATTTTATATCATATTTTGTATTACCTAAAGTAGTAGTTTTGTTCATTTGTTTAATATAATTGTATGACTTAAATAGAGCTGCAAATTACAAGTAAATATGCCTGTGCTCTGTGTTAAATCATTTGGATTGGAATTACTTTCTCTTAAGTTGTAAAGCATGACAGTAATATCTTTGTGCTTTCAGACAATAATCCACGAAAACTGGTGACTCTGACACAAAAAGCCTTTAGTAAAACATAGGCTAAGAAAACAAATAACATTGAAAGGTGCCGTGAATTCAATTAAAGGACCATTGACGAACAACAGAGATAGTTCACTTCCGATTATTTTGGTAAAACTGATTCCCATTGTGGAAACTGAATATTACACATAAAGTCTGTTCTACGGAAGAGCAAATCAATGACGTTCAATTGTGAAGGAATTTTATTCTAAAAGAATAAAACACGTAAGAAGAAATGGCATGAATCGACAGTCATGGAGGTATAAATCTGTCGGAGACTGTTTAGTCAATTGGCAGAAGCAGAGCAAAATACGTGCTTTAAAAAAGTTGACTTTGTGATCTGCAGCACCGTGTCCTGACAGAGAGTCCTCCATCGCTGCAGCCAATGGCTTCATTTTCCACAGCAAGCCCTCTAGCAGTGCGCCCACTGATACTCTGCCCATTAAACACACTCACTCGCCCTCCACACCTGTCTCCGAACCTGGACAGAATTCCGTCGGTCCCCCATGGTGATTCCACCCCATCAACAACCTTGGGACCTCTGGCTTTAATTTGCACTCTCCCTTATTGTCTCCTCCCTGTTCTCCATTTACAATCAGGACATTTCTATCCTAACCTTTGCCAGGCCTGTGTATCCTGAATTTACTGGTGTCCATATGCCTGAGTATTTTGGTTGCTGCTCCAGCCCAGAGCCCATCATTTCTATCTCCCGTTTTTCTTTTTCTTCTCTCTATCTCTTGGACTCTTCTCTTCTGTCTCCTCCCTTTCTTGTTACCTCGTCATGCTTCCTTTCATTTCTCCTCTTCCGGGTACTTTGTCCATCACCCCCTAATCACTGCCCCCATCCTTCCCTATTCCTGGACCTTTATACTCTCCTGCTGCCCTCCAGGATGGACACCCTCTTGGATAAGCCGAAATCTTCCCACTTTGCCTCTCTCTACATTCTCTGAAGGGCCCATCGAAGTTCTCGGTTCTACCTCATGAGCACAACCCCAACTCCCACGTCCTCTTCTCTCTTCGATCCTCTCATTCAGCATGTTGGCTGCTGGTTAATCTTCCCAACCTCCTTCCCGTCCCACTCACTCCTCGCAGTGCTGACCCTGTGAACTCTGCCAGTTGATCAACTATCACCGCCCCTCTCCGCATCTCCCTACAGAATGTTAATTCACTTGATATTAAGGCCCTTGATGTCATTGACCTTATTGAGGATGATTGCATTGATATCATGACCTTGATGGAAACTTGGCTCACAGTTGATGACATCTTCCCCCTTACTAAAGCATTCCAGCCTGGCTATACATTCCAACAACTGTCTCGCCCAAACCGCTGTGGGTGGTGTGGTCCTTCTCACTAAATCTCACCTTGATCTGTCCCGATACTCCTCTGGCACCATCTCCCCCTTTCAGCAGCTCAGCTTGGTCCATCCCTATCGCCTCTTTTTTTAAAGCCGCCTTCTCTACCGCCCACACAAGCCCAGAATCACATTTCGATATCCTTATTGCTTTCCTCCCTCAGCATTGGCACCGAGCGACTTCTCATCCTTGTTGATTTCAAGCTCCGTCTCAACTCACCTTGCCCTTTCTCCCTGGTGCTCACTGCACTCCTGTCCTCCCCTAACCTCTGCCTCCATTTAAACTCTCCTACGCATATTCCCGGGCACTCCCTCGAAATTCCCAACTCTCTATTCCTGTCATCTCAATTACAGACAAGACCATCTCTGATCACTTCTTTGTATAACTCACCACTCACATCCTCCTTTCCCTTACAAGCGAACTTCCTTCTGTGTTCATCGCTGGAATAAACTGTCCCCAAAATCATTTACAACCACACTTTCAATCTCCCCACTGGCTACCCTTTGACGCTCCATTGATCCCGATGCTTCTGCAACTACTGATCAACTCAGTCACACCATTATCATCACCTTTAATGGTCTTGTCCCAAGTAAAAGCCTTTGGCCTAGAAATTCAGTTGCCTTAGCGCCGCTTTTGAGGCGCTAGAGGGACTAGCGCCAGAGTTATGGCCAGTTTAAAAATTCCCTGGGGCCCTAAATCGGCGTTGCACCGGTAGCGCTGCGCCGGCACCGATGACGTCATCGGTGTGCGCAGCGTCCCGGTTGCCATGCCGACGGGCCCTAGCACCGAAATTCAGTTGCGGCCGCCTCGCCCGTGGCAGCCGCAACTAAGACTCTGGCAACAGAGTCCTGCATGAGTTTGCGCCGGCGCATTAAAGGCCCCGCGGTGGCCGGCCGCTTTCCCGCCGGCCGCCTGCCCGCAGCTCCCTCCCCGGACTTCTCCCCCCCACCCCCCGGAACAGATGCAAGCCCGGCACTTGTCCGAGGTGCCGGGCTCATTTTTAGACAGATTTGCGTGGGCCGCGGCCGGGTGCAGGCAGCTCCTCCTTAACGGAAGGAGGAGGCCTGCACTTCCCGAGCCTGCCGCACCGCATCGGGTGCCGCAGCGCCGGAATTGCGGCGCGAAATGGCAGTTAGCGCCGATTTACCGCCGCAAAGACCCTTCAGTACCGCCGGCAGCCGTTTGGGCGTGGCCCTGCTGAATTTTTGGCGCGCGCAGGGGGACTTAGCGCCGGCACTAACTTCCGGCGCTAAAGCCCTGGCTAAGCCAAAACCCAATTTCTGGGCCCTACTCTCTCCCTCCAAATCTGGCCTCTTGCGCATCCCCCCCCCCCCCGCTTCATCGGCTCCACCATTGGCGGCTGTGCCCTCAGCCATCGAGGCCCTAAGCTCTGTAATTTCCCCTTAAACCTCTCCACCTCTCTCTCGCCCTTTAAGACACACCGTGAAACCTACTTCTTTGACCAAGCTTTTAGTCACCCGCCCTAATATCCCCTTCTTTGACACA
Source organism: Somniosus microcephalus (assembly GCF_052327205.1). Lineage (NCBI taxonomy): Eukaryota > Metazoa > Chordata > Chondrichthyes > Squaliformes > Somniosidae > Somniosus > Somniosus microcephalus. Next base: position 88,482,690 of record NW_028225179.1, on the reverse strand, counting down.
GTGGCCTAGAAATTCGGTTTTGGCGCAGCGAGGGCTTTAGCGCCGGAAGTTAGTGCCGGCGCTAAGTCCCCCTGCGCGCGCCAAAAATTCAGTAGCGCCGCGCCCAAACGGCTGCCGGCGCTACTGAGGGGTCTCAGCGCCTCAAAACTGGCGCCACGCGCCGCATTGCGGCACTATTCCGGCGTTGCGGCGCCCGCTGCGGTGCGGCAGGCTCGGGAAGTGCAGGCCTCCTCCTTCTGTTAAGGAGGAGCTGCCTGCACCCGGCCGCGGCCCGCGATAATCTTTTTAAAAATGAGCCCGGCACCTCGGACACGTGCCAGGCTTGCTTCTGTTCCGGGGGGTGGGGGGAAGTCCGGGGAGGGAGCTGCGGCCAGGCGGCCGGCGGGAAAGCGGCCGGCCGCCGCGGGGCCTTTAATGCGCCGGCGCAAAGTTCTGTAAGGCACCTCTGCCAGAACGTTGCTTGCGGCTGCCACGGGCGAGGCGGCCGCAACTCAATTTCCGAGTTCGGGCGGGTTACCATGGCAACCGGGACGCTGCGCACACCGATGACGTCATCGGTGCCGGCGCAGCGCTACCGGCCTAACTCCGATTTAGGGCCCCTGTCAATTTCTAAACTGGCCATAACTTCGGCGCTAGGCCCTCTAGCGCCTCAAAAGCGGCGCTAAGGCCAGTGAATTTCTAGGCCAGTGTCAATTTTAGTTTGATTACGCTCTTGCATTGCGCCGTGTGACGTTTTCCTACGTTAGAGGCGCTCTATCAATGCAATTGTTGTATTCATTTATACCGGGCAGGAATTTACAACTTACAAGGCGTTACTACACTGGAAGAGAGAGAATCTTCAGATTATGGGTATTTTTGTGTGCCGGTCATCAAACTGGGCCAGTGAACTATAATCTGGCTATTCAAATCTCTGCTAGGAATTGTAAATCACGACAAGTTCATTTACAGATTTCCAAAGATTGAAAGAAATATCGATGAGATTGCAATGGGTGTATTTATTCTTATGTCCATATTGAAACTCACATCTTTAAAATCAGAAGCATCATTTAATGAGAAGCCATGTTGTAAAATCCGTGTTTCGTTCACTTTTGTAAATTGTATTGAATATTACATTTAAATAAATCACAATACATCATTCATTTGAAATTGCGTTGTTTAAAAGGGAAGATTTGAACCGAATGGGCTCAAGCAGGGAAATGGAATTGGAGGAGATTGGTCAAATAGAGAATTAAAACACTTGGTCATGTCGGAAGTACATCAGTTGGTCTTTATCATTTCCTGCGAGATGGAATGAAAAAAACATCTCCTTATGAAGAATATGAGGTTTACTGCGGCTGCTGGCGCAGTTTTATATTAGATTTGATGAAGGAAAATTGAAAAACGCCCGGACATTACGTCACCACACCCGTTTCATCAGGTTTTATTCAAAGGGTCAGTTTGGCTAAAATCGAACAACTACAGCTGTAACTATTTGGCCCGTATGGACCTCGCAAGTGCCGGTTCCAGGCATGCGAAGTGCATGCGCTGAAAACCGGCATTTCCGATCTGTCAAGAATCCTCTGGACAGATCCGTCGCCTACCCGGGAGAAGGGCCTCTGCGGGTGGAGCGTTCCGCTTTCTGCAGAACCTCCGCCCGCTCAAATCCTTTAAAAATCTTATGCCTGGAAAAGCAGGAGTAAGGCCTGCTTTTACCAGCATAAGAATTTAAAAAATTAAAAAAAAATTTTTTTCACTCATTCACAATTGAAAAATTATTTTAAAAACGCTGTTTATTTTTAGCCGCGTAAAAATCTTTAGTTGCTTTTTTCAACAAAAAAGTGTTTAAATGAGTTAATTTAATTTTAACTCATTTTAAAAACGTGTTTTTTTTATAATGTATTTGATGTTTTGATGTCTACCTGTCAATAATATGAAGGGGGAATATCCCTTCTCCCATTGGCTCGCCTGGCCCACGTGATCCCAGGGATGCTTGCGAACCGCCTGCGCCCCTGGGATGCCTGGGCCTCTGCGCGCGCGGACCAGGAGAGGCCCATGATCGGAAATGGCCGGACCGCGGGAAACTTCAGGCAAGGGCTTGGATTTTTTCCCGATAGGAGGCAGCCGCACGCAGGCAGCCTCCTATCGGAAATTACAGGCCATTTATCACTGCTAAAGAACAGTCTGGGCTGATGAACTATTATAAGGGGATTACTGAAATAAACAGAAAATACTGGAAATACTCAACAGCTCCATAACCTTCTGTCGGACCTGAATCTTTAACTCTGTTTCTCTCTCCACAGAGGCTGCCTGTCCTGTTGAGTAGTTCCAGCATTTTCTGTTTTTATTTCAGATTTCCAGCATCCGCAGTATTTTGCTTTTGAATTATAAAAGGTTCATTTTCTTCTCGGTGCCTCAGTATAAGAGGTAACCAGGGTGGGGTTGCGGGATTCAGCATCTGCTCAGATTATCCTAATCATTAATATTAAAATGTTGAACAAAATGAATACTTAAACATTGAAATTATCCTGTAAATTCTCAGATCTTGTCTGTTTATAAATCAGCTTCATAGAACCGGTAGAACACTCAGTACAGGCTTCGAAGGCTGTGGATTCAAACTTGGCCCAGGAGTTGAACGGATGTCTCACTGAAGGAGCGCCACTTTGTCACGGGGGAAATTGATGGAGCGATACATTGACCCAGGAGCCACCTTTCTGTTCTGGGTCACGTTAAAGTCCGTATGGCAGTACGAAAAGAGAGGTGAGCTCTCTCCATTTCATGGTCAAAACACGTCCTTAAATCAAACTCACCAAAGCAGATTAACTGGTCCTTCGTCACACTGCTGTAATTGGGATCTTGCTGAACCCAGACTGGATCCATACTTAACTACTGTAGAAACGCAATTGCCAGACACAAAAGTTGATCATCATGTCTAAGAGTCTCCAAACCAACTTACTAAAATATTTATGCTGCAGAACATCTGGCTGCTTGACAGAACCTACACAACGTTTGCCCATGGGAACACACCTGACTTACCCAAATTCAGAAAAGTTAGGCACAGAGTGAGTAGAGGTTTAGGAGCCTTTCTGAGTTACTTCTGAATTTTAACAAGTAAATCCGGGCATTTTACCAGTGTACCAAGGCAGCAATATTATTCTGCCTGTCAGAGTATGACATCCTCCCCTGTTAGGACGTTATAATGCCAGGTGATCTGGAGCCAAGTGAGGAACAATTGTGACTCCCAACAACACATCGACCCATCACGGGTCCACCAGTGATCCATACTAGCTGACAAATCGTCAACAGAGTACCAGAGCATTGCACACTTGCCTGGTCCAGGTACCATTTTACTAAATTGATCACAAAGCAATAACGTGATTCTGAACATCTACTCAGGCATGTCATCCTGGAATTACATCCTACCTCCCTTCCCCTTAAGGAAAGTCGAAACCAGTTGCTGATTGGAAAACCGATCGCTCGTTTGATCCCTGAGTTGATAAAGAGCGGGTATCGGAAGATACATCGGAGCCAAATGGTGGACAGCGCAATTTATTATCGCGCCACCATCCTCTTGACCACATAAAGGACACACGGGGCTTCCCTTTGAATGGAGGTTCCACCAGTTGAGGCCGTGGGGCGGCAGCAATATCTGCTCGCTTCGCTGCACTGGAATCAGGTAGGCCATGAATTTGGAGACATGGCCGAGAGCTTTAATACCCGAACTCTGGGTAATGTCTTCAGCTGCAGCCGCCCTGAAAGAAACCAATCAGTAAATAAATTAGTACTGGGAGTGTGGCAGTGTTGGACTGTCACTGGCCGTTTCACCTGATGGTGATCCCTTGCCAAATGCGCAGAGAGGGATTATTTAATTAAAATGGAGATAACAGGGCGTGGGCCCCAGAGGCTGCATAATGTTGGAGTGGGAGTTTTATTGGCCACTCGAGCCATAGATGGCAGAGTTCGAATGTTACCCTTTATTTCTGGGCCTGTGATATCGGCCTCCTGTCCAAACGAGGACTGGTTGCTATTGGTCTTTTGAAATGTGGCGCCTTCGGTATATTTGTTATCTTACATGAAAATATGCATAGAAAGAGAAAGAAAGCGGGAAAGAAAGTGTACCATATAATGATGAATTGATTCAGAGAATATATTGTGATCTATGTTGGCTAATTTCGGGCTGAGGTTTGATGACATTGAGTTTCACTTTTTGTGAAGCCACTAAATTAACAAGCGATATTTAAGGATATTCGTCAGTTCCTCTCTGAACATAGCCGGAGCCACTGCATAGATAAATTTGTATGTGCATGAACTCAAACACTGAAGCATATATCCAGTCTGCTCCTTGATGGCGAATGGATCCTTGTAATCTATGAGCAGAAACTGAGTGCCTGCAAATTGTGTACATATGAAATGTACAAAAGTTACCATCCATAACAGTATAAAGCAGCTCGAGATGGCGAGCAGTAATATGATCCATCTCCTTCGGTTCTCCATCTCTGGATCATTGTGATCCTCACTATTGTTGTTTCCCCGGAGTCCCCTCCTCACTCTGCTGGCCAGGACAATGTACCTGATGGTCAGGGCATTGAGCAGCACAATCAACACAAATGGTGCAAATGGAGTTACAATGATGTCAAAAAAGAAGTATGCTACCCATATAGGTAAATTAGGCTTGATTTTACACTGCAGAACCACGCTACATTGTCAATAATTTCCAGGTGTTCATTTTCAAAGTAAATCGGAATGTTTTCTGCAAAGCTCAGTCCAAACACAGTCGCTATTACTATGGCCGCAGTTCATTCGGTACAATATTTTCCTCTCAACTTCTGGCAACAAATGGTGATGAATCGATCAAAGGTGAAGGCGAGAGTTAAGCAGACGGAGCAATCAATCGCTGCAAAAACCAGGCCGGTTTTGAGACTGAAATCGGGAGAGTAGTTCAAGAAACAATTTGGGAAATAAATGTCATTAATCTCATGCAATATTACATCAAATATTATCACCAGTAGATCTGCCGCTGCCATGCCACCAGGTAACGAGTGATACATTTGGGAAGACGGCAGTTCCCACGGGAGAGAATCACAATTGTCACCAGATTACCTACAAGAAACACATCACAAGGGAAACATACTAATTACACTCAATTCACATTAATAATCAGTTTGAGAATGTATTTTATGGAAATTAACTCGGGATATTTTGTGCAGTCGCTTAACTCAGTAATGGGGTGAAATTGGTCTCGGGCGGTAGCGCCAAGCCCGCTCACAGCGAATCAGCAGCCGGTTTCACACCGCACCCAGTTTATGTTACCTGAAAAATCAATAACTGCTGCAGAATGGAGTGACATTGCCCAGGTAACACGGCGTTCCACAGACAATGCGGTGATCAGACACATTAGTGCACCGTCCATACTATTACTGAGAACACACAAGAAGTGAGCTGAGACGACCAGGGGGTAGATCTTCATATTGTGCATCAGTGTAAAGGGGTGATTGCGAGTAGGCCGCCCATTTTATACTTCTCCCGATTTCTTTTCCAAGTGGAAATAATAATCGGGAGTGACGTAAAACTGGGCGATAGCGTTAAACAAGCGATATCGGATCAGATGCCCATTATAATTCTCTCCCTATATTTATTTCCATTGAAGTCAAAGGAAGTAAAAATCGGGAGAGATGTAGAACAGGCGGTTGATCCGAAATCGCTCGCTTTACACTATCGCCCAAAGTCAAAATGACCCAAATGAATCAATGAGTCGGTGAATTCCGGAATCAAAAAATCAAGAATCAATGAATGAATGAATTAATAAATCATTGAATCGTTCAATGATTGTTCAGACCATTGCAAAATACTAATGCAGGAGCTGAACATGCCTTGTGTGCGTGTTGATTCATAAGAACATAAGAACATAAGAATTAGGAGCAGGAGTAGGCCATACGGCCCCTCGGGCCTGCTCCGCCATTCAATAAGATCATGGCTAATCCGAATCTAGACTCAAGTCCACTTCCCTGCCCTCTCCCCGTAACCCCTAATTCCCTTATCTGCTAGGAAACTGTCTATCTCAATTTTAAATTTATTTAATGTTGCAGCTTCCACAGCTCTCTAGGGTAGCAAATTCCATAGATTTACTACCCTCTCAGTGAAGAAGTTTCTCCTCATCTCAGTTTTGAAAGGGCAGCCCCTTATTCTTAGATTATGCCCCCTAGTTCTAGTCTCACTCATCAGTGGAAACATCCTCCCTGCATCCACCCGATCAAGCCCCCTCACAATCTTATATGTTTCGATAAGATCGCCTCTCATTCTTCTGAACTCCAATGAGTAGAGTTTCAATCTACTCAACCTTTCCTCATACGTCAACCCCCTCATCTCCGGAATCAACCGAGTGAATCTTTTCTGAACCACCTCGAGAGCAAGTATATCTTTTCTTAAATATGGAAACCAAAACTGCTCGCAGTATTCCAGGTGTGGCCTCACCAATACCCTGTAACGCTGCAGCAAGACTGCCCTGTTTTTATACTCCATCCCCCTTGCAATAAAAGCCAAGATTCCATTGGCCTTCCTGATCACCTGCTGCACCTGCATACTAACTTTTTGTTTTTCATGCACCAGGACCCCCAGATCCCTTTGTACTTTAGCACTTTGCAGTTTCTCTCCATTTAGATAATAACTTGCTCTTTGATTTTTTTCTGCCAAAGTGCATAACCTCACACTTTCCAACATTATATTGCATCTGCCAAATCTCTGCCCACTCACTTAGCCTGTCTATGTCCTTTTGCAGGTTTTTTATGTCATCTTCACTCACTACTTTCCCTCCCATCTTTGTATCATCGGCAAACTTGGATACGTTGCACTCGGTCCATTCCTCCAAATCGTTAATATAGATTGTAAAGAGTTGGGGTCCCAGCACTGACCCCTGTGGAACACCACTAGTTACTGATTGCCAGCCCGAGAATGAACCATTTATCCCAACTCTTTGTTTTCTGTTAGATAGCCAATCTTCCACCCATGCCAGTATATTACCCCCAATCCCGTGATTTCTTATCTTGATCAGTAATCTTTTGTGTGGAACCTTGCCAAATGCCTTTTGGAAGTCCAAATACACTACATCCACTGGTTCCCCTTTATCCACCCTGTATGTTACATCCTCAAAGAATTCGAGCAAATTTGTCAAACATGACTTCCCCTTCATAAAACCATGCTGACTCTGTCCTATTAAATTATGTTTATCCAAATGCTTTGTTACTGTTTCCTTAATAATGGACTCCAACATTTTGCCAACCACAGATGTTAGACTAACTGGTCTATAGTTTCCAGCTTTTTGTCTACTTCCCTTCTTAAATAAGGGTGTTACATTAGCAGTTTTCCGATCTGCCGGGACCTTTCCTGAGTCCAGGGAGTTCTGGAAAATAATCACCAATGCATCCACAATCCCTACCGCCACTTCTCTCAAGACCCTAGGATGTAGGCCATCAGGTCCGGGTGAAATTCCCACAGTTAGTCAAAATAGATTAAGGGACTTTGACTAAGCTTTGTTGATTTCCGTCCCATCCTAAATATGGACTATGTCGAATTTGTACCATAGATGATTCACTTTTATTAGTTTCCCAATTTATGTCATCATTGTACCGTCTTGAATATTCAGTCCACCGTTTGTTAACAGTCGCTTTTTACTGCGGTGTTTTGTACTGGAGTCTGTCCGTCACTCAGTCCTGTGCACTATATTGAGCGGATTACATCTCTTTTTCAAATTGTACAGCTCGGGCCAACATTCTCAATTGACTTTATTTACAAGGTGCATAATTTTAGAGAAACAATAAAGAATATGCGAGAACATAAATTCAAATTGTTAACTTATACACTACATTAAACTACTTAAAGTAACAAGAAATGCCCTAGAGCTTAGTGTTTTTCCAGATAATTTAATTAGCTATTTGAGGAATGTAACTGGAGCGCATCTTCCCTGAAGGAATCTCACGGCACTACCTGGTTCATAAATTAAACAGAAGAGAAGTGCAAACTGATCAAACAGGGGAAACAGTCCTAATATATCGGGCTTCCTACTGGGCAAGTTTATAATCGCCATGGCACAAGGATGAGCGAGGGTTTGTTGAGTGATTATTGAGAGTGCTCTCCTCTATCTCAGGTTCCTTGGATGGAACTGGCTGTTGGAGAATTGGCTGTTCCCAGAAGTGTGGTTTGAGAGGCTGCTCTCCTATCCCGACTCATGAGATGAAAGAACCGCCTCCATCAAATGTTAGGAATGTGTGAAAACATTTCACGTTGCAAAAACCAAGATTACAAACACACTGGATCATTTACATTAAAGGGAAACGTGAAACGAAGGAAAATCATTCTGTTCGCAACTTTGGAAAAGGAATTCCCGAAGATGTAGCAGATGCGCACCGTATAAAACACTATTTCAAAGTCTATGTATTGGGAACATGGATGTTGTCAGCGCTGTGGATGTTTTTCTACGTTAAAGGCATTATATAAATGCAAACTGTTGACGTTGTAATAACCTGGCTTAACAAAAGATAACTATAGATTGAAATGAAGTTGAGTTCTAATGCTGAATAACTAATACAACAATAGGATTGTGGGACGACCATTGGGTCCTATGTAACAGGTTTACTGAACTCAGTAAATTCCCCCACACTGAGTGGCACCGGCTTCATATTAATCAAACTGATGTTTACCTATAAATTTGGCCGTAGCGATTACTTTGTATTAAACTATTTCACTGACAATAATTAGAACTGTACATCTCAACAGATGACATTATTAGACCGGCAGCCAGATCAGTAATAGAGTCACACTCTGGAAAACAAGGAATACCTGATTGAAGTAACTTACCAGGAACATCAACCAGTGCAAGAATAGGATAGTAAATTTCTCCTATCTGTGGAATTATAGGTCCTTCCTTTTTCTTAGAGGCAAAGTTAGATCTTGTTGTGATTCTTACACTGATGGGATGCATTTAAATGAAACCAAATTAGTCTTTTGAGAAATCTGAAGTGGACAATTCGGAAGGTAATAATTGATATTAGTCACAGTCACGTAAAACAATGATTAAACAGTTGATGTTACTCCACTGCTCAGCGGGAGTAGAACCTTGTTATTCACATTTCCCAGTGGTAATGAGTGACACGAACAGGAGAATATGTTTTTTAACTATTTTAGATATTTTCAGTTATTTTGAAAGATGCAGTTACTGAGTCATGGGTCATATCAATCTAAGCCGAGAGTTTCATTCATATGTTTTCACATTATCAATTACACATATATGATATTGATGATATAAGGGTTTGATTGGCACTATCAATGTTTGTAGATACTTAGGTCCTGAATTTGCACCGGGCCAGTTGTACCCCCTTGGCGTAAGTCATCCCAGACTATAGTGCGGCCTTAGGAAAATTGGATGTAACCCAAATACACGGGCTCCATAACTAGGCTGCGAATTTTGCAGAGGGCCCAATTGGGGCAAGAACTCTGTCTGCCTCAAATAGGACGTGAGACACTGAAGGAGGTTCGATGGTGGGAGGCAATTCTCATGATGGGAGTCTCCTCGATCCTGACCTCTCTACCACTCAGACACCTGGACGCTGAGTGAGGCAGGTGCACTTATCTGCTCCACAGTGCAACTGGGGTCCAGTTGAAGAAAGAAACCCGTGGCTTGGACCCCCAGTGGGACTGATAGCACCAACACTATTGTCGGCGACTTACTGAAATTCCTCACACCAACAGGTGCAGCAAATGAATTTTTCCTCTAGAAACATTCAAGATGTTGTAGGAACGGAAGTTCCTATCCGAATAACGAAGTCCAACGCAAGGAAACGAAATAATTAAACTTTAATAAACAAAATACTTTAACTGATAACTACAAGAGCAGAGGTCAGCAGGTCTGTCCAGGTCCCCAGCCTTTCTCAGATTGCCCTTAAATACTGGAAACCGACGTCATGACGTCATCACGTTTCCCGCGCCAACTGGGGGTCACGTGATCGGCGTCATGACGTCATCACGTGGAAATACAAGAACCTACACAAAGCTTAAAGGTGCAGTCCACAACTGCACTACAGAGTGGTTAAAGGAATGAATATAGATTGTTCAGTGTCTCTTGGTGGCTCCGCCACAGGCGCCTCCCCAGAATTCTCTTTAACAGACAGCACCAAACGTGCAGGAGGTTTAATTATTCTGCCCGAACGACTACGAACTTCAGACGTTGGATCGTTAGAAGATGAGCCAACATTTGGCTGTGTCTGAAGCGGTACATCTGGGGTGGAGGAAACCGTAGCAGAAGGTGTAGACGAGGATGAAGCCGAAGCAGGCTATTTAATAGTAGACTGCTGCATAATTGGTCTAGTAGCCAATGGTGGTCGTCCACGGCGAGGTGGCTGAGCAACAACCACCGGTTCACTCCGATCCAGATGGGCTGGTTCAAGTCGGTTGATGGAGATGGTATCCGATTTACCTCCCATTTCGACCGTAAAATATTTCTCTCCCGCTGCAATAACACGAAACGGTCCATCATAAGGTGGTCTGAGTGTATCTCTATGAGCATCCTGCCGAATAAAAACATAATCGGAACTCATAAGTTCTGCCGGAACATGAGGCTTCTGTAGATTGTGATGCGAAGTTGGAATAGGCAGGAAATTCTTTGCCACCTCTTGCTGCTGAAGAAGCTGCTGAGCCGGCGACCATGATTCTGTATGTGGAGGGAGAAAATCCCCTGGTACTTGAAGTGCTTGACCGTAGACTAACTCAGCCGATGAAGCCTGGAGGTCATCTTTGGGGGCTGTACGGAGGCCTAGCATCACCCAAGGGAGCCTATCCACCCAGTTGGAACCATGCAAGCTGGCACGGAGGGACGCCTTTAAAGACCGATGAAATCTTTCACATAAGCCATTTGCTTGCGGATGGTAAGCGGTGGTACGATGCAGCTTGGTACCCAAGCCCTGTGCAACTGCATTCCACAACTCTGACGTAAATTGTGGACCACGGTCAGAGGAGATATCAGATGGCAGTCCAAACCGGGCCACCCACGACGAAATAAATGCCCTGGATACGTCCGCTGTGGTAGTAGCAACCAAGGGAATTGCCTCTGGCCACCTGGTAGTACGGTCCACTATTGTCAGGAGATGCATAAAACCCTGCGAAATGGGGAGGGGGCCCACTAAGTCCACATATACATGGTCGAACCAGCGTTCAGGCACTGGAAAGATGGCCATTGGAGCCTTCACGTGACGATGAACCTTTGATTTTTGACAGTCCACGCAATTGTTTGTCCAGTCCCGAACGTCTAAATGCATTCCCTTCCAAACAAACTTACGGGACATAAGTCATTGTGAAGCTCGCATCCCCGGGTGTGATAAGTCATGTATAATCTGAAAAATCTTCTTACGCCATTTGACTGGCACAATGGGCCGGGGCACTCCCATGGATATGTCACACAAAAGTGTGGTTCCTGCTGATTGGAACATAACATCGGCTACCTGCAAGCTAGAAGGCATGGTCTGATACGCCTGAACTTCAGGATCTGCCAGCTGTTCTTTTGCCAACCCGACGTAATTGATTCCCAGGTGAATTGTCTGGACTGGGGCACACGACAGGCAATCAGCCACAAGATTATCTTTGCCAGACACATGTCGCAAATCCGTTGTAAATTCCGATATAAATGTAAGGTGGCGCTGTTGCCGGGCTGACCACGGCTCCGCCGTTTTGGCCATTGCAAAAGTGAGCGGTTTATGGTCCACAAATGCAGTAAACGGGCGCCCTTCTAGAAGAAAACGAAAATGCCGGATGGCCAAAAACAAGGCCAGCAACTCCCTATCAAAAGTGCTATAATTTCGCTCATTTATACGCAGTTGGCGGCTAAAAAAGGCCAATGGCTGCCAAGTCCCGGCAACCCATTGTTCCTGCACTGCCCCGATGGCGTAATCGGAGGCGTCGGTAGTAAGGGCAATGGTCGCGCCCGGGAGTGGGTGTGCAAGCATAGTTGCATCTGCCAATGCCGCCTTGGTGTCCAGGAATGCTTGGTCCATCTGTGGTGTCCAAATGATAACATCTTTACCCGACTTCCCTTTAAGTGCTTCGTACAGCGGCTACATTAATTAGGCTGCCTTGGGGACAAAACGGTGATAAAAATTCACCATCCCCAGGAACTCCTGAAGAGATTTAAGTATATGCGGCCGCGGGAATGCCTTAACTGCCTCTACCCTAGTGGCCAGTGGGACGGCGCCTTCTGAGGTGATCCTATGCCCTAGAAAGTCAATGCTGGTTAACCCAAATTGGCATTTGGCTAGATTTATAATGAGGCCATTTTGGCTGAGATGGGCAAAGAGTGTACGTAAATGAGCCATATGCTCTTCCTTATCTTTACTAGCAATGAGAATATCATCCAAGTAAATGAAAATGAAAGGAAGGTCCCGTAACACAGAGTCCATAAGTCGCTGAAAAGCCTGAGCTGCATTTTTCAACCCAAACGGCATGCGAAGGAACTCAAAAAGGCCAAACGGTGTGATGACTGCCGTTTTGGGGATGTCTTGAGGGTACACAGGAACTTGATGATATCCACGGACGAGATCTACTTTAGAAAATATCCTTTTGCCGGCCAAATGAGCCGAAAAATCCTGTATATGTGGTATTGGATACCTATCCGGCATAGTGGCTTCGTTAAGGCGTCTGTAATCCCCACAAGGCCTCCATCCGCCACCTGGTTTGGGTACAATGTGTAATGGGGAAGGCCAAGGACTGTCGGAGCGTCGGACAATCCCAAGGCGCTCCATAATCCGAAACTCTGCCTTTGCGGCTATAAGCTTTCCGGGTTCCAATCTTCGTGCCCGGGCGTAAACAGGCGATACCGTTGTGGTAATATAATGCACCACCCCGTGCTTCGCAACTGCTGCCGAGAATGTAGGCCTGGTGAGCCCCGGGAATTCGCCAAGTAGGCGCCTAAACCCTTCCTGCGATGGAACAGCACAGGCAACCGACCAGGAGACAGCAGTACTGCGGTGACAAGGCACCGCATGGAAGGTAGATGCATTAATGAGTCGACAATGTTGGACGTCGACCAGAAAACGACATGCACAAAAAAAATCAGCCCCCAGGATGGCCTGTGATACTTTAGCCGTTATAAATTCCCATACAAAACGTTGACCTCCAAGAGTTAAATTAACTGTCCGTTTACCGAACGTGCGAATGGCCGCACCATTGCCTGCCTCAAGGGAAGGGCCGTGACCGCCGGATTGTAGATCCAGCTTTGAGACTGGCAAAATACTGCACTGAGAACCAGTATCACACAAGAATCATCGCCCTGTTCCGGAATCAGTAATATAGAGGAGTTTTCCTGCTGAACCAACTGCCATGGTGAACTGGGTGTTTTGTCAGCCCCTGTCTTCTTCGAAGTTTGTGAGTCTGCTGGAGACTTTTTTTCAACCCAACTGCAGGGTGGACGGCAGCGTCGAGCCTTGGCGCCAAAACGGGCGTGGTACATACATAAGCCTGATGGAGGAGGGCTGGACTTTGCTCGCGTAGGGGAAAGACGCCTCGTAGCTGCGCAACTCTGCTGTATGACCATAAAAGACTTATCTGCCTCCGCAGCCAGCTCGGCACAGTCCGTAATCGTAGAACTGGCCAAGACTGCCTGAACTGGCTCGGGTAGCTGGCAGAGGAAAAGCTCTCGAAATAAAAAACATTGGGGCTCTGAACCCAAAAGCGTGAGCTTTTGGCTCATCAATTCTGATGGTTTTGAGTCCCCAAGACCCGGCATTGCGATAAGCTTACGTGCACGCTCTGACTTAGTTAGACCATACACTTGTAGTAAACGATCTTTAAAGCTGAATACTTGCCCTCTGCCGGTGGATTCACCAGGATGCTGACGACCCGTGAAGCCGTGGCGCTGTCCAGAGCGGAAACCACGTAATAATAACGGGTTGAATCCGCTGTAATGTCCCGGATAGCAAACTGGGCTTCTGCTTGGAAAAACCATGCTTCTGGTTGCTGTTCCCAGAACTGCGGCAATTTAAGGGCAACGGCGTTCGTGTTCATTATGAATATCTCAAAGAAAGTTGTCCAACGAGCTCGGGGGTCACCAATGTAGGAACGGAAGTTCCTATCCGAATAACGAAGTCCAACGCAAGGAAACAAAATAATTAAACTTTAATAAACAAAATACTTTAACTGATAACTACAAGAGCAGAGGTCAGCAGGTCTGTCCAGGTCCCCAGCCTTTCTCAGACTGCCCTTAAATACTGTAAACCGACGTCATGACGTCATCACGTTTCCCATGCCAACTGGGGGTCACGTGATCGGCGTCATGACGTCATCGCGTGGAAATACAAGAACCTACACACAGCTTAAACGTGCAGTCCACAACTGCACTACAGAGTGGTTAAAGGAATGATTACAGATTGTTCAGTGTCTCTTGGTGGCTCCGCCACAATGTGACTATTGTGACGCAGGTCACCACTGGTGATATTTAAATGAGATGACACCTCCATCCATTCATACATCCTCGGATCATAAGGAAGATAAGTTGTGGAGCAGAATCCTCAAATTAGAACTAGGCCATTCACCAGTGAAATCAGGATGTACATTTCACACAAACTGTAGCGGAACTCTGGAACTCTTTCACTCAAAAGCCTCTGGATACTGCGGGTCAATTAACAATTGTAAGACTGAGATCGTTAGATTTTTGTTGGATGGGGTATCGAGGGATATGGAGGAAAGGCAGATACCTGGCGTTGATGTACAGATCAGCCACGATCTAACTGAATGGCGGATCAGGGTCAAGGAGCTGAATGGCCGACTCCTGCTCCTTTGTCCCTATGTTGTTTTGTTCCGATGAGATGAGGGAGGATATTGCAGAGGTCCTGGACATTATACATCATGGCAACTTTGAGTGTGGATTTGGGTTCGATGACTGGAGAATCATAAATGTAACACCCAATTTTTTTAAAGGACATAGAGGTAATCCTTGCAATTCCAAACCAGTTGACAAACATCTGTCGTAGGAAGATTTTAGAATATTTCCCTAAGGATGAAATTGTCACGTATCTAGATATAGAAAATAGTTAGAAGTAGCCAGCAAGAATTTCAAACGTGATGGTTGTGCTCGACAAATCTCATAGAATAATTTGAGGAGGTAACAGACATGGCACAGAGGGGGAATGTGGCGGATGTGGTATACTGTGAGTTTGAGAAGGTCTTTGAGAAGGTGCCACATGGGAGATTACTAGGAAAAATTTAATTTGGGGATGGGTAGCAAACGAGATTAAAATTCATTTTGTATTCATTCTTGGGATGTGGCATCTCTAGCCAGACCGGTCATTATTGCTGATCCCTAGTCGCCCTTGAGAAGGTGGTGATCGGCCTTCTTAAAGCACTGCAGTCCATGTGGTGAAGGTAATCCCACAATGTTGTTAGATAGGTATTTCCAGGATTTTGACGCAGCGACGTTGTAAGAACAGTGATATGGTTCTAAGCCGTGATGGTGTGTGACTTGGAATGGAACTTGGAGGTGATGGTTTTCCTATACAACTAATGCCCTTGCAGTTTGAAGTGGTAGAATTCGGGAGTCTGGGAGGTGCTGTCGAAGAAGTCTTGGCGAGTTGCTCAAGTGCATCCTGTAGTTAGTACACACAGCAACCATGGTGAGCTGGTCGTGGCGGGGTTGATGTGTAAGGTGGTGGGTGGTCTGTCAGTCAACTGGACTGTTTTGTCCTGGATGGTGTCGATCTTCTTAAGTGTTCTGGCAGCTGCACACATCCAATCAATGGAGAGTAGTCCATCAGAGTCCGGACTTTTGCCTTTCAGAGGGTGGAGGGGCTTTGGGGGTAAGGAGGTTACCCGTTCGCTGCAGAATACGCAGCCTCTGAGCTGCTGCTGTAGCCACTAAATTTATATGGCTGGCCCAGTTTCTGGTCAATGGCGGCCCCCCAGAAAGCTGCTGATGGGGGATGCGGCGATGGTAATGCCAGTGAATGTCATGGGGATTTGGTTACACTCTCTTGTTGTAGATGGTCGCTGACTGGCACTTGTTTAGTGCGAAGGTTACTTGCAAATAACCAGACTAAACCTTGAGACCACGCTGCTCCAGACCTGTTATTCCAAACATAGATAAAAGAGATGAATTCAGAAGTGAGGCGAGACTGACTGTCCTTGACATCAAGGCAGAATTTGACCAAATGTGGCCTCAAGGAGCCCTAGTAAAATTGAAGTCAATGAGGATAAAGGGGGAAACTCCATTAGCTGCATTCATACCTGGCACAAAGGAAGATGGTTCGGGTCATAGGAGGCCAATCCTCTCAGCTCATAACATCACTTTTGGTCTTGCTGCATGCGGGCACAGGTTGCTTCATAACCGGAGTAATTGAAAATGGAGCTGAACACTGCAGTCATCAGCGATCAGCCCCGACTGTGGCAATATGATGGAGGGAAGGTCATTGGTGAAGCAGCTGAATTTATTTGGAACTGGAACGGTTCCATAATGAATTCCTGTAGCGATGTTTGGACTAAGGCTGTAATGAGCTCCAGAGCAGCGTGGTCCTTGCGGAACTCAAACTGAGCATCGGTGAGCAGGTTTATGTTGATTCGACTGGGCTGGGTGTGCCTTTTTCATGTCCGAAGCCAGTGCCGAGGTCGATGCCGGATGGTCCGTCCGGTTTTATTCTTATTATTGTTTTTCGTAACAGTTTGGCACAACTGAGTGGCTTGCTAGGCCATTTCAGAGGGCAGTTAAGTGTCAACCACATTGCAACACAAAAGCAACATTCGTCGGATGCTGTGAATCTGAAATAAAAACAGAACACTCTGGAAATACTCAGCAGGCCAGGCAGCATTTGTGGAACGAAAAGCAGAGTTAATATGTTAGGTCGATGACCTTTCGTCAGGACTGGAAAAAGTTAGAGATGTAACAGACTTTAAGCAAGTGCAGGGGCAGGAAATGTGGGGCGGGGAGGAAAGAACTAAAGCGAAAATCTGTGATAGGGTGGGAAGCATGAGAGATTAAATAAAAAATGTTGGATTGTACAAGGCAAAAGGCGATGGTAATGGGGCAAGTAATGTAACAAAAGCTGGGTCAAGAAGAGGTGTAAATGGGAATAACAGATTCATTAGCAGCTACCATCTGAAAAATGGGGACAGAGGTAATGATCTGAAATTGTTGAACACGATGTTGAGTCCAGAAGGCGGTAAAGTGCCGCATTCGAAAGATGAGGTACCGTCTCTCGAATTTACATTGAGCTTTATTGGCACAGTGTAGGAGACCAAACCGCACATTTATGTTGGACTGCTTCTTTTCCTTTTTTGTCCCATTACGTTAAAAGGCAAATTAGACACACACACATACACAGTTGTAGAAATGCATGATCAGTCTTTATTGAAATATCATACCAGAACCAGCATGAGTTGCTGCTGAGACATCACATTTCACGATTCCAGTGTGAGCTGCTAAACAGTTGGTTGCTCACATTTCTTACACCAAATTTCACCTTTGATTACCATGTTCTATGCCTGCTACCAATAAATCATAGCACATGAAAAATACATAGAAATGCCAACAGAATAACAACATAAACCCAACAGACAAGCACCTAACTGTTCTAATTATTTATTGCCGTAATAAACTCCTCCCATTCCTCTAAACACAAGTGACGAAGCTGACATATTCCAGACCATTACAGATACGGCTGAATGACTCTCACACATTCTACTATTTCGCTTTCCTTGTTTTGAAATCCCCTTACACCATTTACAACCCATGCTCAGCAGAAAACGGTTTTAGCTTTTAACTCATCGTGTGCTGGTCTCACAGACAGCCCAGAAAGAACAATTGAGGTGCTCCGGTTCCCTCGTTCCCACAATTTACACACATGTGCAGTAAAATCGGGTTGGGTGTAAAATGGGTGGTCGAGCCAATCCCTCTATTTCATGCCAAGTGTGCTAGTTTCAAATCTGCTGAATTGTATTTTCCCCTGTGAATATCTAACTCATTGTTTTCACAATATGTGAATAAATTCATTTTAAGAACTCCTTTGAAATCAATAGTTCAGGAAAGTAATTGCGACATCTTTTTTTTACAGAATAGAGATAATCTGTTTTGGAAAAAAATCCCTGAATGGAAAACTTGCTCCCTTCCCTGTCTTGTTGATATTTGTATAATTTGTAAATATTGCATGACGATTGTTTGGACTGTTGTAATTTCTAAAACAAACATTCGTAGAGTTCTGATTAAAGGTCATTGAGCTGAACCATTAACTCTGTTTATCTCGCCACAGATGCTGCCTGACCTGCTGATTAATCGCAGCATTTTCTGTTTTCATTTCAGATTTCCAGCATCGATCGTATCTTGCTTTTGTCCGCACAATATACAATGGCCCAGAAATTCGGGTCAGGCTCTTCCCGCGGGTGCAAGCGCCCGACCTTCACTTACCTTGCATTGTGCTGTGGGCCCACATGGGATTCCGATCCTGGGCCTCCTCCAGCTGCCGGCGCGCAGTGCTTGCATATCCCAGGGTGCAGTTAGTTCAAAGCGTCCCCTGGGATCACATGGGCAATGGAGAGCCAATGGTAGCAGGGAATGCTTCATTCATAAATTTGACAGGAAGAGCTGTCAAACCTATAAATACAATAAGCCCCAAAACATAATTAAAACTTCAAATAATTTTTTTTTTAATCACATTTTAAAAATAACTATAAATTACATGAAATAACTATTTTAAACAATAATTTAAATTTTTGAAACAGTTAATTACATTTTCTAATGGGGCAAAAAATACACAAAAAATAATAAACCTGTGGAAAAAATGTTTTAATTTTAATTAATTTACCACTTACGTTGTTAAAAGTAGGCCTTGTGCCTGCTTTTTAAAAGTGTAACTGCTGGAGACTTACCCTCCTGGAGAAACCTGAAAACAAATGTAAATTCGATGTGCATGCGCTGCCTCTTGGCGCACGTGTTCCAGCTGTCAACCCCTTCTTTCAGGAGAATGGAAGTTCCGGTTTCCCATGCATGCGCAGTGCATGCACGAACCTGGCACTTTCGTTGGGCCTACGCATGAGTACCCAGCTCATACTCACGTGTGGGGACCTGAATTTCTGGGCCATTGTCTTTACTTTACTGGAAATGTGCTCCCTGGCCAATTCTACAGCCCAGTATATTAAAGAAACAGATTATCTGGTCATGGTCATTACTGTTTGTGGGAGCTTGCTGTGCGAAAATTGGCTGCCGCATTCCCTACATTAGAATAATGACTACACTTCAAAATTACTTCATTGGCTGTAAAGCACTTTGGGACGTCCAATGGTCATGAAAGTCACTATATCAATGCAAGTCTTTCCTTTTTTTCCTTTACCTGTCATCAGAATAAAACATTTCTGTACATTGGAACTGGTACAGGCCAATCAAACACTCGAGCCTGTTACGCCATTCAATTAGATCATGGCTGATCTGTGTTTTAACTCCAACTATCCGCCCGGGGTCTGAATCCCTTAATAAACTTACCCCCAAAAATCTATGAATCTCAGTTTTTTAATTTTCAGTTGGCCTTGCCTCAACAGTTTTTTTGTGATCTAGATTTCCACTACCCTTTCTGTGAAGAAGTGCTTCCTGACATTAACCTTTAACAGCTAATCTGTACTTTCCGTATTGTGAGCTGGACCACTGGGACAGGCTCTACCTGAACAGGTATGGAACTAGAGTCCACGTGGAAAGGATAAACAGGGCTGTGGATAAGGCTTTAAACTAGTAAGACAAAGGGAGGTTTATAGTAGAAATAAGGAATCATAGATGAGAGTAAAGTCAACACCAAGGTAAGGAATAAAGATAACATAAACAGTCCTATATAGTTGTAGCACAGAAGCATAAAAGGAATGTGAGAGGAATGAATAATAAAATATAATTAAATTGCCTGTAAAGCGATGCACACACCATCTGGAATAGAACTGGGGAACGGGAGTCAATAACTCGGAGTGAGGAATCAGGTAGAGCAGGGATAGCTGAATCATGGCTACAAAAAGACCAGCACAGGCAATTAAACATTGCAGGTTATAACATATTTAAAAAGGATGGGGAAGGAAGAAGGGGTGGAGTAGCTGCATAACTTAGACAATGGCATTAGAAAAAAGGGACACAACTATCAGAAAGATATAAACAGAATACATATGGATTGAGATAAAAGATATGAAGGGATCGATCACACTAATAGGGTTTTTGTATACAGCAACTGATAGTGGAAGATAGGTAGCATCATAGAAACCTATAGCACAGAAGGAGGCCATTCGGCCTGTCGTGTCTGTGCTGTCTCTTTTAATGAGCTTTCCAATTTAGTCCCACACCCCAGCATGTTCTCCGAAAATTATTCCTATTTAAGTACTTGTCCAATTTACTTTTCAAAATTCATAAGGAATCTGATTCCACCACATTCCAGGTAATGCGTTACAGATCTGAATAAACCTCCCTGGGAAAAATCCCCTCTCTTCCCTTTTATTTCTTTTGCCAATTATTTTAAATCTATGCTGTCTGGTTACCGACCCACTTACCAGAGGAAACAGTTTCTCTCTCCTTGCTCTATCAACAACCCTCATAATACATCCATTCTCTCTCCCCTTATCGTTCTCTGCTCTAAGGAAAACAATCTCAGCTTCTCCAATCTCTATCACATAACTGAAGTCCCTTATCGCTGGTATGATCCTGGTCAGCCTCCTCTGTACTCTCTCCAAGACCTTGACATAATTCCTGAAGTGTGGTGTCCAGAATTGTACGCAATACTCCAACTCTAAGAAGAGATTTGTAAATGTTTAGCAGGACTTCCTTGTTTTTGTACTCAATGCCTCTATTTACAAAGCCAAGTATCCCATATGCTTTGCTACCTGCCTTATCAACTTGCCCTGCCACCTTCAAAGATTTGTGAATATGCAGCGCCAGTTCCCTCTGCCCTTGCATCCCCCGAAAAATAGCATCACAAGATTATAGTACCTCTGTGATGCGCTATCAATTACTCATAAAAGACGGAGAGTTAGGAGAGTAACTAAAAGGCTTTTATTAGCAAAGAACAGAGCATGCCTCTCGTGGTTGACTGGGTTCCAAGAAGGCAGGGGGCTGCAGAGTGGTCACCTTTATACCTGGGCCTGTGGGTGGAGCCAGGGGCGGAGCCAGCAGAGACATGCTGAGGCATGCATAGGTACAACAGTGTGCAACAACAACAACAACGGTGAACAACAATAACAGTGGTTTACCACATTCACCCCTTGTTTAAAATTGAGTCCGGCGGGGTGAAGTGTACTAAAGGTTCGTGTAAGTAAGTCTATCAGGTGGCCTTGTATGCCGTCCTGATCGTCGTGGTGGCGGCGGTGATGGTGCAGCATCCAACGTTGAATCAGGTGTCTCATTGAGTGGTTGGGTGGTCAATGACGGGTCCTGGGGCTGCGGCATGCCGTCTAGCGGGGTTGGGTTGTGGGTAGTGGTGGATGGCAGTGGTAGTGTTTCAGGGGCACCCGAAGTTGCGAGATCTCGTGTGGAGGCTGTGTCCTCCCGCCCGTCCAGGTACGCTATGTAAGTGTACTGGGGGTAGGCGTGGGTAGTGGTGGGTGGCGAAGGAGGTGTTTCGGGAGCACCCGAAGGTGCGAGGTCTCGTATGGAGACCGTGTCTTCCCGCCCGTCCGGGTACACCACGTAAGCATACTGAGGGTTGGCATGGAGGAGGCTCACCCTCTCGACCAGGGGGTCCATCTTATGGGACCTCACGTGCTTCCGCAGTAGGACAGGTCCTGGAGAAGTCAGCCATGTCGGTAACGAGATCCCCGATGTGGACTTCCTGGGGAAGGAGAACATTCTCTCATGAGGGGTGGCATTGGTGGCTGTACAGAGCAGTGACTGAATGGAATGGAGCGCCACAGGGAGGACCTCCTGCCAGCGAAAGGTCGGAAGGCCCTTAGATTTCAAGTTTAAAAGGACTGCCTTCCAGACCGTCGCATTCTCCCTTTCCACCTGGCCATTCCCCCGGGGGTTGTAGCTGGTGGTCCTGCTTGTAGCAATACCTCTCGCGAGCAGGTACTGATGAAGTTCGTCGCTCATAAAGGATGTTGGTCTGAGGGCTCACAGCAGCTCCTGTTGCTCATTGTTTGCTGCAGCAGCCTGCTGCTCAGCGTTTGTTGCCAACATTTTGTTTTTTTTGCTAATAAAATTGATGCGCTATCAATTACTCATAAAAGACGGAGAGTTAGGAGAGTAACTAAAAGGCTTTTATTAGCAAAGAACAGAGCATGCCTCTCGTGGTTGACTGGGTTCCAAGAAGGCAGGGGGCTGCAGAGCGGTCACCTTTATACCTGGGCCTGTGGGTGGAGCCAGGGGCGGAGCCAGCAGAGACATGCTGAGGCATGCATAGGTATAACAGTGTGCAACAACAACAACAACGGTGAACAACAATAACAGTGGTTTACCACACTCTGCATGTTGTTTCTCCTGAAGTGCATCATTTCACATTGATCCAAAGTAAATTGCATGTTCCATGTGCCTGCCCATTTCACCAGTCTGTTTATATCCTCCTCAAGTCTTCAACTATCCTTCTCGCTATTTACTACTTCACCAATTTTTGTATCATCTGCAAATGTCTACTAATCTTTTAGTATTGTCTTTAGTCGCCCCCTCCTTTGGTTTCTATGTACTTACTGTGTGCGTTTTCCTTTAGTTTAAATGTTCCATTATGTTTTTAATCATCCACACTGTCTCATTATTGGCTAGATTTTATTGCTTTTAAGGAGTCAGAAAAAGAACAATTAAGAATGCAAAGAAAAACTACGACATTAAATTATCAGGGAATGTAAAAATAAATATTAAAGTATTCTACAGCTACATAAATAACAAAATAAACATCGGGATAGGGAGAAATCCACTACCGGATGCATCGGATAAACTCACAGGTAACGACAGCAAAATGGCAGAAATCTTAAACAACTTCTTTGCCTCAATATTCACCAGGGAGATTAACAAAGTGGACATGGCACTAGAAGAAGGTATTAAAACATATAAAGACATGTAAGATACAAAGAGGGGAGATAATTGATGCACTAATCAAAATTAGAGAAGTTAAAACCCCTGTTCCAGATAGATTGCATCCATGCATGTTAAAGGAAGATAGGGAAGAGATAGCAGAGGCACCATTACATATGTATAAGAATTCATTAGGAAAGCGAATAGTCCCAGAGGACTGGGGCACAGCTAAAGTTATAACAACATTTTAATAGAACAAGCCCATGGAACTGTAGACCAAATAGTTTGTCATCGATGCTAGGAATATAATGGAACATTTACCGAAAGATGTAATAGATAAACATCAAGAAACCGAAAATATAATAAAGAATAAGGGACTTCATGCTTGAACAGCCTTATGTATTTTTGAAAAAGTGAAGCAAGGAGTTGAATAGGGTAATGTAGTAATTGTTATATTTGGGTTTAAAAAGGCATTCAGTGAGGTACCACATATTGGATTCATGATAAAGGTCAGAGCATGTGGAGTCAGGGGACAAGTTGCTGAATCTGTAGTAAGCTGGTTACTGACCGGAAAATAGAGAGTAAGGTTTAAGGGCAGCTGCACAGACTGGTAGAAATTGGGAAGTGGTGATTCACAAAGATCGTATCTGTAAATACATTATAATTCATATAAGGTTATGCCCCCTTGTTCACGACTCCTCCACCAGAGGAAATATTTTTTCTCTATCTAGTCTATCAAATGCTTTAATCATCTGAGATAGGATTATATGTTCATCTAATATTTTTTCTGTTAAAGCAGTCGTTTGCTAAGTTGCTCTTAAATCCGAAAACCTTTATTTATTTTCACGGTACCAATGATAAATCGCTAAACTACGAAGAGATAACAGGTAACAAATTGTGTCCAGTTTGGCGACCGTGGTTAGCTTGTGTATGACAGCACAGCTAGGCAGGGAATGGCAGCTCGGGGCAGGTCCAGAATGTCAACCAGTTAAAGTCCGAGAAAGCACCTGTGAACTGCAGTGCGGGTCCAGTGGCATGGTGGGCCAGGTGGAGAAGTGCAGTGGGCCTCTGATGAGGAATACCACCAACTGTCAGATCGGGTACATTGGCGGGACAAGGGCGTATCTTACAGCGGTGACATGTCAGAATTTACAGCATTTTCATGCTCTCTCTCTGCTGAATCCTACTGACCGAGTCTTTACACAGCAAACCCATCGTCAGTTGGAGGGCACTTGCTATTCGCTTTGACCTAAAGTGATGGTGTAAATCTAGACTCATGGTGGACCTTGTCTCTGGAGGGAAATCCAGTCAGACTTACTGGGGAGAGTAGGCTTGCCCCGATAGGGTTAGATACTCCACCAAGTGTAAAACCAGAATAGTATTAAACCTGTTTTACAAAGTCCAATGTTGGTCCCATGCATCCTTTGAACCGAACGAACCACAATCCAAGACGCAGCGGCCGAACTCAGACTATACTCATTCTTTTCGATATTCAAAAGCTCTTTACAAAGTTTTGGGATAAAAATAGTTCATTACACGTTTCTGGGCGCAGACTGCAGACAGTCGCGAGGCGAGAAATGGGCGAGCTGCCGGCGCCTATCGCACCTTCAGACGCTACTGGTCCATTGTGAGGATTGCACATTGGTGCATTCTGGCTCGGAGCAGCTGCCCTAATGAGCGTTAAAACTAACTGCACTGGCGCGACTGCGATTTGTCAGGTGCGGTGCAGCCGGGAAGATTATTCCTTCTCCTGCTGGCTCCACAGGAACGTATAAAGAACACTTTCATTGGTGAGGGAGACCACTTAGGTCACAGCGACCGATGAAGAATCGTCAGCCGAGAACGTCAAGAGCCTCCTCCTCACATCGCGCCCAATACATAGATAGCTAGCTAGCTGGATAGATAGATAGATAGATAGATAAACGATATACAGATCAATAGGTAGAGATATAGATAGATGATAGAAAGATAGATAAAGAGATAAAGCAGATAGAGTGATACTCATGTTAAAGTGTCACAAAACTGTACAGGGAATTAGACATTATACTCTGATTGCTATTGCACAATTTAAGGGCTGAGAAAGTTAAAATTGAGATACTTTCTTTCAATCATTTCACTAACTTAATAATTAGCTCAAAGGGACACTTAATCACATTCGCCAGCTGCCCTCTGAATTTTTTCTGTGCTACTGCGTAAATAAATGTGTTTGTGCAGGAACTCAGACTCTGAAGCATATACCCAGTTTCTTCCATTATGGTGAGAGGATTATCGGAAGTGGCGAGCACAAATTCAACGTCTATAACTTGTACACAAATATAATATGTAAATGTTACCAACCATAACAAGATAAAATTGCCTGAGATGGCGAGCAATAAAATTATGGATTTTCTCCGGTTCTCCATCTCTGGATCTTTGTGATTCTCAGTGTTGTTATTGCCCCTGAGTCCCCTCCTGACTCTACTGGCCGATAGAATGTGCCTGATGGTCAGAGCATTGAACATCAAAATCAAAAGAAATGGAGCGAATGGGGTTAAAACAATGTCAAACCAGAGGAATGCTATCCACACGGGTGAGGTAAAGAAGCTTGACTTTACTGTACAGAACCACGGATCATTGTCAATTATTTCCTGATGCTCAAGTGTAAAGTACATTGGAATATTTTCTACAAAGATTAGCCAACACACTGTTGCTATAACGACGGCTGCAGTTTTTTCAGTGCAATATTTGACTCTCAGCTTCTGGCAACAAATGGCCACAAATCGATCAAAGGTGAAAGAGACTGTTAACCAGACCGAACAATCAATGGCAGCAAAACCCAGGGCGAGGCTGAGACTGCAGACAGGAGTGTAGTTCAAGAAGGAATTTTGAAAATATATATTATTAATCTCATACAGTATTACATTAACTATGATGAACAGTAGATCCGCCGCTGCCATGGCAACCAGGTAACAAGTTATGCATTTGGAGAGGCCGCACTTTCCTCGGGAGAGAATCACAATTGTCATTAAATTCGCTGAAAGAGAAAAAATGTGAAAACCAGTGATTCTCACAACAAATGGAACACCATTGTATTAAAATGAAATCACATCCTGTTAGATTGTTTTTGCTTTCACGTAACTCGTTCTGTCTAAATATTAATTAACCAAATAATTCCAGAGCAAAACAATTATTTTTCTAGAGACGTTAATATATTCCCTCCTAGAAAAAGAGAAATGCTGCAATGGCTCCGAGTGATTTCCCAGACCTTATTCAATCTATAGCTGTTTTGTTGCAAAGGTCGCTTCACACAATGTTGTAGGAAGTACAGATATTGTAGAGCAATATCCATACTTACCCTGCGTCTTTATCATACATAACTTTAGTGAAAATCTGCACCAACCACACAGACCTGCTACCTTTATTACACATAGCCTGAATGATACAGCAATGTACCGTTTAGTTGTGTGATAACAAGACTCACAATGTGACACTTCACACAGTGGGTGAGGAAACAGGCGGTAGACACCAGAATGGTGTTGCGCTGCTGCTGCGTCGGGGTGAAATTCGCCGTGGGTGTTAGCGGGAAACGGCCGATAACACACGGCCAGCAATTCACGACTGGGCAGGAATCTGTCTTAGCTGGTAGCACAAAGTGGACGATATAGAACTGCTCGCAAGTCATAAGCCTCATCCGCGATTCAATTCCGTTGACTTTAATGGGGTTGAATATCTGGCGGGGCAGATACGGGCGCTGGATTGGAACTACAGCCTAAGGCAAATGTAATGATATCAGCAAATAGCGATGATATTTGTCTGTGTTTGATTACTTATGCCTTACAGCATATTTGCCTGTGTTTTTGATTACTTGTGCCTGACCAGCAGAGGTCATGTGAGAGACAAGCAGTCCAGAGGAGTTTTACTTTCAGTTTCATTCTAGATGCATCACAGCATAGTGTGTTCTGTAAAAGCTGTAGAAAGTCTTGAACAAGACTTTAGATTAAACAACATTCTCTTTCAGAAATGAGTCTTTATTGAACCCAAAAAGAAATCAAAACATGATGTCAGAAGTGGCTGAAAGAGAAAAAATCTGAAGTTAGCAACTTGATGGGACAGTGAAAGCAGTTGTGGCAAGTAAGCGAAATCAGCTCTCCACATATTAGCAAGCCAGAAGAGAACATCGTTGCTTACCATTAGAGAATAGCTAACGAAGTGAAAAAATGGAAGGTTTACTCCCACCGGTGACGCTTCAATTGACAGGTAATGTGGCTGAAAATTGGAGAAGGTTCAAACAACGTTTAGAGTTGTATTTAGCGGCAATCGGAGCTGACGAGAAAAGTGATAAACAAAAATCATCCGTGTTCTTACATGTCGTGGGTGATGCAGCGCTGGAGGTATATAATAATTTCATATTTGCTGTTGATGGAGACAAAATGAAGCTAGATAAAATAATGGAACAGTTTGAGGCCTACTGCATACCTAAATGCAACATGACCTTTGAGAGGCACAAATTTTTCACATGTGTACAGAAAATCGGCGAGACTATTGATCATTATGTGACTGAACTGAGAAACCGGAGCAAATTGTGTGAATTTGGGGGACTCACAGAGTCGCTGATAAAAGACAGACTGGTGTGTGGTATTCCAGATAATGATCTAAGGGAAAGGCTGCTAAGAGAGCAAGATCTAGACCTGGGAAAAGCCATAGCATTGTGTAGGGCAACAGAGACTGTGAAGTTGCAGGCAAAGGAGCTGTTCAGTGACAGGAGCTGCAACGTGGGTGCAGTGAGAAAGAACGGATACAAACCATTTAACAAAGAGAGCGCCAATGTGAAAAAAGAGACGTGGCCAGCAAACAAAAATGAAAGAGACAATCGGAAGTCATGTAGTCGATGCGGTACACAGCATCCACCAAGAAAGTGTCCAGCATATGGTAAAACATGCAATAGATGCAACAAAAACAACCATTATACCCGTTGCTGTAAGAACCAAGCACAACAAAGCAAGGTCCATACAGTAGATGAAAGCGAGATAGAGGAATTCCATGTAGATGTTGTGTCTGAAAACAAAAAAGAAAGAGACTGGATGTTGACACTAAAAGTGAATGACATACACATTCCATTTAAATTGGATACTGGAGCACAAGTTAATGTGATATCAGAGACCGATTTTAAGAGAATTAGACCCAGACCAAAGTTACATGGAATACAAGTGAAAGTGACCGGATACTCAGGTACTGATATACCAGTGCAAGGAAAAAGCATTGTCAAAGTAACGCACAAGGACAGAGAGCACACGCTAGCATTAATCGTGGTGCCAAAGGAGGTGCAAGCCATACTAGGTTTAAAAGCCTGTGAGAGACTGAACCTGGTAAAGAGAGTCCTCGTTGTGGAAAGTGAAAGAGAGACAGTCTATGATGAACTGAATGTTGCGTCCACACCGGGTAAGCTGATGTATACAGCAGACACGTTGTCCAGAGTTGTTGACCCAAGTGAGCCCGCAAACACCACAATGGGTGAAAAAGTGAACGCCTACATGGACATGATCACAAGTGCACTGCCCATAGCAGATGCAAAAATGGAGCTCATAAAGACTGAGACAAACAAAGATGAAACAATGAGACGACTGAGAAAAAGCATCTTGGATGGATGGCCCAACATGAAGCAAGACTGCTCACCTGATATAGCAGAGTACTGGAACTGCAGGGCAGAACTATCAGTGGTCGAAGACATCATCTACAAAGGAAGTAAAATAGTTATCCCAAAGAGTCTGAGAAGAGAGATGCTAAAAAAGATCCATGGAGGACATCTGGGAATCGAAAAGTGTAAGAAAAGAGCACGAGAGGTGATGTACTGGCCACAAATCAACCAAGATGTGACAAATGAGGTGTCAAACTGCACAATATGCCTGAAATATCGAGCAAGCAATCCGGTAGAACCACTAAAGCCACACCCAGCACCAGACAGACCTTACCAGAAGGTAGGCACTGACCTATTCGTATGTCAAGGGAAGGACTATCTTGTCGTCACAGACTATTACTCCCTGTATCCAGAGGTTTGTAGACTGTACACCACCACTGCAGAAGCTGTGATAAGAAGTATGAAAGCCATATTCTCCAGACATGGCGTGGCAAGCGAGGTCTTCACAGACAACGGACCCCAGTTTAACAATGCAAATTTCCGACACTTTGCCAAAGAGTGGGACTTTGTCCACACAATGTCAAGTCCTCACTATCCACAGTCCAATGGACTAGTGGAAAAATCGGTCCAGACAGTGTAAAGTCTGATGTACAAGGCAAAAGACAGTGGAACTGACTTCTACCAAAGCATGCTTGTATACCGCACAACGCCGCTCGAGTGTGGTATGTCACCAGCCCAACTCCTGATGGGACGTCGGCTAAGGTCAAACCTACCCATCCCGGAGAACCTCCTGAAAACAAAAGAGGGGGAAAAAGTGAGGAAGTTCAAAGAGCAACAGAAAGAAAAGCAAAAGTACTACTATGACAGAGGAACACAAAACCTACCTGAACTCCACACTGGTGACCAAGTAAGGTTGAAAGACAAAACAAACACATGGACTCAGAAGGGAACTGTCCTGAGTAAAGTTCAACCAAGATCATACACCATTCAGACAGATGAGGGTGCTGTTCTGAGAAGAAATCGTCGAGATCTTCTCATGGGACCAGCCACAGCAGGTCAAGAGACTGATACTGGTGAACAACCTGATCACACAGCTGAGAACCAATCATCTGAGGCAACAACTCAGATTCAAGGACAATCAATCAGAAAATCCTCAAGACACGTGAAGCCTCCTGAGAGACTCATTGAGCAAATTTAAGGACTATTGTTAAAGAAGGAAGTAATGTTATCTTATTCTTTCTTCAAGTTCTAGTGTATTGACATATTTCATGTGAACACACAAAGCAAGGGTAAAAAACCTTGATCATGATAATGATAATGTAAGTTCATTAAATGTTGTTAGTTAAAAGTAAAATACTTTTGTTTTAAGAAGGGGAGATGTAATGATATCAGCAAATAGTGATGATATTTGTCTGTGTTTGATTACTTATGCCTTGCAGCATATTTGTCTGTGTTTTTGATTACTTGTGCCTGACCAGCAGAGGTCATGTGAGAGACAAGCAGTCCAGAGGAGTTTTACTTTCAGTTTCATTCTAGATGCATCACAGCATAGTGTGTTCTGTAAAAGCTGTAGAAAGTCTTGAACAAGACTTTAGATTAAACAACATTCTCTTTCAGAAATGAGTCTTTATTGAACCCAAAAAGAAATCAAAACAGCAAATTTATACCACAATGATTCCTTTTCGCGCTATTTGCGAAGGTGAATGTGATTCCCAATACGGCTGTTTATCCAAATTCGTTCCTCTGCCCCTCCATGGAAAGATACTTCTGCCCAGAGATGTGGCCTGCCATGTTTCTGCCCCTTTAGTGCTGCTTAGGGATGTGCCAGGCAGCTTGTCCCGAGCATGCATTTGGGACATGACCAAGTGCGGCATCGGCAGCGGGTGGAGGCGGAGCAGCGCGGCAGAGCGACTACAAGAGGCCCCAGAGGCTCAGGTAGGCCTCAGTGCAGCATCGGCTGCGGGTGGAGGCGGAGCAGAGCAGCAGAGCGACTACAAGATGCCCCAGAGGATCAGGTAGGCCTCAGTGCGGCATCGGCAGCAGGTGGAGGCGGAGCAGCATGGCGGAGCGACTACAAGAGGCCCCAGAGGCTCAGGTAGGCCTCAGTGCAGCATCGGCTGCGGGTGGAGGCGGAGCAGAGCAGCAGAGCGACTACAAGATGCCCCAGAGGATCAGGTAGGCCTCAGTGCGGCATCGGCAGCAGGTGGAGGCGGAGCAGCATGGCGGAGCGACTACAAGAGGCCCCAGAGGCTCAGGTAGGCCTCAGTGCAGCATCGGCCGTGGGTGGAGGCGGAGCAGAGCGACTACAAGAGGCCCCAGAGGCTCAGGTAGGCCGCAGTGCGGCACCGGCAGCGGGTGGAGGCGGAGCAGCATGGCAGAGCGACTACAAGATGCCCCAGAGGCTCAGGTAGGCCTCAGTGCAGCATCGGCAGTGGGTGGAGGCGGAGCAGAGCAGCAGAGTGACTACAAGAGGGCACAGAGGCTCAGGTAGGCCTCAGTGCGGCATCAGCAGCGGGTGGAGGCAGAGCAGAGCGACTACAAGAGGCCCCAGAGGCTCAGGTAGGCCTCAGTGTGGCATCGGCAGCGGGTGGAGGCAGAGCAGCGCGACAGAGCGACTACAAGAGGCCCCAGAGGCTCAGGTAGGCCTCAGTGCGGCATCGGCAGCGGGTGGAGGCGGAGCAGTGTGGCAGAGCGACTACAAAAGGCCCCAGAGGCTCAGGTAGGCCTCAGTGCGGCAGCGGGTGGAGGCGGAGCAGCGCGGCAGAGCGACTACAAGAGGCCCCAGAGGCTCAGGTAGGCCTCAGTGCGGCAGCGGGTGGAGGCGGAGCAGCACGGCAGAGCGACTACAAGAGGCCCCAGAGGCTCAGGTAGGCCTCAGTGCGGCATCGGCAGCGGGTGGAGGCGGAGCAGTGCGGCAGAGCGACTACAAGAGGCCCCAGAGGCTCAGATAGGCCTCAGTGCAGCATCGGCAGCGGGTGGAGGCAGAGCAGCGCGGCAGAGCGACTACAAGAGACCCCAGAGGCTCAGGTAGGCCGCAGTGCGGCATCGGCAGCGGGTGGAGGTGGAGCAGAGCGGAAGAGCGACTACAAGAGGCCCCAGAGGCTCAGGTAGGCCTCAGTGCGGCATCGGCAGCGGGTGGAGGCGGAGCAGCGCGGCAGAGCGACTACAAGAGGCCCCAGAGGCTCAGGTAGGCCTCAGTGCGGCATCGGCAGCGGGTGGAGGCGGAGCAGTGCGGCAGAGTGACTACAAGAGGCCCCAGAGGCTCAGGTAGGCCTCAGTGCAGCATCGGCAGCGGGTGGAGGCGGAGCAGCGTGGCAGAGCGACTACAAGAGGCCCCAGAGGCTCAGGTAGGCCTTAGTGCGGCATCGGCAGCGGGTGGAGGCGGAGCAGTGTGGCAGAGCGACTACAAGAGGCCCCAGAGGCTCAGGTAGGCCTCAGTGCGGCATCGGCAGCGGGTGGAGGCGGAACAGCGCGGCAGAGCGACTACAAGAGGCCCCAGAGGCTCAGGTAGGCCTCAGTGCGGCATCGGCAGCGGGTGGAGGCGGAACAGCGCGGAAGAACGACTACAAGAGGCCCCAGAGGCTCAGGTAGGCCTCACCAATCTCCAATCTCAAGCAAGGAGAGAGGTAAAAAGTATTCAAGGTGTGACGTCACCACAAAACTGGTAGGTGATTGGTAGGAGTATTTCTCTCGTTTTAAAACTTTAAGTCTGTGGTTTATAGTTTTTAAGGTTGCTGTGGTGTACCAAGGCCTTTCTGGTGCAGAGTGACTGTTGGTAAACCATTTAACTGGTGTAACTAGAGGGATTCATTTAATTTAAATCCAATTAATTAAAGGGGATACTAGCATCTAAAATCAGGCAGAGGGTGTCCATAACTAACAATAAAAAATTTAATTAATTACATAGAATGGAGCAGGTGATGTGTTACTGTTGCGAGATGTGGGAGCCGGTGAACCCCATTGAGGCTCACGGTGATTACGTCTGTGACAAGTGTCTGCTGCTACAGGAACTCCAGCTCCGTATTGATGAGCTGGAGTCTGAGCTTCAGACACTGCGACACATCAGGGAGGGGGAGAAGTACGTGGACTCTGTGTATCAGGAGGTGGTCACAGCTATGAAGTTAAGTAATTCAGATGTAGCCCATGGTCAGGGACAGGACGGTGTGACTACGAGTGAGGCAGGTACGGGGATCCAGGAGGTAGAGCTGGAGGAGCCGCAGCCCTTGCTCTTGAACAACAGGTTCGAGGTTCTTACTCCCTGTGGGGACAGGAGCAGGAACTGCAGGGAGGATGAGCAACCTGGCCACAGCACCGTGGAACGGGGGGCCATTCAAGAGGGGGGAGTAAATAGAAATGTTGTAGTGGTAGGGGATAGTATTATTAGGGGGATAGACAGAGTTCTCTGCAGCCGAGAGCGAGAGTCCCAAAGGCTGTGTTGCCTACCCGGTGCCAGGGTTAAGGGCATCTCCTCTGGGCTGGAAAGAAACTTGCAGCGGGAGGGGGTGGATCCAGTTGTCGTGGTCCATGTTGGTACAAACGACGTAGATAGGACTAGGAAGCCGGTTCTGTTAAAGGAGTATGAGCAGCTAGGGGTCAAATTGAAAAACAGAACCTCAAGGGTAATAATCTCTGGATTATTACCTGAGCCACGAGCGAATTTGGCTAGGACAAATAAAATTAGAGAGTTAAATGCGTGGCTCAAAGACTGGTGTGGGAGAAATGGTTTTTGCTTCCAGGGACACTGGCACCAGTACTGGGGCAGGAGGGAGCTGTTCTGTTGGGACGGGCTTCACTTGGTCAGTGCTGGGACTAGAGTCCTGGCGGATCATATAACTAGGGCTGTAGAGAGGGCTTTAAACAAACTAGTGGGGGGGAGGTTCGTAGAGAGCAAATAATAAAAATGATAACAGAGAAGGTCATAGACTTAGGTAGCAGTGGGGAAATTAAAAACCAGAGCGTGTCAGGAAGGGGCAGAAGGTATGGAGTAAAAGGTAAAGTAATAAAAAGGGCAAAAGCCGGAACTAAGTGTCACAAAACATATTTGAAAGATCTCTATCTGAATGCACGTAGCATTTGTAACAAAATAGACGAGTTAATGGCACAAATAACTACATATGAGTATGATCTTGTGGCCATTACAGAAACATGGCTGCAGGGTGACAATGCCTGGGAATTAAACATACCAGGTTATTTAACGATCAGGAAGGACAGGCAGGAAGGAAGGAAGGGGAGGTGGGGTGGCTATGTTAATAAAGGAAGGAATCACTGTAATACAGAGAAATGATATTGGGTCAAAAGTTCAGGATAATGAAACAGTTTCGGTGGAGGTAAGGAATAATAAGGGGGAAAAAAACACTAGTGGGCGTAGTCTATAGGCCTCTGAACAGTTGCAACTCTGTTGGATGGAGTATCAATCAGGAAATAGTTGAGGCTTGTAATAAGGGAGCATCTATAATTATGGGGGATTTTAACTATCATATTAATTGGACAAATCAAATTGGGCAGGGCTGCCTTGAGGATGAGTTCATTGAGTGTATTAGGGATGGGTTTCTTGAGCAGTATGTAACTGAACCGACCAGGGGGCAAGCAACCTTAGATCTGGTCCTGTGTAACAAGACAAGATTAATTAAAAATGTCCTAGTAAAGGATCCCCTTGGAATGAGTGACCATAACATGGTTGAATTCCATATTCAATTAGAGGGTGAGAAGGTTGGATCTCAAACAAGCATGCTAAGCTTGAATAAAGGAAACTATGAAGGTATGAGAGCGGAATTGAGTAGAGTGGATTGGGAAAATAGATTAAAGGGTAAGACGATACATGATCAGTGGTGTACATTTAAGGAGTTATTTTACAACTTCCAAAAAATATATATTCCACTGAGAAGAAAAGGGTGTGAAAGAAAAGACAGCCATCCGTGGCTAAGTAAAGAAATTAAGGATAGTATTCGACAAAAAGCAAGGGCATATAAGGTAGCCAAATCTAGTGGGAGGATAGAGGATTGGGAAAACTTTAAAAGACAGCAAAAAAACCAAAAAGATTGATTAAGAAAGGGAAGATAGATTATGAAAGTAAATTAGCAAAAGATATAAAAACAGATAGTAAGAGTTTTTATAGTTATATAAAAAGAAAAAGGGTGGCTAAAGTAAATGTTGGTCCCTTAGAGGATGAGACCGGGAAATTAATGGTGGGAAATATGGAGATGGCAAAAACACTGAATGAATATTTTGTATCAGTCTTTACAGTAGAAGACACTAAGAATATCCCAACACTGGACAAACAGGGGGCTATGGGGGGGGGAGGAGCTAAACACAATCAAAATCACTAAGGAAGTGGTACTCGGTAAAATAATGGGACTCAAGGCGGATAAATCACCTGGACCTGATGGCTTACATCCTAGGGTCTTGAGGGAAGTGGCGGTAGGGATTGTGGATGCATTGGTAATAATTTTCCAAAACTCCCTGGACTCAGCAAAGGTCCCGGCAGACTGGAAAACTGCTAATGTAACACCCTTATTTAAAAACGGCAGTAGACAGAAGGCTGGAAACTATAGACCGGTTAGCCTAACATCTGTGGTAGGTAAAATATTGGAGTCCATTATTAAGGAGACAGTAACAGGACATTTGGATAATCATAATTTAATAGGATAAAGTCAGCATGGTTTTATGAAGGGGAAGTCATGTTTGACAAATTTGCTGGAGTTCTTTGACGAAGTAACATATAGGGTGGATAAAGGGGAACCAGTGGACGTAGTGTATTTAGACATACAAAAGGCATTTGACAAGGTGACACACAAAAGATTATTGCTTAAGATCAAAAATCACGGGATTGGGGGTAATATTCTGGCATGAATAGAGGATTGGCTATCTAACAGAAGGCAGAGAGTTGGGATAAATGGTTCATTCTCGGACTGGCAATCAGTAACTAGTGGTGTTCCACAGGGGTCAGTGCTGGGTCCCCAACTCTTTACAATCTATATTAACGATTTGGAGGAGGGGACCGAGTGTAACATATCAAAGTTTGCAGATGATACTAAGATGGGAGGGAAAGTAGTGAGTGAGGAGGACATAAAAAACCTGCAAGGGGACATAGACAGGCTAAGTAAGTGGGCAGAGATTTGGCAGATGGAATACAATACTGGAAAGTGTGAGGTTATGCACTTTGGCAGGAAAAATCGTAGAGCAAGTTATTATCTTAATGGCAAGAAACTGGAAAGTACTGAAGTACAAAGGGATCTGGGGTCCTGGTGCACGAAACTCAAATGATTAGTATGCAGGTGCAGCAAGTGATTAAGAAGGCCAATGGAATGTTGGCTTTCATTGCTAGGGGATAGAATATAAAAATAGGGAGGTATTGCTTCAGTTGTACAAGGTATTGGTGAGACCGCACCTGGAATACTGCATACAATTTTGGTGTCCATACTTAAGAAAAGACATACTTGCTCTCGAGTCAGGACAAAGAAGGTTCACTCAGTTAATCCCGGGGATGAGGGGATGGACATATGAGGAGAGGTTGAGTAGATTGGGACTCTACTCATTGGAGCTCAGAAGAATGAGAGGCAATCTTATTGAAACATATAAGATTGTGAAGGGGTTGGATCGGGTGGATGCGGGGAGGATGTTCCCGATGATGGGTGAAACTGGAACTAGGGGGCATAGTCTTAGAATAAGGGGCTGCTCTTTCAAAACTGAGATGAGGAGGATCTGCTTCACTCAGAGGGTGGTAGTTCCATGGAATATGCTGCCCCAAAAAGCTGTAGAAGCTACATCATTACATAAATTTAAAACAGAAATAGACAGTTTCCTAGAAGTAAAGGGAATAAAGGGTTATGGGGAGCGGGCAGGAATTTGGACATGAGTCTAGGTTCGGATCGGTCATGGCCCTGTGGGTAGCAGAGCGGGCCCAGGGGCCATGTAGCCTAATCCTGCTCCTATTTTGTGTGTCTAATTCTGTTAGATTCAGGAGATGGTTCTCTGATAGTAGATTGGCAGTTAGGATCAGATCAGCCATGATCTTATTGAATGGCGGAGCAGGCTCGAGGGGCCGATTGGCCTACTTCTGCTCCTATTTCTTATGTTCTTCTGTTCTTAAGGCATTGATGGTAATGAGGCTGGGATGGACTATCCAGCCTCTGCCTCAGTGCCCTGGTATACCTCATGCGCTGTGCTATAACACAGCGCAATGTTTTGGGTGGTGTGACCACAGGAAGAGGCACCATGATCTTCCCCAGGGTCCTGCTGAACCAAGGCACAGGATAAAGGTGAAAGACTGAAGATTATAAACTAGGTTTCCGAAGTTAGTCTACTCCCTCGCCAGAATCCTGAAGCCTAAGTGAGAACCCTAGGCTGTCAGTGGAGATCAGTTTCCTGAAGGGCTGATCCCCGAGGCCAGAAACCTGCAGTCCCGGCAGGACTCGCTTGTCTTGTCCTAACCGTCGGGACCACGCCTGTTGTGTGCTGTCTGCAGATCATTTAAATGGCCTGGACAGCCAAGTGTGCCGACCCCAGAGCAGTAAAGCTAAAGTGCTGTTTAGTTGGTCTACTCCTGTCGAGTGCTGGGAGATGGGAGGCAATAATCTTCCTTAATATTATTACTAGAAAGAAATGATACAGTTGTAGATTTTGTAACTTCAGAAACAAATCCTGTTATGAGTTTGATAATTATATTGAGAACATTCTGGAATTTGGGGTCAAATTTCTCTTTTAACTGATATCAGAAACTAGTGACATCTAAACAACCAAATGACATTATTAGACAAACAGCAGGAGCTATAATACAGTTAACACAGACAAAGGTTAATCACAATAGTGACTTACCAGGGACACCAACCACTGCCAGAATAGGATAGTAAATTGCCGATATCTGAACAATTATTGGCCACTCCATTTACTCTGAGAGGTAACGTTGGCCGGCGGTTTGATGACACACGGATCAAATATCTTCAGATCAAACCTTCCTTTATATCAGAGAGAAATCTCAAATGTATAGAATAATTGACATTAGTTACAGTCATTGAACAAACAGATTAGGTAACTGCTTCACTGCAATACTGATCTGGGAATAGATTATTTTAGTAACATTTCCCAGTGGGATTCAGAAAAAAATAATAGGCTAGAAGATTGCTTTATTTTAGATTCAAAATATTTTTAAAGCTCCACTTCTACAGCACTGGTGCATTCTATTCCAATACAAGGAGCTTATTTCATGAGATCTATCACACTGGCATAATCTATTACTATATATTAGGAGAAATAAAAATATCCCTTCCTACTACTATAGTCCAATTTTCTTATTAGTAAGATAGAGGATATATTTTCCATGTTTTAATGGTGTCCTCTACAGAGTCGGTGTGTCACATGGTACACATGTCATCCAACAACATTCACAAATTCATAGAAATTTACAGAAGGTTGTGTATAGTCGGTAGTGTGCAAAAGGTATAGGCTCTCGGTGCCGACTGCTGGTCAGGTGCTGTGCACTTGAAGTAAGTTACACCTGACATGACCATGCCAGCATTTGTGGAATCAGGTCTTTAGAATGCCCCATGAACACCCAGTGTGGACGGACACCTTGACAGCTGGCTGCGCCCATCATTGGCAGCAGAATAGCAGCTGCTGCTGAAGGCCCGAGAAAGCTGCAACAATCAGAAGTATTCCAGGCTCGAGCATCAAATGGGTTCCTGTTGCAAACAAAGGCCAATGCATTTTTAGACTTCTTCACTTTGTTTCCCATTCTCTGATGGCCTCTGATCTGTGTGAGGGTGCGGGTGTCAGCCATAAGGTTGAGCGACGGCTTCTTCAATTGTGAGTGTTTCTGGGCACCCTTCCAACGGACCCTGAGGAGAATCAGGCGGAGGGACCAGTACTCCATCCTGGCAAGAGAGTTGTACACTGCAACTGACTCTGGTGCAGTCTCCCACCTCATGTTTCTTGCCCCGTCAGCAGCCTTTGACATGGTTGACCACACAATCCTGCTCCATCGCCTCTCCTCCATTGACCAGTTGAGTGGGGCTACCCTCGCCTGGTTCTATGCTTACCTCTCCAGTCATTCCCAGAGAATCTCCTGCAATGTCTCCTCTACCCGTCCCCAAACTGTTACCTCTGGTGTCCACCAAGATTCTATCCACGGCTCTAGCCTATTTCTCCTCTACTTGCTGCGCATTGGAGAAATCATCTGAAAACAAACACATGTAGCCTGATGACATGCAGTTCTACCTCACCATCACCTCCCTCGTCCACTGCCTTTTATTGTGACGCTGCTTGCCTGTCCAGTCCTGGATGAGATGCAGTTTCCTCCAGTTAGAAATGGTGAAGACTACCTGGACTACACTTCCTCCCACCCCGCTTCCTGTAAGGACTCTATTCCATTCTCCCAGTTTCTCCGTCGCCACCATATCTGCTCCGACGATGCCAGCTTCCACACCAGTGCTTCAGACATGTCTTCCTTTTTCCACAACCGAGGATTCCCCTCTACCGTGGTTGACACTGCCCTCAACCGTGTCAGTTCTATCTCCCGCACTTCTGCCCTCACCCCTGCCCCTCTCTCCTGGAACCACGATACGGTTCCCCTTGTCCTCACCTTTCACCCCACCAGCCTCCACATTCAACGGATCATCCTCCGGCATTTCCGCTACCTCCAAAGTGATCCCACCACCAAACGTATCTTCCCCTCCCCTCCCCTTTCAGCATTGCGCAGGGACCGCTCCCTCCGAGACACCCTAGTCCACTCCTCTATCA
Organism: Somniosus microcephalus; assembly: GCF_052327205.1. NCBI lineage: Eukaryota > Metazoa > Chordata > Chondrichthyes > Squaliformes > Somniosidae > Somniosus > Somniosus microcephalus. The sequence continues at coordinate 88,443,385 of NW_028225179.1, read as the reverse complement.
CCCCAAACAGCCCTTCCCCTTCACCTGGCACCTTCCCGTGCAAGCGGAGGAGATGTAACACCTGCCCCTATACCTCCCCACTGACCAGGGCCCCAAACACCCCTTCCAGGTGAAACAGCGATTTTCTTGTACTTCTCGCAATCTAGTATACTGCATTCGCTGCTCACGATGTGGTCTCCTCTACATTGGGGAGACCAAACGCAGATTGGGTGACCGCTTTGCAGAACACCTCCATTCAGTCCGTAAGGGTGACCCCGAGCTTCCGGTCGCATGTCATTTTAATTCACCGCTCCATTCCCACTCGGACCTCACCGTCCTTGGCCTCTTGTATTGTTCCATGGAAGCTCAACGTAAACTCGAGGAACAGCACCTCATCTTTCGATTAGGCACTCTGCAGCCTTCCGGACTCAATATCAAGTTCAACAATTTCAGATCATAAGCTCGGCCCCTATTTCATTTTTTCTTGTAATTTTTCCACTCCTTTCCCCCCCCCCTTCCTTTTGTTTCTCTCTCACACCTGGCAGCTATCTCTTGCCCTGCCAGTACACTTTACACCTAATCTCAGCCTGTTACCATCTCGTCTAGCTTCTAATCTCTTTTACTTCTTTTGTTTCTTTTATTCTTTTGTCCGATCGCAGCCCTGCCTTCGATCTAGTTTCTTTTCTTTCCAGTTTTGAAGAAGGGTTCAACCCGGAACGTCAACTCAAATTTCTCTCCACGGATGTTGCCTGACCTGCTGAGTTTTTCCAGCATTTTCTGTTGTTATTTCAAATTTCCAACATCTGCAGTATTTTGCTATCATACTAGTGTTTGGTTCACTGCCACACCTCTTCTAGGAATGCCTATCTTGAAGAAGTTCTGCTCTTCTTTTTGACGGGATCTCCGTTTGGCTCTTCAACCTTGTTCATCTTCATTACTTTCAGTTTCCCTTCTCGTGTTTGATCAGGTATCTGCCAAGACTCGGTTTCACAGCCACATCATTTTCCTCAACAACTGTCTCTGGTTCCGACTTATTCCACGTGGATTCCAACTAAACTTCCACCCTTCGTGCTTCGGAACCACCCAGGATTACAAATATCTCCAAGATATTCATCGTTCCTCGAACTACTGCTCTCGCCGCATCCTGAGATCCACGCTCAACGCCATGCGGCGCCACATGAACACACTCGACTTCTCTCTTCAGCAACACCAGCACACTCTACCTCAAAGCTGTCCGGGTCCACAGTTCCATTTCATCCTTCGACTCATCCGACGCTTCAACAAAAAACTTTTCTTCTTCCTTTCCGATGTCAAGGATCGCAAGCTTCATCAACTCTTGGACACCAACGCCCCTCCGGAACCTTCTTCCCCTTCACTTTCCTCTGACCCCCCTTCTCCCACTCTCACCCCCTGCCGCATCTTCACTATCCCCTCTGACCTTCCACTCTCTGACCCTGAACGATCAGTCCTCAGCAAAGGCCTGAGCTTCATCCCCTTACGCCCCCACCTCAATGAATTTCGAGCTCGGCACGATGCTGAGCTCTTTTTCCGCTGCCTTCATCTCCGTGCCCACTTCTCTGGCCAGGAGTCTTCCCCCCGCACAACTGACCCTTTCTCCCGCTTGCAGAATTCCCGTTCTACCTGGACCCCTCCCCCTGGCCTCTTACCCTCTCTAGATCTTTTCATCGCTAACTGCCGCCGTGACATTGGCCGTCTCACTTTCTCTGCTCCCCTCACTCACTCCAACCTACCGCCCTCTGAACTTGCAGCACTCCATTCTCTTAGATCCAACCTTGACATTGTAATTAAACCCGCTGACAAGGGTGGTGCTGTTGTTGTTTGGCGTACTGACCTCTACCTAGCGGAAGCTGAACGCCAACTCTCCGACACATCCTACTACCTCCACCTGGACCATGACCCCACTACCGAACATCAAACCACCGTTTCCAAGACTGTCACTGACCTCATCTCCTCTGGAGATCTACCCCCGCTGCCACCAACCTCATAGTTCCCCAACCCCGCACAGCCCGCTTCTACCTCCTTTCCAAAATCCACAAACAGGACTGCCCTGGTAGACCCATCGTTTCAGCCTGTTCTTGCCCCACGGAACTTATCTCTTCCTATCTTGACTCTATCTTTTCTCCCCTTGTCCAGTCTCTTCCCACCTACATCCGCGACTCTTCGGACGCCCTCTGCCACTTTAACAGTTTCCAGTTTCCTGGCCCCAACCGCTTCCTTTTCACCATGGACGTACAATCCCTCTACAGCTCCATCCCCCACCCGGATGGCCTGAGGGCACTCCGCTTCTTCCTTGAACAGAGGCCCGACCAGTCCCCATCCACCACTACCCTCCTCCGCCTGGCTGAACTTGCTCTCACATTGAACAACTTCTCCTTTAACTCCACTCATTTCCTCCAAATCAAAGGTGTTGCCATGGGTACCCGCATGGGTCCTAGCTATGCCTGCCTTTTCGTGGGCTATGTGGAACAATCTTTGTTCCAGTCCTACTCGGGTCCCCCCCCTCACCTCTTTTTCTGATACATTGATGACTGTATCGGTGCCGTTTCCTGCTCTCGCCCCGAACTTGACAATTTCATTCACTTTGCCTCCAATTTCCACCCTTCCCTCACCTTCACATGGTCCATCTCTGACTCTTCCCTTCCCTTCCTCGACTTCTCCATCTCCATCTCTGGGGATAGGTTATCGACCAATATTCACTACAAGCCCACTGACTCCCACAGCTACCTGGACTACACTTCCTCCCACCCCGCTTCCTGTAAGGACTCTATTCCATTCTCCCAGTTTCTCCGTCTCCACCGTATCTGCTCCGACGATGCCATATTCCACACCAGTGCTTCCGACATGTCTTCCTTTTTCTGCAACCGAGGATTCCCCTCTACCGTGGTTGACACTGCCCTCGACCGTGTCAGTTCTATCTCCCGCACTTCTGCCCTCACCCCTGCCCCTCCCTCCCGGAACCACGATAGGGTTCCCCTTGTCCTCACCTTTCACCCCACCAGCCTCGACATTCAATGGATCATCCTCCGGCATTTCTGCTACCTCCAAAGTGATCCCACCACCAAATGTATCTTCCCCTCCCCTCCCCTTTCAGCATTCCGCAGGGACCGCTCCCTCCGAGACACCCTAGTCCACTCCTCTATCACCCCAAACAGCCCTTCCCCTTCGCCTGGCACCTTCCCATGCAAGTGGAGGAGATGTAACACCTGCCCCTATACCTCCCCCCTTCCCACTGTCCAGGGCCCCAAACACCCCTTCCAGGTGAAACAGCGATTTACTTGTACTTCTCGCAATCTAGTATACTGTATTCGCTGCTCACGATGCGGTCTCCTCTACATTGGGGAGACCAAACGCAGATTGGGTGACCGCTTTGCGGAACACCTCCGTTCAGTCCGTAATGGTGACCCCGAGCTTCCGGTCACCTGTCATTTTAATTCACCGCTCCATTCCCACTCGGACCTCACCGTCCTTGGCCTCTTGTATTGTTCCATGGAAGCTCAACGTAAACTCGAGGAACAGCACCTCATCTTCCGATTAGGCACTCTGCAGCCTTCCAGACTCAATATCGAGTTCAACAATTTCAGATCATAAGCTCGGCCCCTATTTCATTTTTTCTTGTAATTTTCCACTCCTTTTCACCCCCCCTTTCCTTTTGTTTCTCTCTCACACCTGGCAGCTATCTCTTGCCCTGCCAGTACACTTTACACCTAATCTCAGCCTATTACCATCTTGCCTAGCTTCTAATCTCTTTTACTTCTTTTGTTTCTTTTATCCGATCGCAGCCCTGCCTTCGATCTAGTTTCTTTTCTTTCCAGTTTTGAAGAAGGGTTCGACCCGAAACGTCAACTCAAATTTCTCTCCACGGATGTTGCCTGACCTGCTGAGTTTTTCCAGCATTTTCTGTTGTTATTTCGGATTTCCAACATCTGCAGTATTTTGCTATCGCGAAGACTGAAGACATTGGCCCCCATATTAAAGACTTAAATAAATCCACCAGCTCACAAATATTATAGCCATTAGCTTGGGCCTGCGCCAAGAACTCCCTTCCCTGGACAATGGCTGAAGCAGTTTGTTTGCAATCCTGGTGTCCTATTTGACCCTGAGCTGAGCTTCCGACCCCATATCCTCTTCATCAACAAGACCGCCTACAGCTACCTCCGTAACATCGACCTCCTGTCTCAGCCCATCTGCTGCTGAAACCCTCCTCCATGCTCTTGGTGCTCCCCGACTCTACTATTCCAATAGTCTCCTGGCCGGCCTCCCATCTTTCATCCTCCATAAAATTAATCTCACTCGCACCGAGTCCCATTCTTCAATGACTATTTTTGGAAAATTATTTTCCACATCTAAACAGAAAATTAAGTTACTTGAATATATGGGTGGCAGCGAAATCGAATACACAGAGTTTTCAGTTTGCAACAGTTCCCACTAATACCTGTGAATTAAATGAAATAAAAAGGAACAGATGAACAGGAGTCAGCCTCTCAATCCCTCGAGCCCGTTCCACCATTCAATTAGACCATGGCTGATCAGAACCTCAAGTCCATTTAACCGCTTTTGAACCATATTTCTTGATACCATTGTGGGGGACTACGGTCTCCCGCGTAAAGAAATAGGCAACACAGCGAGCTAAAAGAAATAGGTCTTTACTCCAACTCTCACAATACAGTACTGAATTCGTGAAGCCCGCGAACCTGTGATGACTCACAGATTGGTCACCTGCTGGAACCTGATTGGTTTTCCTTCTATCAGCAGCAGGCAAGTCTGAACGTGCCTTATTCCTCTCAGCTTGCAACTGTCTTGCGGGGGGAGGGGAATACAGCAGTTAAAAGGGGATTATACAGGTTTATCTACATACACACAGTGTTTCCCCAATGTGGCAACGCCACATACGCCCCCCCAGAATCCTCGTTAAGTGTAAAAGTCAGTCTCTGCGGAGGTTTGACGAAGCGGCCGTAGCGGCTGTAGTAGCCATCTGGCGTGTGAGGAGGGCTGTCCGGGAGGTCAGCCGGTTGGTTCGTCAGCTGGTCTGGCGGCTGGTCTGCTGGTGGGCTGGCTGGACGGGCTGCCGGCGAAGGTGGGCCGGCGGCCGGGAAATAAGGTTCTGGCGTGTCTTGGTCCTCTTGTGGGGCCGCCGCCAATGCGGGAGGTCTGCCCCGCCATGGGGGAAGAGCCGGCCGAAACGGGAAGCTGAGGTCCAGGTGCGCCGGTTTGAGGCGGTCTACTGAGATAAGGTCCGGCTTCCCGCCGACATCGATAAGAAAAGCTTTGTCCCCCGTTTCCAATACTGGGAAGGGGCCGGTGTATGGTGCCTGCAGTGGGCCTCTGTGCATGTCCCAGCACACAAAGACGAACTGCGCATGTTGTAAGTCTCGAGGCATGTAGGACGGCTGCGGGCCGTGTTGCGAAGTGGGCACTGGACGGAATTGCTGGGCCGCGTCCTGGTGCAGGGAAAGCTGTCTGGTGGCCGACCACGGCTCCGTTGTCAGGGGGAGGAAGTCACCTGGTACTCTGAGCGGTTGGCCGTAGACCATCTCGGCTGCAGAGGCGTGGAGGTCCTCTTTGGGCGCAGTACGCAATCCCAGGAGAACCCAGGGTAGTTTGTCGATCCAGCTGGTGTCGGCCAGGCTAGCGCGGAGGGAGGCTTTCAAAGAACGATGAAAGCGCTCGCAGAGCCCATTGGCCTGCGGGTGGTAGGCTGTTGTCCTGTGCAACTTGGTGCCGAGGCCGGCGATGATGGCATTCCACAAGTGGGAGTTGAACTGGGGGCCTCTGTCCGAGGATATGTTGGTCGGTACGCCGAACCGGGTCACCCATGTCGAGACGAATGCTCGCGCGACGTCGGTCATGGTGGTGGAGGCGAGGGGAACCACCTCGGGCCATCTGGTGGTACGGTCGACGATCATGAGCAGGTGTGTAAAACCGTGCAACGGCGGCAAGGGGTCTACCAGATCGACGTGGACGTGGTCAAAACGCCTCTCGGGCACCGGGAAACACTCCAATGGCACCATGGTGTGCTGCTGGACCTTAGCGCGCTGACACGGCACGCATGTGTTGGTCCAGTCTCTCACATCCTTGTGGAGTCCAGGCCAGACGAACTTGGCGGACATAAGTTTCTGAGATGCACGCATCCCTGGATGTGAAAGGCCGTGGATGATGTCAAAAACTCGCTTGCGCCAGGCGGATGGAACGACCGGCCTAGGCGAGGGGACTGAGACGTCGCACAGGAGGGTTGTGCCGGCTGCGTGGAAGTGGATGTCGGCCAGGGTGAGGCTGGTAGTTGCTGTCCTGAGGGCCTGGATCTCCGCGTCGGCAGCCTGGTCTCTCGCAATGCTGGCGTAGTCGATGCCCAGGTGCACTGCGTGGAGCGAGGGTCTTGAGAGGCAGTCGGCCACCAAATTGTCCTTGCCGGCGACGTGGCGGATGTCCGTGCTGAACTCCGAGATGAAGTTGAGTTGGCGCTGTTGGCGCGCGGACCAGGGTTCAGTTACTTTGGCCATGGCGAAAGTGAGCGGCTTGTTGTCCACGAATGCGGTGAACGGCCGGCCTTCCAGAAGGAACTGGAAGTGCTGGATTGCCAGGAACAGGGTCAGGAGCTCTCTGTCGAATGTGCTGTAGGCCTGCTCGTTCTTGCACAGCTGTCGGCTGAAAAATGCCAGTGGCTGCCACGCGCCTTCGACCCACTGTTGCTGGATGGCGGCGACGGCGTATTCCGAGGCATCCGTGGTGAGGGCGGTCTTGGCGCCCGGGATGGGGTGGGCCAGTAGTGTGGCATTGGCCAAGGTGCTTTTAATCAGGTGGAAGGCTGTCGCCATCTCGCTGGACCAGGTGAGTTGCTCTTTGCCTGTTTTGCCCCTGGTGGCTTCATAGAGGGGGCGCATAAGTGCGGTGGCCTTGGGCACGAGCCGGTGATAGAAATTGACCATCCCCAAAAATTCCTACAGCGCCTTAACCGAGGTGGGCTGGGGAAAGTCCGCCACCGCCTGCACCTTGGAAGGTAGGGGAATGGCTCCCCTTGGCGAGATTCTGTGGCCGAGAAAGTCAATTTGGGCTGCTCCGAACTGGCATTTGGCCGGGTTGACAATTAGCCCGTGTTGGCTGAGGCGCTGGGAAAGGGAGCGCAAATGCGCGATGTGCTCGGCCTTGCTGGTACTGACCACGAGGATATCGTCCAGATAGATGAACAGGAAGTCCAGGTCCCGTAGGACGGAGTCCATGAGCCGTTGGAAGGCCTGTGCGGCGTTCTTAAGCCTGAAGAGCATGCGCAGGAACTCGAACAGTCCGAAGGGGGTGATGACCGCTGTCTTCTGGACGTCTGCGTGGTGGACGGGGACCTGATGGTAGCCGCGAATCAGGTCGACCTTGGAAAAGACGGACTTTCCTGCTAGGTGTGCCGAGAAGTCTTGGATGTGCGGAATGGGGTATCTATCGGGCGTGGTGGCATCGTTGAGCCATCTGTAGTCACCGCAGGGGTGCCAGCCACCGCCTGGCTTGGGCACAATGTGGAGGGGGGATGACCAAGGGCTGTTCGAGCGGCGGATAATGCCCAGTTTTTCCATCGTGGCGAATTCATCCTTGGCCACCGCCATCTTGGCTGGGTCCAGGCATCTGGCTCGAGCGAACACAGGTGGTCCCGTAGTGGCGATGTAGTGCTCGACCCCATGCTTGGCTGCCGCGGCTGAGAAGGTCGGTTGTGTGAGCCTCGGGAAATCTGTGAGTAGGCGGTCGTAGTCGTCATGCGCCGGGGCAGAGCAGGACCCGACGAGGGCTGGGCTGTTGCTCTGCTGGCAGGCCAGTGAAGCGAAAGTTGCTGCGTCGATCAGGCGCCTGTCACGGAAGTCGACCAGGAGTCCGTGGGCGCAAAGAAAATCGGCGCCCAGCAAAGGATGTGCCACCGAGGCCGTCACGAAATCCCACTGATATACCTATCAATTCATCCAATGAAAAGCGACGAGTTAAGAAAGTAACTATAGGTTTTTATCGGCTAAATAACAGAGCCCACCCTCGTGGGTGATCGGATACAACAAGGAGGAATGCCAGCCAGTCGACTACCTTTATACCTGGGCAGGTAGGTGGAGTCATGGGCGGAGTCAGCAGTGGTCAGCCCAGGTATAGCAGCGTGACAAGAGGCGACCTCGTATAGTGATACAACAGTGTGAACAGTGATAACCATAGAGTAACGATATAACAGTGATAACTATAGTGTAACGATAGTGAACGATAAAAGGGATTTACCACATTCACCCCTTGTTTAGATTTGAGTCCGGCGGGGTGAAGTGTACTACCAGTTCTGGTATGTCAGTCTGTCCGGAGGCCTCGTAAGCCTTTCTGATCGTCGCAGCGGCGGTGTTGCATTATCCGGTGTTAATGCTGGTGTCTGCGTGGTCGGCGAAGGCTTGTGGGGTTCCGGCATGCCGTCTACCTGGGCTGGAATTGGGGGGGTGGTGGGGGGGGTGAAGGTGGTGTCTCCGGAGTGCCCGAGGGTACGAGGTCTCGTAAGGAGACTGTGTCCTCCCGCCCGTCTGGGTATGCCACATAGGCGTACTGGGGGTTGGCGTGCAGGAGGTCCACCCTCTCGACCAGGGGGTCCGTTTTATGGGCCCTCACGTGCTTTCGCAGCAAGACGGGCCCCGGAGAGGTCAGCCAGGTTGGTAGCGTGGTTCCCGTAGTCGACTTCCTGGGGAAAGCAAACATTCGTTCATGGGGGGTGGCGTTGATGGCAGTGCAAAGTAGTGACCGGGTGGAATGCAGCGCTGCCGGGAGGACTTCCTGCCAGCGGGAGGTTGGGAGGCCCTTAGACTTTAAGGCTAAGAGGACGGCCTTCCATACCGTCGCGTTCTCTCTTTCCACCTGGCCGTTCCCTCGGGGGTTGTAGCTGGTGGTCCTGCTTGCAGCAATACCTCTCGCTAGTAGGAACTGACGGAGTTCCTCGCTCATGAAGGAGGAGCCCCGGTCACTATGTATATAGTTTGGGAACCCGAACAAGGCGAAGAGGTCGTTCAGGCATTTAATGACCGTGGTACTGGTCATGTCTGGGCAGGGGAAGGCAAAGGGGAAATGGGAGTACTCATCAACAATGTTGAGGAAGTACACATTACGGTCAGAGGATGGGAGGGGCCCCTTAAAGTCGATGCTCAGGCGCTCGAAGGGGCGGGTGGCCTTGATCAGGCTTGCTCTGTCCGGCCTAAAGAAGTGCGGTTTGCACTCGGCACAGGTCTGGCAGTTCCTGGTCATGGTCCTGACCTCCTTGATGGAGTAGGGCAGGTTGCGGGCCTTAATGAAGTGGTAAAGTCTGGTGACCCCGGGGTGGCAGAGGTTGTTGTGGAGGGTCTGAAGTCTATCACTTTGCGCGCTGGCGCATGTAATTCGTGACAGAGCATCGGGGGGTTCATTCAGCTTACCTGGCCGGTACAAGATATCATAATCATAGGTGGAGAACTCGATTCTCCACCTCAAGATCTTGTCATTCTTGATTTTGCCCCTCAGCTTGTTATTAAACATAAAAGCGACCGAACGTTGGTCGGTAAGGAGGGTAAATCGTTTGCCTGCCAGGTAGTGCCTCCAGCGTCGTACCGCCTCCACAATCGCCTGGGCCTCCTTCTCGACCGACGAGTGTCGGATCTCAGGGCCCTGTAGGGTCCTTGAGAAGAAGGCCACCGGTCTCCCCTCCTGGTTAAGGGTGGCGGCTAGGGCAAAGTCGGATGCATCGCTCTCGACTTGGAAGGGGATGGACTCATCCACTGCGTGCATTGTGGCCTTGGCAATGTCTCCCTTAATGAGGGAGAAGGCTGCGCACGCTTCCTCCGTAAGGGGGAAGGATGTGGACTTCATGAGGGGTCTGGCTTTGTCCGCATAATTGGGCACCCATTGGGCATAGTAGGCGAAGAGCCCCAGGGTTCTCTTCAGTGCCTTTGGACAGTGGGGGAGGGGTAGCTCCATGAGGGGACGCATTCTTTCGGGGTCGGGGCCGATGACTCCGTTCTCTACTACACAGCCGAGGATGGCAAGGTGCGAGGTGTTAATCACACATTTATCCTTATTGTGGGTGAGGTTCAGCCGTTGGGCCGTACGGAGGAATCTCTCCAGATTAACATCGTGGTCCTGCCGGTCGCGGCCACAGATGGTGACGTTATCTAGATAGGGGAACGTGGCCTGCAGCCCATTCTGGTCAACCATCCGGTCCATCTCCCTTTGGAAGACCGAAACCCCATTGGTGACGCTGAAGGGAACCCTAAGGAAGTGGTAGAGGCGGCCGTTCGCCTCGAAGGCTGTATACTGGCGGTCCTCAGGGCGGATAGGGAGTTGGTGATAGGCCGACTTAAGGTCGATGGTGGAGAATACCCGGTACTGCGCAATCTGATTGACCATATCAGATATGCGGGGAAGGGGGTATGCGTCCAGCTGGGTGTACCTGTTTATGGTCTGGCTGTAGTCAATGACCAGGCGGTTTTTATTGCCGGTCTTAACGACCACGACTTGGGCACGCCAGGGGCTGGTGCTCCCCTCGATGATGCCCTCCTTCAGGAGACGCTCCACCTCAGAGCTAATGAAAGCTCTGTCCCCGGCGCTGTACCGCCTGCTCTTGGTAGCGACGGGTTTGCAGTCGGGGGTGAGGTTAGCGAACAGGGAAGGTGGCGGGACCTTGAGGGTGGATAGGCCGCAGGTGTTACGCGGTGGGCGGTTTAAAATCTGCTGGTTGTCGACTGTGAGTGGGGGGAGGGGTCCGCCGTATGCTAGCGTGACGCTTTGGAGGTGGGATTGGAAGTCTAGGCCTAGTAGGACGGCAGCGCATAGCTGGGGCAGGACGAGGAGTTTAAAGTTTTTATACTCCGTACCCTTAACCGACAGGGTCACAACACAGTAGCCGCTGATGTCTGTGGCATGTGACCTCGATGCCATCGAGATCCGGTTGCGCATTGGCAGGATAGGGAGGGAGTAGTGGCTCACCGTGTCTGGGTGGATGAAGCTCTCCGTGCTTCCGCTGTCGAACAGGCAGGTCGTGGCGTGGCCGCTTACTTTGATGTCCATCATCGACTTGGACAGGTGATGCGGGCGGGCCTGGTCCAGTGTGACGGAGGCTAGTGTATAGCTGAGCGAGTTGTTGTAGTCTGCGGTTGAGGCGGTAGTCGGGTCTAGAGGCACGGTGGCGGTCGGGCGTGGTGGGTAAAATGGCGTCTCCCACGAGGTTGGACAAAATGGCGGAGAAGATGGCTGCCCCCATAACTCACATGAGGCACTGCTGGTGTCGGTTGCCTGTACCAAAGATGGCCGCCCCCATGACTCACATGTGGGGATGCTGGCCTCTGTTGCCTTGAAGGAGGATGGCCGCCCCCACAGCTCGCATGAGGCACTGCTGGCCTCTGATGATCCACCTCTGCAGGCCTTAGCGAAGTGGCCTTTCTTCATGCAGTTTGAGCAGGTAGAGTTCCTGGCTGGGCAGCGCAACCTCGGGTCTTTCGCCTGGCCGCAGAAGAAGCAGCCGGCGGCCCGATCGCGGGGGTCCGATGTCGGAGCCGGTACCGGGGGTGGCGGTCTCGATCGGGTCCGGGACGCCGACGCTGAGATAGGTCCCAGGGGGGTTGCTGCGGGGGGTATCGCGGTCGGGGTCGGTCCCAAGTCCCAGGGTCGCGAGTTACAGTACCTTGAGTATGCCTCGAGGTCCCGATGGGCCACCTCTAGAGAGAGAGCGAGGGCTGCAGCTTTGTCCAGGTCGAGGTCCCTTGCTTCCAGTAGTCTTTGCCGTGAGTAGTCGGACCGCAGGCCTTTCACGAAGGCATCGCGGACATTGTCTTCAGTATTTTCTGCCGCCGTTACCGCTTTAAAGTTACAGTCTCTGCCGAATGCTTGTAGCACCCGTAAAAATTCCTCCACGGGCTCTCCTGGCTGTTGCGGGCGGGATCTTAGGAGGTGTCTGGCATACATGGAATTTACCGGGGTTTGGTACTGTCTTTTCAGCCGGTTGATGGCGTCCTCGTATGTTTTAAGGTCCCGGATGAGTACGAATACTTTAGGGCTCACTTGGGCGTTCAGAACTCTTAGCATGGATTTCTGAGGCACGCCGGATTCTCCCAGGTAGGCTTCGAAGCAGCTCAGCCAGTGTTCGAAGTCGAGGGCTGAGTTTGCTGCCTGTGGGTTTAGGTCCAGGTACGGTGGTCTGAGGGCTCGCAGCCAGGCCGGCTGCTGTGGCTGTTGTAGCTGGGCGTCTGGCTGGTCGCTTGGCTGGTCGTTTGGCTGGTCGTTTGACTGCTCAAGTGTCGACATTTTAAAATTTAGCCAATAAAATTGATATACCTATCAATTCATCCAATGAAAAGCGACGAGTTAAGAAAGTAACTATAGGTTTTTATTGGCTAAATAACAGAGCCCACCCTCATGGGTGATCGGATACAACAAGGAGGAATGCCAGCCAGTCGACTACCTTTATACCTGGGCAGGTAGGTGGAGTCATGGGCGGAGTCAGCAGTGGTCAGCCCAGGTATAACAGCATGACAAGAGGCGACCTCGTATAGTGATACAACAGTGTGAACAGTGATAACCATAGAGTAACGATATAACAGTGATAACTATAGTGTAACGATAGTGAACGATAAAAGTGGTTTACCACACCCACGTAAATCGCTGGCCGTTGAAACAAACCTTGGCCCGTCGCTTTCCGAAAGTAGCGATGGCTGCGCCATTTGCCGCCACGAGGGGTGGGCCGCTGCGGCCTGCCTGGATGTCGAGCTGGGAGGCAGGAATTATGCTGCATTGGGCTCCGGTGTCGCAAAGGAATCTGCGCCCTGAAAGAGAGTCGGTTATGTACAGCAGTTTACCTGCGGTGCCGAAGGCCATCGTGGCGGCGGGGGTGCGGTCGAGCAGGCCTAGGCGGCGGCGCTGGGCTGGTGCGTTGGACCGGGTAGCCATCTTGGTTTGACCGAAAGAGCAGGGTGCTCTGCAGCGTTGGGCCTTGTGGCCGAAACGCGCGTGGTAGTAGCATAGTTCTGTGGCCTGGCGCGGCGGCACACGCTCGGTGGTGTCGGGGAGCCTCGCGGCTGCACAGCCGAGTTGGGCAACAGTGAAAACTTTGTCCGTGGCGGCTGCCAGTTGTACGCAGTCCATGATCGGGGACCCCGCGAGGGCAGTCTGTACCTGCTGAGGAAGCAGGCTGAGGAAAAGGGCCCGAAACAAAAAGCACTGCGGTTCAGAGCCCAGGAGCGCAAGCATCTGGCTCATCAACTGGGTCGGGGTAGAATCGCCGAGGCCTGGTAGTGAGAGAAGCCTGCAGGCCCTCTCCTCCTTGGACAGGCCGTAAGCCTGCAGCAAGCGGCCCTTAATGGTTGAGTACTTGCCGGTCTATGGTGGGTTCCCCAGCAGATCGAGAACTTCGGCAGCAGTAGAGCTTGCTTGTGCTGAGACTACGTGGAGGTACCTTTCTTCATCATTTTGAACCCTGCGAAGGGTGAATTGGGCCTCCGAGTGCGCGACCTAAGCTGGTGCTTGGTGTTCCCAGAAGGTGGGGAGCTTCTACCAGCATGTAAACAGTAAGCGGGTAGTAAGAGGCGAGGTGGGGCCTATTAGAGACAAAGAAGGTGATATATGCTTAGAGACGCAGGGCAAGGCTAGAATACTCAATGAGTACTTTGTATCGGTATTTACTAAGGAGGTGGATGCTGACAAAATGTCGGTAGAAGTGGAAAAGTTAGAAGCAATGGAAGGGGTGAAAATTGACAGACAGGATGTACAGCGGCAGCGGCGGGAACTCGAGCGGTGGTGAGTATTAAAGGTGAGCCCGAGCGTGAGTAGGCCTCACCAATCTCCAATCTTAGAGGGAGAGAAGAAAATGTAATCGAGGAGTGACGTCACCACAAAACAGGTAGTGATTGGTTGGGAGTATTTCTCTCTTTTTTAAAAGGTCTCTGTGGTGTAGCGGGACAGTTTGTAAACCATATATCATTTAAAAATAATAATAATAATAAATTTAATTAATTACATAGAATGGCAGAGCAGGTGATGTGTTACTGCTGCAATATGTGGGAGCTGGTGAACACCATTGATGTTCACGGTGATTACATTTGCAGTAAGTGTTGGCTGCTCGAGGAACTCCGGCTCCGTGTTGATGAGCTGGAGTCCGAGCTTCAAACACTGCGACACATCAGGGAGGGGGAGAGTTACCTGGACTCTGTGTTCCAGGAAGTAGTCACACCAATTAGATTAACTAATTCAGATGTAGTCCGTGGTAAGGGACAGGAGGGTGTGACTATGAGTGAGGCAGGTACGGGGATCCAGGAGGTAGTGTTGGAGGAGCCGCAGCCCTTGCTCTTGTCCAACAGGTGCGAGGCTCTTATTCCCTGTGAAGATGGGAACAGGGACTGCAGGGAGGATGAGCAACCTGGCCACAGCAACGTTGAACGAGGGGCCATTCAAGTGGGGGGAGTAAAAAGAAATGTTGTAGTGGTAGGGGATAGTATCATTAGGGGGATAGATAGGTTTCTTTGCAGCCGAGAGCGAGAGTCCCGTAGGCTGTGTTGCCTGCCCGGTGCCAGAGTTAAGGACATCTCCTCTGGGCTGGAGAGAAACTTGGAGTAGGAAGGGGAGGATCCAGTTGTTGTGGTCCATGTTGGTACCAACGACATAGATAGGACAAGGAAAGAGGTTCTGCTGAGGGAGTATGAGCAGCTAGGGGCCAAATTAAAAAACACAACCACAAGGGTAATAATCTCTGGATTACTACCTGAGCCACAAGCAAATTTGGCTAGGGTAAATAAAATCAGAGCGTTAAATGCATGGCTCAAAGACTGGTGTGGGAGAAATGGGTTTTGCTTCTTGGGACACAGGCACCAGTACTGGGACAGGATAGAGCTGTTCCGTTGGGACGGACTTCACTTGGCCAGTGTTGGGACTAGAATCCTGGTGAATCGAATAACTAGGGCTGTAGAGAGGGCTTTAAACTAATTAGTTGGGGGGAGGTTTCAAGAGAGCGAAAAATAAAAATGTCAGTGGAGAAGGCAATAGAGCAAGGTAGCAGTGGGGGAATTAAAAACCAGAGCATGTCAGGAAGGGACAGAATGTATAAAGATAAAGGTAAAGTAGTAAAGGGGGTAAAAGCAGGAATAAATTGTCACAAAACATATTTAAAAGTTCTTTATCTGAATGCACGCAGCATTCGTAACAAAATAGATGAGTTGACGGTACAAATAACTACACATGGGTATGATCTGGTGGCCATTACAGAAACATGGGCTGCAAGGTGACCATGACTGGGAACTAAACATCCAGGGGTATTTGACAATTAGGAAGGACAGACAGGAAGGAAAGGGAGGTGGGGTGGCTATGTTAATAAAGGATGGAATCACTGCAATAGTGAGAAATGATATTGGGTCAAAGGATCAGGATAGTGAAACAGTTTGGGTGGAGATAAGGAATAATAAGGGGAAAAAGTCACTAGTGGGCATAGTCTATAGGCCTCCTAACAGTTGCAACTCTATTGGTTGGAGTATAAATCAGGAAATAGTTGGGGCTTGTAATAAGGGAACAGCTACACTCATGGGGGATTTTAACTTTCATATTGACTGGACAAATCAAATTGGGCAGGGCAGCCTTGAGGAAGAGTTCATAGAGTACATTAGGGGCGGGTTCCTTGAGCAGTATGTTACTGAACCAACCAGGGGGCAGGCAATCTTAGATCTGGTCCTGTGTAATGAGACAGGATTAATAAAAAATGTCCCAGTAAAGGATCCCCTTGGAATGAGTGACCATAACATGGTTGAATTCCAAATTCAGTTGGAGGGTGAGAGAGTTGGATCTCAAACCAGCGTACTAAGCTTAAATAAAGGAGACTATGAAGGTATGAGAGCAGAGTTGACTAAAGTGGACTGGGAAAATAGATTAAGGTGTAAGACGGTACATGAGCAATGGTGTACATTCAAGGAGATATTTCACAACTTTCAAGAAAAATATATTCCACTGAGGAAAAAGGGGTGTAAAAGAAAAGACAGCCATCCGTGGCTAAGTAAAGTAATAAAGGATAGTATCCGACGGAAAACAATGGCATATAAAGTAGCCAAATCTAGTGGGAGGATAGAAGATTGGGAAGCATTTAAAAGCCTGCAAAGAATAACTAAAAGATTAATTAAGAAAGGGAAGATAGATTATGAAAGTAAACAAGCAAAAAATATAAAAACAGAGAGCAAAAGTTTCTACAGTTATATAAGGAGGTTTGCTAGCACTGTTCGGGGGGGGGGTGGTTAAACTAAAATGGCAGGGGGTTGGGAACCTGAGCAGGGAGACAGAGGAAAGGGAAACAGGGATAAAAGCAAAAGATAGGAAGGAGAAAAACAAAAGTGGCAGTCAGAGAAATCAACGGTTTAAATCAAACGTGGCCACAGTAAATAATAATTCTAATAGGTCTAAGAGCGTTAAAAAAACAAGCCTGAAGGCTTTGTGTCTTAATGCGAGGAGCATTTGTAATAAGGTGGATGAATTGGCTGCGCAAATAGAGGTAAACGAATATGATTTGGTTGGGATTACGGAAACGTGGCTCAAGGATGGCCAAGACTGGGAACTCAACATCCAGGGGTATTCGATATTCAGGAAAGATAGGCAAAAAGGAAAGGGAGGTGGGGTAACATTACTGGTTCAAGAAGGGATTAATACAATTGTAATGAAGGATATTAGCTCTGATGATGTGGAATCTGTATGGGTAGAATTGAGAAATACTAAGGGGAAAAAAACATTAGTGGGAGTGGTACATAGACCTCCCAACAGTAAGGCGGAGGTTGGGGATGGCATGAAAAGGGAAATTAAAGAAGCGTGCAGTAAGGGCATGGGTGACTTTAATCTACATATAGATTGGGACAACCAAATTAGTAACAATACTGTGGAGGAAGAATTCCTGGAGTGTTTACGGGATGGTTTCCTGGACCAATATGTCGAGGAACCAAACAGAGATCAGGCCATCTTAGACTGGGTATTATGTAACGAGAAAGGATTAATTAGCAATCTTGTTGTACAAGGCCCCTTGGGTCGGAGCGATCATAATATGATCGAATTCTTCATTAAGATGGAGAATGAAGGAGTTGACCCAGAGACTAGGGTCCTCAATTTAAATAAAGGAAACTACGATGGTCTGAGGAGCGAGTTGGGTAGGTTTGATTGGGGAATGGCACTCAAACGGTTGATGGTGGATAGGCAATGGCAAACATTCAAAGACCGAATGGATGAGCTACAGAATTTGTTCATCCCAGTTTGGCATAAAAATAAAACAAAAAAGGTGACTCAACCGTGGCTAACAAGGGAAATTAGGGATAGCATAAGATCCAAGGAGACGACATATAAATTGGCCAGAAAAAGCAATAATCCTGAGGATTGGGAGCAGTTTAGGATTCAACAAAGGAGGACAAAGGGATTCATTAAGAAAGGGAAAATAGAATATGAGAGTAAGCTAGCAGGGAACATAAAAACTGACTGTAAAAGCTTTTATAGATATGTGAAGAGAAAAAGATTGGTGAAATCAAGTGTAGGTCCCTTGCAGTCAGAATCAGGGGAATTTATAATGGGAAACAAAGAAATGGCAGACCAACTAAATTCATACTTTGGTTCTGTCTTCACAAAGGAGGACACAAATAACCTCCCAGAGATGCCGGGGAACATAGGGTCTGATGAAAGGCTGGAACTGAAAGAAATCAGTATTTGTAGGGAAATGGTGTTGGGAAAATTGATGGGACTGAAGGCCGATAAATCCCCAGGGCCTGATAATCTACATCCCAGGGTACTTAAGGAAGTGGCCCTAGAAATAGTAGATGCATTGCTGGTCATCTTCCAGAACTCGATAGACTCGGGAACAGTACCCATGGATTGGAGGGTAGCTAATGTTACCCCACTATTCAAAAAAGGTGGTAGAGAAAAAGCGGGGAATTATAGACCGGTAAGCCTGACATCGGTAGTGGGGAAAATGCTAGAGTCTATTATAAAAGATGTAATAGCAGAGCACTTGGAAAGCAGTGACAGGATCGGACAAAGTCAACATGGATTTGCAAAAGGTAAATCATGCTTGACTAATCTACTGGAAATTTTTGAGGATGTAACTGGTAAAATAGATAGGGAGAACCAGTGGTTGTGGTGTATTTGGACTTTCAGAAGGCTTTCGATAAGGTCCCACATAAGAGATTAGCGTGCAAAATTAAGGCACATGGGATTGGGGGCAAGGTATTGACTTGGATAGAGAACTGGTTGGCGGACAGAAAGCAAAGAGTTGGAATAAACGGGTCGTTTTCCGAGTGGCAGGCAGTGACTAGTGGGGTACCGCAAGGATCGATCCTAGGACCCCAGCTGTTCACAATATATATTAATGATCTGGACGAGGGAATTGGATGTAATATTTCCAAATTTGCAGACGACACAATGCTGGGTGGGAGGGTAAGCTGTGAAGAGGATGTCGTGAAACTCCAGTACGATTTGGACAGGTTGGGTGATTGGGCAGAAACATGGCAAATGCACTATAATGTGGATAAATGTGAGGTTATCCACTTTGGTGGCAAAAACAGGAAGGCAGATTATTATTTGAATGGCAATAGATTGGGAGAAGGGGAAGTGCAAAGAGACCTGGGTGTTCTTGTGCACCAGTCGCTGAAGGTAAGCATGCAGGTGCAGCAGGCAGTTAAGAAGGCAAATGGTATGTTGGCCTTCGTAGCAAGAGGGTTCGAGTACAGGAACAAGGATGTCTTGCTACATTTGTACAGTGCCTTGGTGAGACAGCACCTTGAGTATTGTGTGCAGTTTTGGTCACCTTACCTGAGGAAGGACGGTCTTGCCATGGAAGGAGTGCAGCAAAGATTCACCAGGCTGATACCTGGGATGACAGGAATGACATATGAGGAGAGATTGTGTCGATTGGGCTTATACTCACTGGAGTTTAGAAGATTGAGAGTGGATCTCATCGAAACCTATAAGATTCTGTCAGGCCTGGGCAGACTAGATGCAGGAAGGATGTTTATGATGGCCGGGGAGTCCAGAACTAGGGGTCATAGTCTAAAGATAAGGGGTAAGCAATTTAGGACTGAAATGAGGAGGAATGTCTTCACCCAGAGAGTGGTGAACCTGTGGAATTCTCTGCCACAGAGGGTGGTGGAGGCCAGTTCATTAAATATATTCAAGAAAGAGTTGGATATATTTCTTAAGGCTAAAGGGATCAAGGGATATGGGGAGAAGGCAGGGACAGGGTACTGAATTTGGATGATCAGCCATGATCTCATTGAATGGCGGAGCAGGCTCAAAGGGCCGAATGGCCTACTCCTGCTCCTATCTTCTATGTTTCTATGTTTCTAAAAAGGGTGGCTAAAGTGAATGTTGGTCCCTTAGAGGAGATGACCGGGAAATTAGTGGTGGGGAACATGGAGATGGCAAAAACGCTGAACAAATATTTTGTATCAGTCTTTACAGTAGAGGACACTAAAAATATCCCAACACTGGACAAATAGGGGGCTATGGGGGGGAGGAGTTAAACACGATTAAAATCACTAAGGAGGTGGCACTCGGTAAGATAATTGGACTAAAGGCGGATAAATCCCCTGGACCTGATGGCTTGCATCCTAGGGTCTTGAGAGATGTAGCGGCAGGGATTGTGGATGCATTAATGGTAATTTTCCAAAACTCCCTGGATTCAGGAAAGGTCCCAGCAGATTGGAAAACTGCTAATGTAACGCCCTTATTTAAAAAGGGAAGTAGACAAAAGGCTGGAAACTATAGACCAGTTAGCTTAACATCTGTGGTTGGTAAAATGTTGGAGTCCATTATTAAGGAAGTGGTAACAGGACATTTGGATAAGCATAATTTAATCGGACAGAGTCAGCATGGTTTTATGAAGCGGAAGTCATGTTTGACAAATTTGCTCGAATTCTTTGAGGACGTAACAAACAGGGTGGATAAAGGGAAACAAGTGGATGTGGTGTATTTGGACTTCCAAAAGGCATTTGACAAGGTGCCACACAAAAGATTACTGCACAAGATAAAAAATCACGGGATTGGGGGTAATATACTGGCATGGGTGGAAGATTGGCTATCTAACAGAAAACAGAGAGTTGGGATAAATGGTTCATTCGCGGGTTGGCAATCAGTGACTAGTGGTGTTCCGCAGGGGTCAGTGCTGGAACCCCAACTCTTTACAATCTATATTAACGATTTAGAGGAAGGGACCGAGTGCAACGTATCCAAGTTTGCCGACAATACAAAGATGGGAGGGAAAGCAGTGAGTGAGGAGGACATAAAAAACCTGCAAAAGGATATAGACAGGCTAAGTGAGTGGGCAGAAATTTGGCAGATGGAATATAATGTTGGAAAGTGTGAGGTTATGCACTTTGGCAGAAAAAATCAAAGAGCAAGTTATTATCTAAATGGAAAGAAACTGCAAAGTGCTACAGTACAAAGGGATCTGGGGGTCCTGGTGCATGAAACACAGAAGGTTAGTATGCAGGTACAGCAGGTGATCAGGAAGGCCAATGGAATGTTGGCTTTTATTGCAAGGGGGATGGAGTATAAAAGCAGGGAAGTCTTGCTTCAGTTATACAGGGTACTGGTGAGGCCACACCTGGAATACGGCGTACAGTTTTGGTTTCCATATTTAAGAAAAGATATGCTTGCTCTCGAGGCAGTTCAGAGAACGTTCACTCAGTTGATTCCGGAAATGAGGGGGTTGACTTATGAGGAAAGGTTGAGTAGGTTGGGCCTCTGCTCACTGGAATTCAGAAGAATGAGAGGTGATCTCATCGAAACATATAAGATTGTGAAGGGGCTTGATCGGGTGGATGCGGTGAGGATGTTTCCACTGATGGGTGAGACTAGAACTAGGGGACATAATCTTAGAATAAGGGCTGCCCTTTCAAAACTGAGATGAGGAGAAACTTCTTCACTCAGAGGGCAGTAAATCTATGGAATTTGCTACCTCAGAGAGCTGTGGAAGCTGCGACATTAAATAAATTTAAAACGGAGATAGACAGTTTCCTAACTGATAAGGGAATTAGGGATACGGTGAGCGGGAAGGGAAGTGGATGTGACTCTAGGTTCGGATCAGCCATGATCCTATTGAATGGCGGAGCAGGCCCGAGGGGCCGTATGACCTACTCCTGCTCCTACTTCTTATGTTCTTATGTTCTTATGTCAGGATATCTGCTCCTGATCTCTGTCCAGTGACCCCTGGGTTAGAGAGAGATGGGGAAAATGAGCCAGGGTTCTTGCTCCTGATCTCTGTCCACTGACCCGTGCGTGAGAGAGAGGGAGGGAAATGAGCCAGGGTTCCTGCTCCTGATCCCTTTCCGGTGACCCTGGGTTAGAGTCGGAGGGAGGGAAATGAGTCAGGGTTCCTGCTCCTGGTCTCTGTCCAGTGACCCCTGGGTTAGAGAGAGACGGGGAAATGAGTCAGCGTTCCTGCTCCTGATCTCTGTCCAGTGACCCCTCGGTTAGAGAGAGATATTATCAGCCAGGATTCCTCCTCCTGATCACAGTCCAGTGACCCCTGGGTTAGAGAGAGATGGGGAAATGAGTCAGGGTTCCTGCTCATGATATTTGTCCAGTGATCCCTGGGTTAGAGAGAGAGAGGAAAATGAGTCAGGTTTCATGCTCCTGATCACTGTCCAGTGACCCCTGGGTTAGAGTGAGAAGCGGAAATGAGTAAGGGTTCCTGCTCCAGATATCTGTCCAGTGACCCCTGGGTTAGAGAGAGGGGTAAATGAGTCAGAGTTCCTGCTCCTCATCACTGTCCATTTACCCCTGGGTTATAGAGATAGAGGGAAATGAGTCAGGTCTCATGCTCCTGATCACTGTCCAGTGACCCCTGGGTTAGAGTGAGAAGCGGAAATGAGTAAGGGTTCCTGCTCCTGATATCTGTCCAGTGACCCCTGGGTTAGAGAGAGGGGTAAATGAATCAGGGTTCCTGCACCTGATCACTGTCCAGTGACCCCTGGGTTAGAGGGAGACGGGGGAAATGAGTCAGGGTTCCTGCTCCTGATCTCTTTCCCGTGAACCTTGGGTTAGAGTGAGAGGGAGGGAAATGAGTCAGGGTTCCTGCTCGTGATCTCTGTCCAGTGACCGCTGGGTTAGAGAGAGACGGGCAAATGAGTCAGGTTTCTTGCTACTGATCACTGCACACTGACCCCTGGGTTAGAGCGAGAAGGGGAAATGAGCTGGGGTTCCTGTTCCTGATCACTGTCCAGTTGCCCCTGTGTAAGAGAGGGGAAATGAGACAGGATTCCTGGTCCTTATCACTGTCCAGTGACCCCTGGGTTAGAGAGAGAGAGGAGAAACGAGCCAGGGTTTCTGTTCCTGATCTCTGCCCACTGACCCCTGGTTTGGAGAGAGAGGGAAATAAGCCAGGGTTTCTGCTCCTGATCTCTGTCCAGTGACCCCTGGGTTAGAGAAAGACGGGGGAAATGAGTAAGGTTTCCTGCACCTGATACATTTCCGGTGACCCCTGGGCTAGAGAGGGAGGGAGGGAAATGAGTCAGGGATCCTGCTACTGATCTCTGTCCAGTGACCCCTGGGATAGAGAGGGAGGGAAATGAGTCAGGGATCCTGCTACTGATCTCTGTCCAGTGACCCCTGGGTTAGAAACAGACAGGGGGGAATGAGCCAGGGTTCCTGCTCCTTATCACTGTCCAGTGACCCCTGGGTTAGAGAGAGAGGATATCAGCCAGGATTCCTGCTCCTGATCACTGTCCAGTGACCCCTGGGTTAGAGAGAGAGGATATCAGCCAGGATTCCTGCTCCTTATCACTGTCCAGTGACCCCTGGGTTAGAGAGAGAGGATATCAGCCAGGATTCCTGCTCCTGATCACTGTCCATTGACCCCTGGATTAGAGAGGATATCAGCCAGGGTTCCTGCTTCTGTACACAGTCCAGTGACCCCTGGGTTAGAGAGATGGGACATGAGCCAGGATTCCTGCTCCTGATAACTGTCCATTGACCCCTGGGTTAGAGAGAGAGGATATCAGCCAGGATTCCCACTCCTGATCACTGTCCATTGACCAACTGGGTTAGAGAGGATATCAGCCAGGATTCCTGCTTCTGTACACAGTCCAGTGACCCCTGGGTTAGAGAAAGAGAATGTCAGAGAGAGTTCCCACTCCTGATCACTGTTCAGTGACCCCTGGGTAAGAAAGAAGGGGAATCCACCAGGGTTCCTGCTCCTGATCACTGCGCAGTGACACCTGGCTTTTAGAGAGAGAAGGAAATGAGCCAGGGTTCCTGCTCCTGCTCACTGTCCAGTAATCCCGGGGTTAGAGGGAGAGGATATATTAATGGTTCCTGCTCCTGATCACTGTTCAATGACACCTGGGTTAGAGTGAGACGGGGGAAGTGAGTCAGGGTTCCTGCTCCTGATTACTGTCCAGTGACCCCTTGATTAGAGGGATGGGGGAAATGTGTCAGGGTTACTGCTACTGATCTCTGTCCAGTGACCCCTGGGATAGAGAGAGAGGGAGGGAAATGAGCCAGGGTTCCTGTTCCTGATCTCTGTCCAGTGACCCCTGGGTTAGAAACAGACAGGGGGAATTAGCCAGGGTTCCTGCACCGGATCTCTGTTCACTGACCCTGGGTTAGAGAGACAAACGGAAATGAGCCAGGGTTCCTGCTCCTCATCACTGTCCAGTGACCCCTTAGTTACAGAGACGTGGGAAATGAGTCAGCCTTCCTGCTCCTGATCTCTGTCCAGTGACCCCTGGGTTAGAAACAGTCGGGGGGAATGAGCCAGGCTTCCTGCTCCGGATCTCTGTTCACTGACCCTGGGTTTGAGAAAGAGGGAAGTCAACCAGGGTTCCTGCTCCAGATCACTGTTCACTGACCCTGGGTTAGAGAGAGAGGGAAATCAACCAGGGTTCCTGCACCTGATCACTGTCCAGTGACTCCTGGGTTAGAGAGAGAGAGAGACGGGGGAAATGAGCCAGGGTTCCTGCTCCTCATCACTGTCCAGTTGCGCCTATGTGAGAGAGGAGAAATCAGCCAGGGTTCCTGCTCCTGATCACTGTCCATTGACCCCTGGGTTAGAGAGAGGGACGGGGAAATGAGTCATAGAAATATAGAAGATAGGAGCAGGAGTAGGCTATTCGGCCCCTCGAGCCTGCTCCGCCATTCAATGCAATCATGACTAATCATCCAGATTCAGTACCCGGTCCCTGCTTTTCCCCATACCCCTTCATCCCTTTAGCCTTAAGAAATATATCCAACTCCTTCTTGAATATATTTAATGAACTGGCCTCCACTGCCTTCTGTGGTAGAGAATTCCACAGGTTCACCACTCCCTGGGTGAAGAACTTCCTCCTCATTTCTGTCCTAAATGGCTTACCCCTTATCCTTAGACTCTGTCCCCTGGTTCTGGACACCCCGACCATCGGCAACATCCTTCCTGCATCTAGTCTGTCCAGTCCTGTCAGAGTTTTATAAGTTTCAATGAGATCCCCTCTCATTCTTCTGAACTCCAGCGAGTACAAGCCTAATCGACCCAATCTCTCAGGGGAAATAAGTCAGGGTTCCTGCTCCTGATCACTGTCCAGTGAACCCTGAATTAGAGGGAGATGAGGGAAATGAACCAGGGTTCCTGCTCCTGATATCTGTCCAGTGAACCCTGAATTAGAGGGAGATGAGGGAAATGAACCAGGGTTCCTGCTCCTGATATCTGTCCAGTGACCCCCTAGGTTAGAGAGAGATGGGGAAATGAGCCAGGGTTCCTGCACCTGATCACTCTCCACTCACCCCTGGGTTAGAAAGAGACGGGGTAAATGAGCCAGGGTTCCTGCTCCTTGTTAAGTCTGTGTGTTATATTGAGAATTACTACACAGACCACAAGAGTAAAATTTAACAGGTCTTTACTAGTCGAAGGTCAGGGCGGAACTGCCCAATAAATCATTACACAGCACTTATATACTGGTGTGGTCACCACCGGTATTACAGTATACAGCAGCCAAGATAAAGTAGTGCAACCCTTAAAATAGTTCTCTTAAAGGTGGAACGGTTACATACACTACAATCCTCCCTTTTTTAGCTTAACAGTATATATTCCTCATTAAACATAACATCATAACATATATACACAACTTCATGTAAACACAGATCACAGATTCAGTCTCTCTGGAGGCTTCCTGACTCGGTCCGGATAACGCCTCGGTGGTGTAGTAGTTTTCGGTGGTGTAGTAGTTTCTTTAGGCAAGGTCGATTCGGCTTGAATGCCAGTGTCGGGTTCATCTGATTCCAGTATTACCGGATCGGAGGTAGATCCTATGGGTATCTCTGCTTCATCATTAGGCGTATAGAGTTGTGGAGTAGGTTGTCCCTTTTCGGATGACTCTATGATCTGGTCAACATGGCGCCTTATTATGCTTCCACCAATGTCCACGGTATACATCAGCGGTCCTAGTCGTGTGCAAATAGTTCCAGGCTGCCATTTCTCGGTACGGTAGTCCCGGGCCAAAACTTGTTGACCTATCTGAAAGGTTCTAGTTGGCCTTTCATTCATGCCTTGAAATTGCCGGTTCTCTACGTCCCTTCTGATGTTTGGCTTGATCAAATCCAGCCGGCATCTTAGTCTTCTATTGAAAAACATCATGGCGGGAGTTTGGTTTGTAATCGCATGTGTTGCATTCCTGTACGCCAACAAGAAGTTATCTACCTTATGTTGTAGATTTATGTCTTCCTTACCCATGGCCTTTATGGCCTTCTTGAAGGTCTGGACAAACCTTTCAGCTAATCCATTGGTGGCGGGATGGTATGGGGCGGACGTGTAGTGCTTAACCCCATTGTTTTTTAAGAACTTCCTGAATTCTTCGGACACAAATTGCGGTCCATTATCAGAACAGATCTGTTCCGGCAGCCCATTCCTGGCAAATATGGTCCTTAATACTGTGATGGTTTTTTCCGTCGTGGTGGAGGACATCTTTATTACCTCCGGCCACTTGGAGTGTGCATCCACCGCGATTAAGAACATTGAGTCCATAAATGGACCAGCAAAGTCGATATGTAACCTTTGCCATGGAGATGAGGGCCACTCCCATGGACGTAGAGGAGCTTGTGGTGGGGCGTTTTGGACCTTCTGGCATCCTAGACAGCTCTTGGTCATTTCTTCGATGTCTCCATCGATACCTGGCCACCACACAAACGCTCTGGCTAGGTCCTTCATTTTCACTCCACCCAGATGCCCCTCGTGAAGCTCCTTTAGCACTTTCTGCTGGAGTTTGGGTGGAATCACCACTCTGGACCCACACATCAAAGATCCTCGGCACACTGACAGCTGTTCTCTTCTTTCCGAAAATGCTGGCAACAGTGGCTCGCCATGTGCTGGCCATCCCTTCACCGTTAAATCATAGACTCGTGAGAGAGTCGGGTCATTTCTTGTTTCCTTTTCGATCGTAGAATTTGTTACTGGTAGACATTCCACTATGGTTGAGTGGAACATCTCCACTGGGTCCACTGTAGGCGCCTCTTCTACCGCTGGCAACGGTAGGCGCGATAACCCATCAGCATTCCCATGCTGTTTTGATCCTTTGTATTCTATGTCATATTGGTGTGCCCCTAGGAAAAGGGACCACCTCTGTAGCCTTTGCGCTGTCATAATGGAAATGCCCTTTTTGGGGTTGAATATGGATACCAACGGCTGGTGGTCTGTCAGCAGTGTAAACTTCTGGCCCTGCAGGTAATGATTAAACTTCTTTACTCCCCACACCAGGCTGAGAGCCTCCCTATCTATCTGAGCATAGTTGCGCTCAGCGGAGGTCAATGATCTGGATGCAAATGCGACTGGCCTTTCCGAGCCATTTGGCAACCTGTGTGAGAGTACTGCTCCAATACCATAAGGAGAAGCATCACAAGCTAAACGAATAGGTAGCGTTGGGTTGAAGTGAGCCAACACTTCCTCTGAGGTGATCAATGCCTTGCTTTTGCGAAAGGCCTCCTTACAGTCCTCGCTCCACTTCCATGGTACTTCTTTCTGCAACAGAGCATTCAGCGGGTGCAGCACCGTGGATAGATTTGGCAGGAACTTATGGTAATAGTTAATCAACCCTAGGAACGACCTCAACTGGGATACATTTTCCGGAGCGGGAGCCTTCACAACAGCTTCGATCTTGTCAGGTGACTTGTGCAGCCCCTCCTGGTCAATGACATGACCACAGTACGAGATCCGTTTCTGAAAGAACTCACACTTCTGGCGATTAACTCAAAGGCCATATTCCTTCAACCTGGTGAGCACCA
Source organism: Somniosus microcephalus (assembly GCF_052327205.1). Taxonomy (NCBI): domain Eukaryota; kingdom Metazoa; phylum Chordata; class Chondrichthyes; order Squaliformes; family Somniosidae; genus Somniosus; species Somniosus microcephalus. The sequence goes on along the minus strand of NW_028225179.1, from coordinate 88,416,184 downwards.
GTGTCAAATTTGCAAGGTGTTCCTCATCATCATCTCCTGTAATCAGGATATCGTCCAAGTAACATTGAGTGCTTGGAATTCCCTGTAATACCTGCTCCATGGCCCTCTGCCAAATTGCTGGAGCCGAAGCCACTCCAAAAACCAGTCTATTATATCGATAGAAGCCTCTGTGCGTGTTGATTGTGAGATACTGGCGCGGCTCTTCCTCAACTTCCATCTGTAAGTATGCTTGCGCCAGGTCTATCTTGGTGAAGCGTTTCCCACCAGACAATGAAGCAAAGATGTCCTCAATCCGCAGAAGCGGATATTGCACCGTGTGAAGCACCAGATTAACTGTGATCTTGAAGTCTCCACAGATGCGGACCTTCCCCGGTTCCCCAGGCTTGTTACTCGATGAACGCTTCATGACGGGAACAATGGGCGTGGCCCACTCACTCCAGTCCACCTTAGACAGTACTCCTGAATGTTCTAGCCCTTCCAGCTCAGCTTCCACAGCAGGTCGTATCGCATAAGGTACCGGTCTGGCTTTGAAAAATTTTGGGTTTGCATGTTCTGCAATCTTGATTTTTGCCTTAATTCCTCTCAGTGTTCCCAGTCCCTGTTGGAACACCTCTTTAGCCTCGTCCAATATTCTGGACAATCGTTCAGGTTTGACATCTTTTTTTCAGGAATTTACCGTTATTGCGTTTAGGGAGTGCCAGTCCATATTTATTTTCCTGATCCACTCCCGTCGCAGAAGTGGTGGACATCCCTCAGGTAGTACATATAAGTCCATTCCTTGGTGTTCTTTGCCCTTGTGTCTCACCTTGACTTTTATCTTTCCGATGGGGTATACTTTTTGCCCCGTGTATGTCTGCAATACTATCTCCGTATCCCGCATGGGAATATGTTTGAATAACTTTTTGTAATCTTGCTTATTCATGACCGTCAACACCGATCCGGTGTCCAATTCCAACTTCACTTGGACTTCTGCAATCTGCAGTGTGACCCAGATAGTTTGTCGGTCAGCTTCCTTACTCACATTGTGAATTCTCAGACTACCCAGTTCCTTGCTGTTGGAGTCTGAATCCGAATTCTGTTCATCCGAACTCTTCTCAGCCACCTTATGTACCTTTCTGCACTTTTCCTGCGGTGACTTTTTGTTTCTGGTCTTCTTTCCTGACCGGCATACTTTAGCTATGTGACCAAGCTTGCCACATTTTCTACATTCCTGGTTTTTAAATCAGCATTGGTTCTGATCGTGTGTTGTCTTTCCACAACGATAACATTTTGTTGTACCCAAAGCCATTTGATCTACGTTGAGTACCGCTGCCTTCAGCTGCATTTCCGCAGTGCCTCTCGCTGCGGCTTCGTGCGATGCTGCAATAGTGACAGCCTTATCAAGTGTAAGATCATTCTCTTCAAGCAGCCGCTTTTGTGTTCCTTCTTTCGACAATCCGCACACGAATTTGCCTCTCAGTGCCTCTGTCAGACTTTCCCCAAACTGACAGTATTTCGCTAGCTTACGCAGTTCAATTAAGTACTCTGCGTTGCTTTCCTCTTTCAGTTGCGTTCTCGCATAAAATTTAAATCGTTCCGCTAACATCAGCGGTGTGGGGTTCAAATGATCCTTCAGGACAGCAACAATATTAGCGAAAGTCTGATCCGCCGGTTTAGCTGGTGATAGAAGATGCTTCAATAGCCCGTATGTCTTTGCACCCATTGAGTTTAGTAAGGTTAGTGCTTTATCTTCATTTGATATTTTATTTGCCTTACAATATATCTCTATGCGTTCTACATACGTGGCCCAATCTTCAACATCGGGATCGAAATCGTTGATGTTACCACGCTTAGGCATCCTCGCACTCTTCTTGAGAAAACAAAAAGAAATTTTTCTTTAACTTTTTATTTTTAAATGGCGGTTTCCCGCGCTTGTCTTCTTCCCCACCCACGAAAATGGCGGCTTCCCGCGTTTGCCTTTCTCCCCCGCTGGCTGTAATGGTGATTGCCATATTGCTGCATTCGCCCTCCCCAGCATTTCTCGAATCGTGCCTCCCAGCCCCTCTTGCAGTCCGGTCCTTTCCCCCCTCGGCTGCGGCTGAGTTCTCCGCGGTTTTTAAAAAAAAAAAATTTATTTTCTCCCGCGCAAGCGGTTCTCGAATCGTGCCTCCCAGCCCCTCTTGCAGTCCGGTCCTTTCCCCCCCGGCTGCGGCTGAGTTCTCCGCGGTTTTTAAAAAAAAAAAATTATTTCCTCCCGCGCCTTTCGCTGTCCCGGTCGCTGCGCCTCGCGGCCTCGGTAGCTGCCCGGCCTTTTTCACCGGTCGCGGTCGAGCTCTCTCTCGACGCTGTTGCGTCTCCCAGCCCGCTTGCAGCCCGGTCTTTCGCACTGGCTGCGTTTGCATTCACCGTGGCTCCCGTGCCTTACGCTGCCCCAGTCTCAGCGCCTCTGGCCCCGACTTCTGTCCGGCTCTTTTCCCCGGCCGTGGTCGAGTTCTCCGCCCTTATATCCTCCGATCTTCCCTCCCCTATTTCACAGCCAACGTGGCCGACTTGCTGCTCATCACTGATTGGCTTACCCACCACCGTGATAGAAGGGATGATCACTGCCTGTTGCTGATGGAAGGCTTCGTGTCAGAATTCTTCCTTTGCTCTGCAGACCCGAGTCTTCTCTCAGCAGAATGATGAGGGCGGATGCCTCCTCTCGACGCCCGTTAAACTGCCTTGGATGTATCTCTGCCGCAGGGTAAGATCGTATTCGTCGCCACTGTTAAGTCTGTGTGTTATATTGAGAATTACTACACAGACCACAAGAGTAAAATTTAACAGGTCTTTACTAGTCGAAGGTCAGGGCGGAACTGCCCAATAAATCATTACACAGCACTTATATACTGGTGTGGTCACCACCGGTATTACAGTATACAGCAGCCAAGATAAAGTAGTGCAACCCTTAAAATAGTTCTCTTAAAGGTGGAACGGTTACATACACTACACTCCTGATCTCTGTCCAGTGACCACTCGGTTAGAGAGAGATGATATCAGCCAGGATTCCTGCTTCTGATCACTGTCCAGTGAACGTTGGGTTAGAGAGAGATGATATCAGCCAGGGTTCTTGCTACTGTTCACAGTCCAGTGACCTCTGGGTTAGAGAGAGACGTGGGAAATGAGGCAGGGTTCCTGCTGCTGATCTCTGTCCAGTGACCCCTGGGTTAGAGAGAGACGGGAGAAATGAGTCAGGGTTCCTGCTCCTGATCTCTGTCCACTGACCCCTGGGTTAGAGAGAGTCTGGGGAAATGAGTCAGGGTTCCTGCTCCTGATCTCTTTCCAGTGACCCTTGGGTTAGAGTGAGAGGGAGGGAAATGAGCCAGGTTTCCTGCTACTGATCACTGTCCACTGACCCCTGGGTTAGAGTAAGAAGGGGAAATGAGTAAGATTTGCTGCTCCTGATCGCTGTCCAGTGACCCCTGGGTTGGAGAAAGAGGGAAATGAGCCAGGGAGTCTGCTCCTGATCTCTCTCCAGTGACCTCTGAGTTAGAGAGATGCAGAGGAAATGAGTCAGGGTTCCTGCTCCTGATCAATATCCACTGACCCCTGGGTTAGCGAGAGATGGGGGAAATGAGCCAGGCTTCCTGCTCCTTATCACTGTCCAGTGACCCCTGGGTTAGAGAGAGAGAGGAGAAATGAGGCAGGGTGCCTGCTCCTGATCGCTGTCCAGTGAACCCTGGGTTAGAGAAAGACGGGGGAAATGAGTCAGTGTTCCGGCTCCTGATCACTGTCCACTGACTCCTGGGTTAGAGGTAGACGGGAGGGAAATGAGTCAAGGTTCCTGTTTGTGATCTCTGTCCAGTGATCCCTGGGTTAGAAAGAGAGAGGGAAATGAGTCAGGTTTCATGCTCCTGATCACTGTCCAGTGATCCCTGGGTTAGAGTGCGAAGGGGAAATGAGAAAGGGTTCCTGCTCCTGATCTCTGCCCAGTGACCCCTGGGTTAGAGAGAGGGGTAAATGAGTCAGAGTTCCTGCTCGTTATCACTGTCCAGTGACTCCTGGTTAGAGTGAGAGACGGAAATGAGCCAGGGTTCCTGTTCCTGATCTCTGTCCAGTGACCCCTGGGTTAGAAACAGACAGGGGGAATTAGCCAGGGTTCCTGCACCGGATCTCTGTTCACTGACCCTGGGTTAGAGAGAGAAACGGAAATGAGCCAGGGTTCCTGCTCCTCATCACTGTCCAGTGACCCCTTGGTTACAGAGACGAGGGAAATGAGTCAGGCTTCCTGCTCCTGATCTCTGTCCAGTGACCCCCTGGGCTAGAAACAGTCGGGGGGAATGAGCCAGGCTTCCTGCTCCGGATCTCTGTTCACTGACCCTGGGTTTGAGAAAGAGGGAAGTCAACCAGGGTTCCTGCTCCGGATCACTGTCCAGTGACTCCTGGGTTAGAGAGAGAGACGGGGGAAATGAGCCAGGGTTCCTGCTCCTCATCACTGTCCAGTTGCGCCTACGTGAGAGAGGAGAAATCAGCCAGGGTTCCTGCTCCTGATCACTGTCCATTGACCCCTGGGTTATAGAGATAGAGGGAAATGAGTCAGGGTTCCTGCACCTGATCACTGTCCAGTGACCCCTGGGTTAGAGAGAGGGATGGGGAAATGAGTCATAGAAATATAGAAGATAGGAGCAGGAGTAGGCCATTTGGCCCCTCGAGCCTGCACCGCCATTCAATGAGATCATGACTGATCATCCAAATTCAGTACCTGGTCCCTGCCTTTTCCCCATACCCCTTGATCCCTTTAGCCTTAAGAAATATATCCAACTCTTTCTTGAATATATTCAATGAACTGGCCTCCACTGTCTTCTGTGGTAGAGAGTTCCACAGGTTCACCACTCTCTGGGTGAAGAAATTCCTCCTAATTTCAGTCCTAAATGGCCTACCCCTTATCCTTAGACTGTGACCCCTGGTTCTGGACTCCCCGACCATCGGGAACATCCTTCCTGCATCTAGTCTGTCCAGTCCTGTCAGAATTTTATAAGTTTCAATGAGATCCCCTCTCATTCTTCTGAACTCCAGCGAGTATAAGCCTAATCGACCCAATCTCTCAGGGGAAATGAGTCAGGGTTCCTGCTCCTGATCACTGTCCAGTGAACCCTGAATTAGAGGGAGATGGGGGAAATGAACCCGGGTTCCTGCTCCTGATATCTGTCCAGTGACCCCCTAGGTTAGAGAGAGATGGGGAAATGAGCCAGGGTTCCTGCACCCGATCACTCTCCACTCAGCCCTGGGTTAGAAAGAGACGGGGTAAATGAGCCAGGGTTCCTGCTCCTGATCTCTGTCCAGTGACCACTCGGTTAGAGAGAGATGATATCAGCCAGGATTCCTGCTTCTGATCACATTCCAGTGACCCCTGGGTTAGAGAGAGACGTGGGAAATGAGGCAGGGTTCCTGCAGCTGATCTCTGTCCAGTGACCCCTGGGTTAGAGAGAGATGGGGGAAATGAGTCAGGGTTCCTGCTCCTGATCACTGTCTTGTGACCCCTGGGTTAGAGAGAGTCTGGGGAAATGAGTCAGGGTTCCTGCTCCTGATCTCTTTCCAGTGACCCTTGGGTTAGATTGAGAGGGAGGGAAATGAGCCAGGTTTCCTGCTACTGATCACTGTCCACTGACCCCTGGGTTAGAGTAAGAAGGGGAAATGAGTAAGATTTGCTGCTCCTGATCTCTGTCCAGTGACCCCTGGGTTGGAGAAAGAGGGAAATGAGCCAGGGAGTCGGCTACTGATCTCTGTCCAGTGACCTCTGGGTTAGAGAGATGCAGGGGAAATGAGTCAGGGTTCCTGCTCCTGATCAATATCCACTGACCCCTGGGTTAGAGAGAGATGGGGGAAATGAGCCAGGGTTCCTGCTCCTTATCACTGCCCAGTGACCCGTGGGTTAGAGAGAGAGAGGAGAAATGAGGCAGAGTGCCTGCTCCTGATCACTGTCCAGTGACCCCTGGGTTAGAGAAAGACGGGGGAAATGAGTCAGTGTTCCGGCTCCTGATCACTGTCCACTGACTCCTGGGTTAGAGGGAGACGGGAGGGAAATGAGTCAAGGTTCCTGTTTGTGATCTCTGTCCAGTGATCCCTGGGTTAGACAGAGAAGGGGAAATGAGAAACGGTTCCTGCTCCTGATCTCTGCCCAGTGACTTCTGGGTTAGAGAGAGGGGTAAATGAGTCAGAGTTCCTGCTCCTTATCACTGTCCAGTGACTCCTGGTTAGAGTGAGAGACGGAAATGAGCCAGGGTTCCTGTTCCTGATCACTGTCCAGTTGCCCCTGGGTTAGGGGGAGACGGGGGAAATGAGCCAGGGTTCCTGCTCCTGATCACTGTCCAGTGACCCCTGAGTTAGAGAGAGAGGGAGGGAAATGAGTCAGGGTTCCTGCTCGTGATCTCTGTCCAGTGATCCCTGGGTTAGAGAGAGAGAAGAAAATGAGTCAGTTTTCCTGCTACTGATCACTGTCCACTGACCCCTGGGTTAGAGTGAGAAGGGGAATTGAGTAAGGGTTGCTGCTCCTGATCTCTGTCCCGTGACCCCTGGGTTAGAAACAGATGGGGGGAATGAGTCAGGGTTCCTGCTCCCGATCTCTGTTCACTGACCCTGGGTTAATGAGAGAAGGAAGTTATCCAGGGTTCCTGCACCTGATCACTGTCCAGTTGCCCCTAAGTGAGAGAGGGGAAATCAGCAAGGGTTCCTACTCCTGATCACTGTGTAGTGACGCCTGGGTTAGAGAGATGGGAAAGGAGACAGGGTTCCTGGTCCTGATCACAGTCCAGTGACCCCTGGTTTAGAGAGAGAGAGGAGAAATGAGCCAGGGTTCCTGCTCCTGATCACTGTCAAATGAGCCCTGGTTTGGAGAGAGGGAAATAAGCCAGGGTTTCTGCTCCTGATCACTGCCCACTGACCCCTGTGTTAGAAGGAGATGGGGAAATAAGTCAGGGTTCCTGCTCCTGATCACTGTCCAGTGACCACTGGGTTTGAGAGAGACGGGGAAATGAGTCAGGGTTCCTGCTCCTGATCTCGCTCCACTGACCCCTGGATTAGAGAGAGATGGGAAAAATGAGCCAGGGTTCCTGCTCCTGATCACTGTCCACTGACCCCTGGGTTAGAGAGAGAGGGAATCCACCAGGTTTCCTGCACCTGATCTCTGTCCAGTGACCCATGGGTTAGAGAGAGAGGGAGGGAAATGAGCCAGGGTTCCTGCTCCTGATCACTGTCCAGTGACCCCTTGGTTAGAGAGACGTGGGAAATGAGTCAGGCTTCCTGCTACTGATCTCTGTCCAGTAATCCCTGGGCTAGAAACAGTCGGGCGGAATGAGCCAGGCTTCCTGCACCGGATCTCTGTTCACTGGCCCTGGGTTTGAGAGAGAGGGAAGTCAACCAGGGTTCCTGCTCCGGATCACTGTTCACTGACCCTGGGTTAGAGAGAGAGGGAAATCAACCAGGGTTCCTGCACCTGATCACTGTCCAGTGACTCCTGGGTTAGAGAGAGATGGGGGAAATGAGTCAGGGTTCCTGCTCCTCATCACTGTCCAGTTGCCCCTATGTGAGAGAGGGGAAATCAGCCAGGGTTCCTGCTCCTGATCACTGTCCATTGACCCGTGGGTTATATAGATAGAGGGAAATGAGTCAGGGTTCCTGCACCTGATCACTGTCCAGTGACCCCTGGGTTAGAGAGAGACGGGGAAATGAGTCATAGAAACATAGAAGATAGGAGCAGGAGTAGGCCATTCGGCTCCTCGAGCCTGCTCCGCCATTCAATGCAATCATGACTAATCATGCAGATTCAGTACCCTGTCCCTGCTTTTCCCCATACCCCTTGATCCCTTTAGCCTTAAGAAATATATCCAACTCCTTCTTGAATATATTTAATGAACTGGTCTCCACTGCCTTCTGTAATAGATAATTCCACAGGTTCACCACTCTCTGGGTGAAGAAATTCCTCCTCATTTCTGTCCTAAATGGCTTACCCCTTATCATTAGACTGTGACCCCTAGTTCTGGACTCCCCGACCATCGGGAACATCTTTCCTGCATCTAGTCTGTCCAGTCCTGTCAGAATTTTATAAGTTTCAATGAGATCCCCTCTCATTCTTCTGAACTCCAGCAAGTACAAGCCCAATCGACCCAATCTCTCAGGGGAAATGAGTCAGGGTTCCTGCTCCTGATCACTGTCCAGTGACCCCTGAATTAGAGGGAGATGAGGGAAATGAACCAGGGTTCCTGCTCCTGATATCTGTCCAGTGACCCCCTAGGTTAGAGAGAGATGGGGAAATGAGCCAGGGTTCCTGCACCTGATCACTCTCCACTCACCCCTGGGTTAGAAAGAGATGGGGTAAATGAGCCAGGGTTCCTGCTCCTGATCTCTGTTCAGTGACCCCTCGGTTAGAGAGAGATGATATGAGCCAGGATTCCTGCTACTGATCACTGTCCAGTGAACGTTGGGTTAGAGAGAGAGGAAATCAGCCAGGGTTCCTGCTGCTGATCTCTGTCCAGTGACCCCTGGGTTAGAGAGAGACGGGGGAAATGAGTCAGGCTTCCTGCACCTGATCTCTTTCCAGTGACCCTTGGGTTAGAGTGAGAGGGAGGGAAATGAGTCAGGTTTCCTGCTCGTGATCTCTGTCCAGTGATCCCTGGGTTAGAGAGAGAGAGGGAAATGATTCAGTGTTCCTGCGCCTGATCACTGTCCAGTTGCCCCTATTTGAGAGAGGGAAAATAAGCCAGGGTTCCTGCTCCTTATCACTGTCCAGTGACCCCTGGGTTAGAGAGGGAGAGGAGAAATGAGCCATGGTTCCTGCTCATGATCTCTGTCCATTGACTCCTGGGTTAGAGAGAGGGAGGGAAATCAATCAGGGTTTCTGCTCCTGATCTCTGTCCAGTGACCCCTGGGTTGGAGAGAGAGGGAAATGAGCCAGGGTTTCTGCTCCTGATCTCTGTCCAGTGACCCTTGGGTTAGAGAAAGACGGGGGAAATGAGTCAGGGTTCCTGCTCCTGATCACTGTCCACTGACTCCTGGGTTAGAGGGAGACGGGAGGGAAATGAGTCAGGGTTCCTGCTCGTGATCTCTGTCCAGTGATCCCTGGGTTAGAGAGAGAGAGGGAAATGAGTCAGGGTTCCTGCTCCTGTTCACTGTCCACTAACCCCTGGGTTAGAGTGAGAAGGGGAAATGAGTAAGGGTTCTTGCTCCTGATCTCTGCCCAGTGACCCCTGGATTAGAGAGAGGGGTAAATGAGTCAGGGTTCCTGCTTGTGATCTCTGTCCAGTGACCCCTGGGTTAGAGAGAGACGGAAACGAGTCAGGGTTTCTGCTCCTGATCACTGTCCAGTGACATCTGGATTAGAGAGGGACGGGGAAATGAGTCTGGGTTCCTGCTGCTGATCTCTGTCTAATGACCCCTGGGTTAGAGAGAGCGACGGGGGAAATGAGTCATGGTTCCTGCTCCTGATCTCTTTCCAGTGACCCTTGGGCTAGAGTGAGAGGGAGGGAAATGTTTCAGGGCTCCTGCTCGTGATCTCTGTCCAGTGATCCCTGGGTTAGAGAGAGAGAAAGAAATGAGTCAAGTTTCCTGCTACTGATCACTGTCCAGTTGCCCCTAAGTGAGAGGGGAAACCAGCAAGTGTTCCTGCTCCTGATCACGGTGCAGTGACCCTGGGTTAGAGAGATGGGAAAGGAGACAGGGTTCCTGGTCCTGATCACAGTCCAGTGACCCCTGGGTTAGAGAGAGGAGAAATGAGCCAGGGCTCCTGCTCCTGATCACTGTCAAATGAGCCCTGGATTTGAGAGAGGGAAATGAGCCAAGGCTCCTGTTCCTCATCACTGTCCAGTGACCCCTGAGTTTGAGAGAGATGGGGGAAATGAGCCAGGGTTCCTGCTCCTGATCACTGTCTAGTTGCCCCTATGTGAGAGAGGGGATATCAGCAAGGGTTCCTGCTCCTGTTCACTGTGTAGTGACGCCTCAGTTAGAGAGATGGGAAAGGAGACAGGGTTCCTGGTCCTGATCACAATCCAGTGACCCCTGGGTTAGAGAGAGAGAGAGGAGAAATGAGCCAGGGCTCCTGCTCCTGATCACTGTCAAATGAGCTCTGGTTTGGATAGAGGGAAATGAGCCAGGGTTTCTGCTCCTGAGCTCTGTCCACTGACCCTGTGTTAGAGGGAGACGGCGAAATAAGTCAGGGTTCCTGCTCCTGATCACTGTCCAGTGACCACTGGGTTTGAGAGAGATGGGGAAATGAGTCAGGGTTCCTGCTCCTGATCTCTTTCCAGTGACCCTTGGGTTAGAGTGAGAGGGAGGAAAATGTTTCAGGGTTCCCGCTCGTGATCTCGGTCCAGTGACCACTTGGTTTCAGAGAGCCGGAAATGAGCCAGGATTCCTGCCCCTCATCACTGTCCAATGACCCCTGGGTTTGCGAGAGATGGGGGAAATGAGCCAGGGTTCCCGCTCCTGATCACTGTCCAGTTGCCCCTATATGAGAGAAGGGATGTCAGCAAGTGTTCCTGCTCCTGTTCACTGTGTAGTGACGCCTCGGTTAGAGAGATGGGAAAGGAGACAGGGTTTCTGGTCCTGATCACAGTTCAGTGACCCCTGGGTTCGAGAGAGATGGGGAAATGAGTCAGGGTTTCTGCTCCTGATCACTGTCCAGTGTCCCCTGGGTTAAAGAGAGAGGATATCAGCCAGGGATCTTGCTCCTTATCACTGTCCAGTGACCACTGGGTTTGAGAGAGACGGGGAAATGAGTCAGGGTTTCTGCTCCTGATCACTGTCCAGTGACTCCTGTGTTAGAGGGAGACGGGGGAAATGAGTCACGGTTCCTGCTCCTGATCACTGTCCAGTGACCACTGTGTTTGAGAGAGATGGGGAAATGAGTCAGGGATCCTGCTCCTGATCACTGTCCAGTGACCACTGGGTTTGAGAGAGATGGGGAAATGAGTCAGGGTTCCTGCTCCTGATCATTGTTCAGTGACCCCTGGGTTAGAGAGTGGGACAGAAATGAGCCAGGGTTCCTTTCCTAATCGCTCTCCAGTGACCCCTGGGTTCGAGAGAGAGGCTATCAGCCAGGGTTCTTGCTCCTGATCACAGTCCAGTGACCCCTGCGTTAGAGAGAGACGGGGGAAATGAATCACGGTTCCTGCTCCTGATGACTGTCCAGTGATCCCTGGGTTAGAGAGAGACGGGGGAAACGAGTCAGGATTCCTGTTCCCGATCACTGTCCACTGACCCCTGGGTTAGAGAGAGAGGAAATCAACCAGGGTTCCCACTCCTGATCACTGTCCAGTGAACCCTGGGTTAGAGAGAGGAAATCAACCAGGGTTTCCACTCCTGATCACTGTCCAGTTACCCCTATGTTAGAGATGGGAAATGAGTCAGGGTTCCTGCGCCTAATCACTGTCCACTGACCCTTGGGTTAGAGACAGGTGGTGGGAATGAGCCAGCGTTCCTGCACCTGATCACTCTCCATTGACCCCTGGGTTTGATAGAGACGGGGAAATGAGGCAGGGTTCCTGCTCCTGATCACTGTCCATTGACCCCTGGGTTTGATAGAAATGGGGAAATGAGGCAGGGTTCCTGCTCCTGATCACTGTCAAAAGAGCCCTGGTTTGGAGAGAGGGTAATGAGCCAGGGTTTCATGCTCCTAATCTCTGTCCACTGACCCCTGTGTTAGAGTGAGATGGGGAATTAAGTCAGGGTTCCTGCTCCTGATCCCTGTCCAGTGACCACTGGGTTTGAGAGAGACGGGGAAATGAGTCAGGGTTCCTGCTCCTGATCTCTGTCCACTGACCCCTGGGTTAGGGAGAGACGGGGGAATAAGTCAGGCTTCCTGCTCCTGATCACTGTCCAGTGACCACTGGGTTTGAGAGAGATGGGGAAATGAGTCAGGGTTCCTGCTCCTGATCATTGTTCAATGACCCCTGGGTTTGAGAGAGACGGGGAAATGAGTCAGGGTTCCTGCTCCTGATCACTGTCCAGTGACCACTGGGTTTGAGAGAGACGGGGAAATGAGTCAGGGTTCCTGCTCCTAATCACTGTCCAGTGACCACTGGGTTTGAGAGAGACGGGGAAATGAGTCACGGTTCCTGCTCCTGATCACTGTCCAGTGACCACTGGGTTTGAGAGAGATGGGGAAATGAGTCAGGGTTCCTGCTCCTAATCACTGTCCAGTGACCACTGGGTTTGAGAGAGACGGGGAAATGAGTCAGGGTTCCTGCTCATGATCATTGTTCAGTGACCCCTGGGTTAGAGAGAGGGAGAGGAACGAGCCAGGGTTCCTTTCCTGATCACTGTCCAGTGACCCCTGGGTTAGAGAGAGATGATATCAACCAGGGTTCTTGCTCCTGATCACAATCCAGTAACCCCTGGGTTAGAGAGAGACAGGGAAATGAGTCAGGGTTCCTGCTCCTGATCTCTGTCCAGTGACTCCTGGGTTAGAGAGAGAGACGGAAATGTGCCAGGGTTGCTGCTCCACATCACTGTCCAATGACTCCTGGGTTAGAGAGATGGAAATTGCAATGTATATACCTTTAAGGGGGGAACTGTCTTTTACAGCTCATGTATACTGCAGTACCGGCAGTGACCACACCTGTATATAGCACTGAGTAGTAATCTGTACAGTTCAGTTCCAGTGTGAGCCACGTTGAGTAAACACCTGTTATACCGTTCTCCTGCAGTCTGTGTCTTATTATACACGGACACAACATTGGCGACAAGGCAAGTTCGAACCTACTTGCAACTCTGCAGCACCTCCCGGGGATTTGTTCCTGGAGATCAGTGGATTGGAGGTCAAGGCCAGAGACTCGGGCGTTGACCATGGGCAACCGCCCATTCATCCAGCAGAGACTCGAGAATTGCGGGGGAGGCTGTCGCGAGCCAGGCTTGGCTTTCCAGTCGAGGTGGTCCAGCGAAACGGGCTGGCAACAGGTAGTGCGCAGCCCCTTCCCGGACAGCGGCGGGCTAGAGCCCGACCGAGTGGCACAGCAAAGGGCCGAGCAGCATCGACGGGGGAGAGAGAGAGAGGGCAGAGCACACAGGGCGCAGCCAGTGTTCAGGGGCCGAGCAGCGTCGAAGAGAGGGAGAGAGAGACGCACAGAAACCCGCGAGGCGCCGCCATTGCCACGAGGTCCGCCGAGAGCAGCGTTGGCAGCAGCGCAGGAGAAGTGCGCAAAACCTACAGGGCACCGCCATTGCCACGAGAACCGCCGGGAGCAGGTTTGGCAGCAGCGGGGGAGGAAGGAAAACGCGGGAGACGCCATTTTAAGCCAGCGGGAGACGCCATTTTAAGCCATTGGGAGACGCCATTTTAAACCACACCCAAAATGCCGAAGAGTGGGAGTATCACCGCATTTGACAATGAAGTCGAAGATTGGACTACATATGTCGAACGAATAGAGGAATACTGCAAGGCAAATGAGGTGTCAGATGACAAGAAAGCGTCGGTATTGTTAAATTTAATGGGTGCAAAAACGTATGGTTTATTACGAAATCTAGTAACCCCAACGAAGCCAATGGAAAAGAGTTTTGAAGACATAGTAATGATACTACAGGAACATTTAAACCCCACACCGCTGCTGATAGCAGAAAGATTCAAGTTTCACAAACAGAACCAGCATAAGGATGAAAGCAATGCTGATTATTTAACACAACTGCGCAAACTATCGAAACACTGCCAGTTTGGAGCGGTACTGGCAGATACCTTAAGGGACAAGTTTGTGTGTGGGCTTCAAAGTGAAGGAACCCAGAAACGGCTTTTATCTGAAAAGGACCTTACGCTGGAAAAGGCTTTCAGCATTGCGGTATCATATGAAGCAGCAGCACGAGGCGCTGCAGAGATACAACAGAGACCGCAAGAATATGGCACAAACGAAATGTCATATAGAACAGAGAAGTGCTATCGCTGCGGCAGAACAACACACGACCAGAATGATTGCTGGTTCAAAGACAAAGTGTGCAGACAGTGTGGAAAAGTAGGACACATAGCACGAGTCTGCAGGTCGGGAAATAAAACCAACTATAAGAAACCTACCAAAGAAAAGTACAAGAAGGTACATAAGATGACGGAGAATAGTTCAGACGAACAAAAGAGTGATAACGACTCCAAAAGCAGGGAACTGAGTTGTCTGAAACTACATAAAGTGATCACAACGGAGGATCACCGAACCATTTGGGTCACTCTCAAGATAGCAGGAATCCAGGTAAAGATGGAATTGGACACAGGATCAGCCCTAACAGTCATAAACCGATGGGAATACGAGCGGCTATTCTCACACATACCCTTGAGAGACACAAAAATTATTTTGAAGATGTACACGGGGCAAAAAGTCTACCCCAAAGGAAAAATAAGGGTGACCGTTATATATAACGGTAAGGAAACATCAAAACTAGACCTGTATGTATCGCAAGATGGAGGACCACCATTACAGGGACGTGAATGGATCCAGAAAATACAACTGGATTGGCATTCCATACAGGCACTGACTGTGGCTGACAAAAAGGATGACGACGTCACACCTGGGCGACTGTCAAAGATCCTAACTGACGCGAAAGCAGTGTTCCAGCAAGGACTCGGAACACTAAAAGGCATGATAGCGACGATTAAAATTGAAGAAAACGCAAGCCCAAAATTTTTTAAGGCCAGACTGGTACCTTATGCGATCTGCCCAGCCATCGAAGCAGAGCTGGAGAGTCTGGAACGTTCAGCTGTACTGTCCAAGGTAGACTGGAGCGAGTGGGCTACACCCATCGTCCCTGTGATGAAAAAGTCGTTGAGCAGCACACCTGGGGAACCAAGGAAGGTTCGCATCTGTGGGGACTTTAAGGTAACAGTGAACCCAGTCCTTCACACCGTACAATATCCACTTCCGCGGATTGAAGATATTTTCGCCTCGCTATCTGGAGGGAAACGCTTCACTAAGATTGATCTGGCCCAGGCGTATCTGCAAATGGAGGTAGAAGAAGCATCAAAAAAATACCTCACAATCAACACCCATAAAGGTCTCTACCAATACAACCGGCTGGTATTCGGGGTAGCATCAGCTCCGGCTATTTGGCAGAGGGCAATGGAACAAGTCCTGCAAGGGATCCCAGGGACCCAGTGTTATTTGGACGACATCCTGGTCACGGGCAAAAATGACAGTGATCACCTTGCCAACCTGGAGCAGGTGCTCACTAGATTGCAGGAATATGGGCTCCGAGCTAACCGCCCCAAATGCGAGTTTTTTAGAAAACAAATCTCGTATTGTGGCCACGTCATCGATAAAGAGGGGTTACATAAGTCCCCAGAGAAGATTGAGGCAGTAGTCAAGGCTCCAGCACCGGAAAATGTGTCACAACTGAGGTCATTCCTCGGGCTGGTAAACTATTACCATAAGTTCTTGCCAAATGTGTCTACAATACTACACCCACTGAACACCCTACTGCAAACTGGGGTGCCATGGAAGTGGAGTGACGAATGTAGACGAGCTTTCCAGAAGAGCAAAACACTAATCACATCGAAAGAGGTATTGGCCCATTACAACCCGGCATTACCAATTCGGTTGGCATGTGATGCGTCACCCTACGGCATTGGAGCGGTGCTGTCGCAAAAATTCTCGGACGGCTCAAAGAGGCCAATAGCCTTTGCGTCACGATCACTAACCTCAGCCGAGCGTAACTACGCCCAGATTGACAGGGAGGCCCTCAGCCTAGTGTGGGGAGTGAAAAAGTTTAATCACTATCTGCACGGGCAGAAATTCACCTTGCTGACTGATCACCAGCCTCTTGTCTCCATTTTTAATCCGAAGAAGGGTGTTCCGGTGATGACTGCGCAACGACTACAAAGATGGTCACTTTTTCTAGGGGCGCACCACTATGAGATTGAATATAAGGGCACGAAACAGCATGGAAATGCTGATGGGCTATCACGCCTGCGACTGCCTACTGCAGAGGAAGCACCAGCAGTGGATCCTGTCGAAATATTCCATTCGACTATAGTTGAATACCTACCGGTAACTAACTCTTGTATCGAAAAGGAAACCCGAAATGACCCGACACTGTCTCGGGTATATGATTTGACGGTGAAGGGATGGCCAGCACATGGCGACTCACTGTTGCCAGCATTCTCGACAAGGAGAGAGCAGCTGTCAGTGTGCCGGGGGACCTTGATGTGTGGATCCCGAGTGGTAATTCCACCCAAGTTAAGGGATAGAGTGCTCAATGAGCTTCATGAGGGTCATCTGGGAGGGGTAAACATGAAAAGCCTAGCCAGGGCTTATGTGTGGTGGCCGGGAATCGATAAACAAATCGAGGACCTGACCAAGAGCTGCTCAGGATGCCAGAAAGTCCAAAATGCACCACCGCAGGCCCCTCTACACCCATGGGAGTGGCCCTCATCTCCATGGCAACGGGTGCATATTGATTTTGCTGGTCCATTCATGGACTCAATGTCTTTAATAGCCGTGGATGCGCACTCGAAATGGCCTGAGGTCATCAAAATGTCCTCCACCACCACGGAAAAACTATTGCAGTCCTACGGACCATTTTTGCCAGGAATGGCTTGCCAGAACAGATTTGCTCCGACAACGGACCACAGTTTGTGTCCGAAGAGTTCCGGAGGTTCTTGAAAAAGAATGGGGTAAGGCATTACACATCCGCCCCGTATCGTCCAGCCACAAATGGATTGGCTGGGAGTTTCGTACAAACCTTTAAGAAGGCAATAAAGGCTATGTACAATGACAACATTCCGCTGCAGCACAAGGTGGACAATTTCCTGTTCGCCTACCGGAATGCGACACATGCAGTCACCAACCAGGCCCCAGCCATGATGTTCTTTAACCGAAGGTTAAGATCTCGCCTGGATTTGCTCAGACCAAACGTACGAAGAGATGTTGAGAGTAAGCAATTCCAGCACATCCATGAGAAGCCAACAAGGAGCTTCAATGTAGGGCAACCAGTCTTGGCCCGCGACTACCGAACAGAAAAATGGCAGCCAGGAACGATATGCACACGGCAGGGCCCAGTAATGTACACAGTGGACGTTGGGGAGAGCATCGTCAGACGCCATGCTGACCAGATCCTAGAGTCACAGGAACAAGTCAACCCCATGCCTCGCCCATACATACCTGGTGATGAACCCAACGTACAGGTTGCATCTACCCCAGAAATAGTAGCATCGGAAGCTGATGAACCAACCGACGACAGGGGGCCAGAATCGCCTCTGCACCAAGAGCAAGACACTCGGGAAAGGCGCTATCCAGAAAGGATCAGGAAGCCTCCCCAAAGACTGAATATATAAATAGACTATTTTCAGCTAATGTTGCATGTTAAAAGTGTTAATTGTAATTAGTTTGATATTTAATTGTTAAATGAGTGTTATGGTACTGTTAATTTAAAGGGGGAGGAATTGTAATGTATATACCTTTAAGGGGGGAACGATCATTTACAGCTCATGTATACTGCAGTACCGGCAGTGACCACACCTGTATATAGCACTTAGTAATCTGTACAGATCAGTTCCAGCGTGAGCCACGTTGAGTAAACACCTGTTATACCGTTCTCCTGCAGTCTGTGTCTTATTATACATGGACACAACAGAAATGAGCCAGGATTCCTGCTCCTCATCACTGTCCAATGACCCCTGGGTTTGAGAGAGTTGGGGAAATGAGCCAGGATTCCTGCTACTGATCACTGTCCAGTTGCCCCTATGTGAGAGAGGGGATATCAGCAAGTGTTCCTGCTCCTGTTCACTGTGTAGTGACGCCTCGGTTAGAGAGATGGGAATGAATACAGGGTTCCTGGTCCTGATCACAGTTCAGTGACCCCTGGGTTCGAGAGAGACGGGGAAATGAGTCAGGGTTTCTGCTCCTGATCACTGTCCAGTGACCCCTGGGTTAAAGAGAGGATATCAGCCAGGGATCTTGCTCCTTATCACTGTCCAGTGACCCCTGGGTTTGAGAGAGATGGGGAAATGAGTCAGGGTTTCTGCTCCTGATCACTGTCCAGTGACCACTGGGTTAGAGAGAGACGGGGGAAATGAGTCAGGGTTCCTGCTCCTGATCACTGTCCAGTGACTCCTGGATTAGAGGGAGACGGGGGAAATGAGCTAGGGTTCCTGCTCCTGATCACTGTCCAGTGACCCCTAGGTTAGAGGGGAAATCAGCCAGGGTTCCTGCTGCAGATCTCTGTCTAGGGACCCCTGGGTTAGAGAGAGCGACGGGGGAAATGAGTCACGGTTCCTGCTCCTGATCTCTTTCCAGTGACCCTTGGGTTAGAGTGAGAGGGAGGGAAATGAGTCGGGGTTCCTGCTCGTGATCTCTGTCCAGTGATCCCTGGGTTAGAGAGAGAGAAGGAAATGAGTCAGGTTTCCTGCTACTGATCACTCTCCAGTGACTCCTGGGTTAGAGTGAGAAGGGGAATTGAGTAAGGGTTGCTGCTCCTGATCTCTGTCCAGTGACCCCTGGGTTAGAAACAGATGGGGGGAATGAGTCAGGGTTCCTGTTCCCGATCTCTGTTAACTGACCCTGGGTTAGAGAGAGAAGGAAGTTAACCAGGGTTCCTGCACCTGATCACTGTCCAGTTGCCCCTAAGTGAGAGAGGGGAAATCAGCAAGGGTTCCTGATCCTGATCACTGTGTAGTGATGCCTGGGTTAGAGACATGGGAAAGGAGACAGGGTTCCTGGTCCTGATCACAGTCCAGTGACCCCTGGGTTAGAGAGAGAGAGGAGAAATGAGACAGGGCTCCTGCTCCTGCTCACTGTCAAATGAGCCCCGGTTTGGAGAGAGGGAAATGAGCCAGGGTTTCTGCTCCTGATCTCTGTCCACTGACCCCTGTGTTAGAGGGAGACGGGGAAATAAGTCAGGGTTCCTGCTCCTGATCACTGTCCAGTGACCACTGGGTTTGAGAGAGACGGGGAAATGAGTCAGGGTTCCTGCTCCTGATCTCTGTCCACTGACCCCTGGGTTAGGGAGAGATGGGGGAAATGAGTCAAGGTTCCTGCTCGTGATCTCTGTCCAGTGATCCCTGGGATAGAGACGGGGAAATGAGTCAGGGTTCCTGCTCCTGATCTCTGTCCACTGACCCCTGGGTTAGGGAGAGACGGGGGAAATGAGTCACGGTTCCTGCTCCTGATCACTGTCCAGTGACCACTGGGTTTGAGAGAGACGGGGAAATGTTACAGGGTTCCTGCTCCTGATCACTGTCCATTGAGCACTGAGTTTGAGAGAGACGGGGAAATGAGTCAGGGTTACTGCTCCTGATCATTGTTCAGTGACCCCTGGGTTAGAGAGAGGGAGAGAAATGAGCCAGGGTTCCTTTCCTGATCACTCTCCAGTGACCCCTGGGTTAGAGAGAGAGGATATCAACCAGGGTTCTTGCTAATGATCACAGTCCAGTGACCCCTGGGTTAGAAAGAGACAGGAAAATGAGTCAGGGTTCCTGCTCCTGATCTCTGTCCAGTGACTCCTGGGTTAGAGAGAGAGATGGAAATGAGCCAGGGTTGCTGCTCCTCATCACTGTCCAATGACTCCTGGGTTAGAGAGACGGAAATGAGCCAGGATTCCTGCTCCTCATCACTGTCCAATGACCCCTGGGTTTGACAGAGATGGGGGAAATGAGCCAGGGTTCCTGCTCCTGATCACTGTCCAGTGACCACTGGGTTAGAGAGAGACGGGGAAATGAGACAGGGTTCCTGCTCCTGATTACTGTCCAGTGACCCCTGGATTAGAGGGAGATGGGGGAAATGAGCTAGGGTTCCTGCTCCTGATCACTGTCCAGTGACCCCTGGGTTAGAGAGAGAGGGCCGGAAATGAGTCAGGGTTCCTGCTCGTGATCTCTGTCCAGTGATCCCTGGGTTAGAGAGAGACGGGGAAATGAGTCAGGGTTCCTGCTCCTGATCTCTGTCCACTGACCCCTGGGTTAGGGAGCGACGGGGGAAATGAGTCACGGTTCCTCCTCCTGATCACTGTCCAGTGACCACTGGGTTTGAGAGAGACGGGGAAATGAGTCAGGGTTCCTGCTCCTGGTCACTGTCCATTGAGCACTGGGTTTGAGATAGACGGGGAAATGAGTCAGGGTTCCTGCTCCTGATCATTGTTCAGTGACCCCTGGGTTAGAGAGAGGGAGAGAAATGAGCCAGGGTTCCTTTCCTGATCAATCTCCAGTGACCCCTGGGTTAGAGAGAGAGGATATCAACCAGGGTTCTTGCTCCTGATCACAGTCCAGTGACCCCTGCGTTAGAGAGAGACAGGGAAATGAGTCAGGGTTTCTGCTCCTGATCACTGTCCAGTGACCCCTGGATTAGAGGGAGACGGGGGAAATGAGCTAGGATTCCTGCTCCTGATCACTGTCCAGTGATCCCTGGGTTAGTGAGAGAGAGGGAAATGAGTCAGGGTTCCTGCTCCTTATCACTGTCCAGTGACCCCTGGGTTAGAGAGAGACGTGGGAAATGAGTCAGGTTTCCTGCTCCTGATCACTGTCCAGTGATCCCTGGATTAGAGGGAGACGGGGGAAATGAGCTAGGGTTCCTGCTCCTGATCACTGTCCAGTGACCCCTGGGTTAGAGAGAGATGGGGACAATGAGCTAGGGTCCTGCTCCTGATGACTGTCCAATGACCCCTGTGTTAGAGAGGAAATCAGCCAGGGTTGCTGCTGCTGATCGCTGTCTAATGACCCCTGGGTTAGAGAGAGATGGGGAAAATGAGTCAGGGTTCCTGCTCCTGATCTCTTTCCAGTGACCCTTGGGTTAGAGTGAGAGGGAGGGAAATGAGTCAGCGTTCCTTCTTGTGATCTGTGTCCAGTGGTCCCTGGGTTAGAGAGAGAGAAGGAAATGAGTCAGGTTTCCTGCTACTGATCACTGTCCAGTGACCCCTGGGTTAGAGTGAGAAGGGGAATTGAGTAAGGGTTGCTGCTCCTGATCTCTGTCCAGTGACCCCTGGGTTAGAAACAGAAGGGAGAATGAGTCATGGTTCCTGTTCCCGATCTCTGTTCACTGACCCTGGGTTAGAGAGAGGAGGAAGTTGTAATGAAATCTGTTTGTCTTGATCCTGTATTCGTTTTGCACTCATGTATATTACCCGTCCCCCACAGTGTATAGTTTCACTTCCTCTTTCCCGACTAACCTGGGAGGTTCCAGGTCTTGGCTCTTGGCTCCGCCCCTGACTTCTCTTACATAAAGATCCCAGGATCTGTATGACTCATTCCTGTGAACCAGTCGGCGTGTTGAGATGTTAGCTCTGATCTTCGTGATTTAAAGCCAACTTGTTTAAGTCTATAACTTCTAGTTTTGTGGTTATTGAAGGCCCATCAATTTTAACCACTAAAGAATACTAGGATGGATCGACTCCTAAAACCAGAGCATCTGGACTTGGATCCATATTCTGCTGAACCATCAAATCAATTTTGACACTGGCTCAAATGCTTCGAACTCTTCGCGGGGGCCTCATCCGCTAGCGAGGTAGATAAACTGAGTCTGCTGACTACTCGCGTAAGTCATCGGATTTATTCATTCATCCGGGACGCCACCTCTTACACGGAGGCCATCACTATCCTGAATGCCCAATACCAGAGGCCGGTAAACAAAGTGTACGCCAGACATCTGCTGGCTGCACGCAGGCAGCGACCAGAGGAATCAATGGACGATTTCTTACAGGGCCTAAAGGACCTGGTCCAGGACTGTAACTGTAAGGCCGTGACGGCCAACGCGTACTCTGATGAATTGGTCCGTGATTCCTTCATCACGGGCCTCAAATCGAATTATATCCGGCAGAGACTGCTGGAGAAGGATGTCCTGGACTTAAAAAAGGCAGTGGCCACTGCGCGATCGCTGGATGTGGCCCAGAAAAACACTGACTCTTATTCTTCCGGCCATGCGGCTCTCACCGCCTTGTGCGCGCCGAGGGGGCCGCCATCTTGGAATCAGCCATCTTCCCCATCCAGGTCTCAGACCAGCTCTACGCCGCCGGAGTCCCCACACAGAAGTTCACCCAGGAGTCCTACTACAGCGGCAATGTCTCGAGGCCCGAAATGCTACTTCTGCGGCCAGGCCAAGCACCCCAGACAACGATGCCCAGCGAAGGACGCTACATGCTTCAAATGTAAGAAAAAGGGGCATTTTAGCAAAGTCTGCAGGGGGAATCCGATTTCCAACTCCGTCACCGCCTTGTGTGTGCCGTGCGGGCCGCCATCTTGGGATCCGCCATCTTTTCCCGACTCAACGGCCGCCCAGGGCCCAACAGTGGCTTCGATCATGGTGGATCAATCCAGGCCACACCCGTTGACAAAATCCATGATGGACATACAAGTAAACGGGAATTTAACGAAATGTTTAATTGACTGTGGGAGTACCGAGAGTTTTATCCACCCTAGCCTGGTACGGCGGCACTCATTAACGGTAACCCCTACACGGAGCAGAATTGCTATGGCTGCTAAGCCCCACACTTCGGACATTTTGGGCTACTGTGTGGTAACACTGACTGTAAAAGGCACGGACTACAAGGATTTTAAACTCCTCGTGATGCCAGAACTCTGTGTTAATGTAATCTTGGGCCTGGACTTCCAGTGCCACCACGAAAGTGTCACGCTAGCATATGGCGGGTCCCAGCCGCCACTCACAGTCTGTGGCCTATCAACCTTAAAAATCAGCCCGCCCTCTTTATTCGCTAATTTCGCTCCGAACTGTAGGCCCATAGCGACCAAAAGTAGAAGGTACAGTCTGGAAGACAGACACTTTATCAAGGCGGAAGTGGACAGACTCCTGCGGGAAGGCATTATTGAATGCAGTACCAGCCCGTGGCGTGCCCAAGTAGTCATAATTAAATATAGCGAAAAGAAACGGATGGTAATTGACTACAGCCAGACTGTTAATATTTATACCCAGCTGGACGCCTACCCTTTACCCCGCATATCAGAAATGGTCAACCAGATTGCGCAATACCGAGTCTTCTCGACTATCGACCTCAAATCCGCATATCACCAGCTCCCCATTA
Organism: Somniosus microcephalus; assembly: GCF_052327205.1. Lineage (NCBI taxonomy): Eukaryota > Metazoa > Chordata > Chondrichthyes > Squaliformes > Somniosidae > Somniosus > Somniosus microcephalus. Next base: position 88,393,243 of record NW_028225179.1, on the reverse strand, counting down.
GAATGGAGGACCGCCCATACACCGCCTTCGAGGCGAACGGGCGCCTCTACCATTTTCTCAGAGTGCCCTTCAGGGTAACAAATGGGGTCTCGCTCTTCCAACGTGAGATGGACCGCATGGTTGACGAGAATAAACTACAAGCTACCTACCCCTATCTGGACAATGTCACTATCTGCGGGCACAACCAGCAAGACCACGATCTAAATCTTGCGAGATTTTTAAAAACTGCCCTAAAGCTGAATCTAACCTACAACAAAGACAAATGTGTCTTCAACACAACCTGTCTCTGTATCCTCGGCTGTGTGGTGGAAGATGGGGTAATTGGACCGGACCCTGACCGATTACGCCCCCTAAAGGAACTGCCCCTGCCACACAATGCCAAAGCTTTAAAAAGGTGCCTGGGATTTTTTTCGTATTATGCCCAATGGGTGCCCAATTACTCTGATAAGGCCCGACCCCTCATTAAATCGATGTCCTTCCCACTATCAGCTGAAGCTCGGGAGGCTTTCACCAGTATTAAACAGGACATTGAAAGGGCTGCAGTGTGTGCAGTGGACGAATGCATTCCCTTTCAAGTCGAAAGCGATGCGTCAGACTTTGCCTTAGCTGCGACCCTCAATCAGGCTGGGAGACCTGTGGCCTTCTTCTCCCGAACCCTTCAGGGACCTGAAATCAGGCACTCTTCTGTCGAGAAGGAGGCACAGGCTATAGTGGAGGCAGTGCGGCACTGGAGACACTACCTAGCCGGCAAACGTTTCACCCTGCTCACCAACCAGCGGTCGGTGGCTTTCATGTTTAATAACAAAGGGGGAAAATCAAGAATGACAAAATACTCAGGTGGAGGATCGAACTATCCACGTTCGACTATGATATTATGTACAGGCCGGGAGCCCTTAATGAACCCCCAGATGCCCTATTGCGGGGAATGTGTGCCAGCATTCATACGGACAAATTACAGGGTCTCCACAACGACCTCTGTCACCCAGGGGTCACCCGACTATACCATTTTATAAAGTCCCGCAATCTGCCCCACTCCATCGAGGAGGTCAGGGCAATGACCAGAGCCTGCCGCATCTGTGCGGAATGCAAACCTCGTTTCTACAGGCCTGACCGTGCGCACCTTATCAAAGCTACACGGCCATTCGAGCGCCTAAGTCTGGACTTCAAGGGACCCCTTCCCTCTGCCGACCGCAATGTATACTTCCTCAATATCATTGATGAATATTCCCGCTTCCCCTTCGCCATTCCCTGCCCAGACATGACCAGTGCCACGGTCATCAAGTGTCTCTGTAATCTATTCAGCATGTTTGGCATGCCGAACTACATACACAGCGATAGAGGGACGTCATTCATGAGTGACGAGCTGCGCCAGTTCTTGCTCTCGAAGGGGATAGCCACTAGCAGAACCACTAGCTACAACCCCCGGGGTAATGGGGAAGTGGAAAGGGTGAATGCTACTGTTCGGAAGGCTGTCACGTTAGCCTTAAAGTCAAAAGGCCTTCCGACCTCCCACTGGCAGGAAGTCCTCCCAGACGTGCTCCACTCCATAAGGTCTCTGTTATGTACAGCCACTAACGCTACCCCTCACGAAAAGATGTTCGTTTTCCCCCGGAAATCCACCTCGGGCATATCTCTACCCGCGTGGCTGACGTCTCCGGGGACAGTACTATTGCGGAAGCACGTGAGAGGCCATAAAACAGATCCCCTTGTGGAAAAGGTACAGCTCCTCCATGCAAACCCTCAGTACGCCTATATCGAATACTCTGACGGGCGAGAGGACACTGTTTCCATAAAAGACCTCGCTCCCTCGGGGAGCGGAGAGAACGATGGGAGACTACCCGATGAAGACATACACTACAAAGAGACAGGATGCCCAGAGGTATCAATACCCAACATTAACCTGGAGGACACTGCAGATAACCTGGAAGATACTGCGGAGGCCCGGACAGCGGAGGAACCAGAATCCACTCCCCTAGAGGCACCCCAACCGGCTTTGCGCCAATCACTGAGAACTGCAAAACCTCCTGACAGACTCACTTATACCAACTTTTAAGAAACATCACCCCAATGGACTAAATCTATAGAAGGGGTGAATGCAATGAAATCTGTTTGTCTTGATCCTGTATTCGTTTTGCACTCATGTATATTACCCTCCCCCACTGTGTATAGTTTCACTTCCTCTTTCCCGACTAACCTGGGAGGTTCCAGGTCTTGGCTCTTGGCTCCGCCCCTGACTTCTCTTACATAAAGATCCCAGGATCTGTATGACTCATTCCTGTGAATCAGTCGGCGTGTTGAGATGTTAGCTCTGATCTTAGTGATTAAAAGCCAACTTGTTTAAGTCTATAACTTCTAGTTTTGTGGTTATTGAAGGCCCATCAGAAGTTAACCAGGGTTCCAGCACCTGATCACTGTCCAGTTGCCCCTATGTGAGAGAGGGGAAATCAGCAAGGGTTCCTGCTCCTGATCACTGTGTAGTGACGCCTGGGTTAGAGAGAAACGGGGGAAATGAGTGAGGGTTCCTGCTCCTTATCACTGTCCAGTGACCACTGGGTTAGAGACAGAGAGGAGAAATGAGCCACGGTGCCTGCTCCTGATCTCTGTCCATTGACTCCTGGGTTAGAGAGAGGGAGGGAAATCAATCAGGGTTTCTGCTCCTGATCTCTGTCCAGTGACCCCTGGGTTAGAGAGAGAGGGAAATGAGTCAGGGTTTCTGCTCCTGATCACTGTCCACTGACTCCTGGGTTAGAGGGAGACGGTAGGGAAATGAGTCACGGTTCCTGCTCGTGATCTCTGTCCAGTGATCCCTGGGTTAGAGAGAGAGAGGGAAACGAGTCAGGGTTCCTGCTCCTGATCACTGTCCAGTGACCCCTGGGTTAGAGAGAGACGGGGGAAATGAGTCAGGGTTCCTGCTCCTGATCACTGTCCAGTGATCCCTGGATTAGAGAGAGACGGGGGAAATGAGCTAGGGTTCCTGCTCCAGATCACTGTCCAGTGGCCTCTGGGTTAGAGATGGGGAAAATGAGCTAGGGTCCTGCTCCTGATGACTGTCCAATGACCCCTGTGTTAGAGAGAGAGGAAATCAGCCAGGGTTCCTGCTGCTGATCTCTGTCTAATGACCCCTGGGGTAGAGAGAGATGGGGAAAATGAGTCAGGGTTCCTGCTCCTGATCTCTTTCCAGTGACCCTTGGGTTAGAGTAAGATGGAGGGAAATGAGTCAGCGTTCCTTCTCGTGATCTCTGTCCAGTGGTCCCTGGGTTAGAGAGAGAGAAGGAAATGAGCCAGGGTTGCTGCTCCTGATCTCTGTCCAGTGACCCCTGGGTTAGAAACAGATGGGGGGAATGAGTCAGGGTTCCTGTTCCCGATTTCTGTTCACTGAGCCTGGGTTAGAGAGAGAAGGAAGTTAACCGGGGTTCCTGCACCTGATCACTATCCAGTTGCCCCTATGTGAGAGAGGGGAAATCAGCAAGGGTTCCTGCTCCTGATCACTGTGTAGTGACGCCTGGGTTAGAGAGAGACGGGGGAAATGAGCAGGGTTCCTGCTCCTTATCACTGTCCAGTGACCCCTGGGTTAGAGAGAGAGAGGAGAAATGAGCCACGGTGCCTGCTCCTGATCTCTGTCCACTGACCCCTGTGTTGGAGAGAGAGGGAAATGAGTCAGGGTTTCTGCTCCTGATCACTGTCCACTGACTCCTGGGTTAGAGGGAGACGGGAGGGAAATGAGTCACGGTTCCTGCTCATGATCTCTGTCCAGTGATCCCTGGGTGTGAGAGAGAGAGGGAAACGAGTCAGGGTCCCTGCTCCTGATCACTGAGCAGTGACCCCTGGGTTAGAGAGGGGGGTAAATGAGTCAGAGTTCGTGCTCCTTATCACTGTCCAGTTGCCCCTGAGTTAGAGAGAGATGGGGAAATGAGTCAGGGTTCCTGCTCCTGATCACTGTCCAGTGACCCCTGGATTAGAGAAAGAGGAAATCAGCCAGGGTTCCTGCTGCTGATCTCTGTCTGGTGACCCTTGGGTTAGAGAGAGACGGGGGAAATGAGTCAGGGTTCCTGCTCCTGATCTCTTTCCAGTGAGCCTTGGGTTAGAGTGAGAGGTAGGGAAATGAGTCAGGGTTCCTGCTCGTGATCTCTGTCCAGTGATCCCTGGGTTAGAGAGAGAGAAGGAAAGGAGTCAGGTTTCCTGCTCCTGATCCCTGTCCAGTGACCACTGGGTTAGAGAGAGACGGGGAAATGAGTCACGGTTCCTGCTCCTGATCACTGTCCAGTGACCCCTGGATTAGAGGGAGATGGGGGAAATGAGCTAGGGTTCCTGCTCCTGATCACTGTCCAGTGACCCCTGGGTTAGAGAGAGAGGGAGGGAAATGAGTCAGGGTTCCTGCTCGTGTTCTCTGTCCAGTGATCCCTGGGTTAGAGAGAGACGGGGAAATGAGTCAGGGTTCCTGCTCCTGATCTCTGTCCAGTGACTCCTGGGTTAGAGAGAGGACGGAAATGAGCCAGGGTTGCTGCTCCTCATCAGTGTCCAATGACTCCTGGGTTAGAGAGACGGAAATGAGCAAGGATTCCTGCTCCTCATCACTGTCCAATGACCCCTGGGTTTGAGAGAGACGGGGAAACGAGTTAGAGTTCCTGCTCCTGATCACTGTCCAGTGACCCCTGGATTAGAGGGAGACGGGGGAAATGAGCTAGGGTTCCTGCTCCTGATCACTGTCCAGTGACCCCTGGGTTAGAGAGAGAGGGAAGGAAATGAGTCAGGGTTCCTGCTCGTGATCTCTGTCCAGTGATCCCTGGGTTAGAGAGAGACGGGGAAATGAGTCAGGGTTCCTGCTCCTGATCTCTGCCCACTGACCCCTATGTTAGGGAGAGACGGGGGAAATGAGTCACGGTTCCTGCTCCTGATCACTGTCCAGTGACCACTGGGTTTGTGATAGACGGGGAAATGAATCAGGGTTCCTGCTCCCGATCACTGTCCATTGAGCACTGGGTTTGAGAGAGACGGGGAAATGAGTCAGGGTTCCTGCTCCTGATCATTGTTCAGTGACCCCTGGGTTAGAGAGAGGGAGAGAAATGAGCCAGGGTTCCTTTCCTGATCACTCTCCAGTGACCCCTGGGTTAGAGAGAGAGGATATCAACCAGGGTTCTTGCTCCTGATCACAGTTCAGTGACCCCTGGGTTAGAGAGAGGGAGAGAAATGAGCCAGGGTTCCTTTCCTGTTCACTCTCCAGTGACCCCAGGGATCGAGAGAGAGGATATCAACCAGGGTTCTTGCTCCTGATCACAGTCCAGTGACCCCTGAGTTAGAGAGAGACAGGGAAATGAGTCAGGGTTTCTGCTCCTGATCACTGTCCAGTGACCCCTGGATTAGAGGGAGACGGTGAAAATGAGCTAGGATTCCTGCTCCTGATCACTGTCCAGTGATCCCTGGGTTAGAGAGAGAGAGGGAAACGAGTCAGGGTTCCTGCTCCACATCACTGTCCAATGACCCCTGGGTTTGAGAGAGATGGGGGAAATGAGCCAGGGTTCCTGCTCCTGATCACTGTCCAGTTGCCCCTATGTGAGAGTGGGGATATCAGCAAGGGTTCCTGCTCCTGTTCACTGTGTATTGACACCTCGGTTAGAGAGATGGGAAAGGAAACAGGGTTCCTGGTCTTGATCACAGTCCAGTGTCCCCTGTGTAAGAGAGAGAGAGGAGAAATGAGCCAGGGTTCCTGCTCCTGATTACTGTTCAGTGACCCCTGGGTTAAACAGAGAGGATATCAGCCAGGGATCTTGCTCCTTATCACTGTCCAGTGACCCCTGGGTTTGAGAGAGACGGGGAAATGAGTCAGGGTTTCTGCTCCTGATCACTGCCCAGTGACACCTGGATTAGAGGGAGACGGGGGAAATGAGCTAGGATTCCTGCTCCTGATCACTGTCCAGTGACCCCTGGGTTAGAGAGAGAGAGGGAAACGAGTCAGGGTTCCTGCTCCTGATCACTGTCCAGTGACCCCTGGGTTAGAGAGAGATGGGGGAAATGAGTCAGGGTTCCTGCTCCTGATCACTGTCCAGTGATCCCTGGATTAGAGGGAGACAGGGGAAATGAGCTAGGGTTCCTGCTCCTGATCACTGTCCAGTGACCACTGGGTTAGAGAGAGATGGGGACAATGAGCTAGGGTCCTGCTCCTGATGACTGTCCAATGACCCCTGTGTTAGAGAGAGAGGATATCAGCCAGGGTTCCTGCTGCTGATCGCTGTCTAGTGACCCCTGGGTTAGAGAGAGATGGGGAAATGATACAGGGTTCCTGCTCCTGATAACTGTCCATTGAGCACTGGGTTTGAGAGGGACGGGGAAATGAGTCAGGGTTCCTGCTCCTGATCATTGTTCAGTGACCACTGGGTTAGAGAGAGGGAGAGAAATGAGCCAGGGTTCCTGCTACTGATCACTGTCCAGTGACCCCTGGGTTAGAGTGAGAAGGGGAATTGAGTAAGGGTTGCTGCTCCTGATCTCTGCCCAGTGACCCCTGGGTTAGAAATAGATGGGGGGAATGAGTCAGGGTTCCTGTTACCGATCTCTGTTAACTGATCCTGGGTTAGAAAGAGAAGGAAGTTAACAAGGGTTCCTGCACCTGATCACTGTCCAGTTGCCCCAATGTGAGAGAGGGGAAATCAGCAAGAATTCCTGCTCCTGATCACTGTGTAGTGACGCCTGGGTTAGAGATGTGTGAAAGGAGACAGGGTTCCTGGTCCTGATCACAGTCCAGTGACCCCTGGGTTAGAGAGAGAGAGGAGAAATGAGCCAGGGCTCCTGCTCCTGAGCACTGTCAAATGAGCCCTGGTTTGGAGAGAGGGAAATGAGCCAGGGTTTCCGCTCCTGATCTCTGTCCACTGACCCCTGGGTTAGAGAGAAACGGGGAAATAATTCAGGGTTCCTGCTCCTGATCTCTGTCCACTGACCCCTGGGTTAGGGAGAGACGGGGGGAAATGAGTCAGGGTTCCTGCTCCTGATCACTGTCCAGTGACCACTGGGTTTGAGAGAGAAGGGGAAATGAGTCAGGGTTCCTGCTCCTGATCTCTGTCCACTGACCCCTGGGTTAGGGAGAGACGGGGGGAAATGAGTCAGGGTTCCTGCTCCTGATCACTGTCCAGTGACCACTGGGTTTGAGAGAGACAGGGAAATGAGTCAGGGTTCTTGCTCCTGATCACAGTCCAGTGACCCCTGGGTTGAGAGAGACAGGGAAATGAGTCAGGGTTCCTGCTCCTGATCTCTGTCCAGTGACTCCTGGGTTAGAGAGATGGAAATGAGCCAGGATTCCTGCTCCTCATCACTGTCCAATGACCCCTGGGTTTGAGAGCGATGGGGTAAATGAGCCAGGATTCCTGCTCCTGATCACTGTCCAGCTGTCCCTATGTGAGAGAGGGGATATCAGCAAGGGTTCCTGCTCCTGTTCACTGTGTAGTGAGGCCTCGGTTAGAGAGATGGGAAAGGAAACAGGGTTCCTGGTCCTGATCACAGTCCAGTGACCCCTGGGTTAGAGAGAGGAGAAATGAGCCAGGGTTCCTGCTCCTTATTGCTGTCCAGTGACCCCTGGGTTTGAGAGAGACGGGGAAATGAGTCAGGGTTTCTGCTCCTGATCACTGTCCAGTGACCCCTGGATAGAGGGAGACGGGGGAAATGAGCTAGGATTCCTGCTCCTGATCACTGTCCAGTGACCCCTGGGTTAGAGAGAGACGGGGGAAATGAGTCAGGATTCCTGCTCCTGATCACTGTCCAGTGACCCCTGGGTTAGAGAGAGAGGGGGAAAATGAGCTAGGGTTCCTGCTCCTGATGACTGTCCAATGACCCCTGTGTTAGAGAGAGAGGAAATCAGCCAGGGTTCCTGCTGCTGATCTCTGTCTAATGACCCCTGGGTTAGAGAGAGACGGGGAGAATGAGTCAGGGTTCCTGCTCCTGATCTCTTTCCAGTGACCCTGGGTTAGAGTGAGAGGGAGGGAAATGAGTCAGGGTTCCTGCTCCTGATCACTGTCCACTGATCTCTGGGTTAGAGAGAGACGGGGGAAATGAGCCAGGGTTCCTGTTCGTAATCTCTGTCCAGTGACCCTTGGGTTAGAGTGAGAGGGAGGGAAATGAGTCAGGGTTCCTGCTTGTGATCTCTGTCCAGTGACCCTTGGGTTAGAGTGAGATGGAAGGAAATGAGTCAGGGTTCCTGCTCGTGATCTCTGTCCAGTGATCCCTGGGTTAGAGAGAGAGAAGGAAATGAGTCAGGTTTCCTGCTACTGATCACTGTCCAGTGACCCCTGGGTTAGAGTGAGAAGGGGAATTGAGTAAGGGTTGCTGCTCCTGATCTCTGTCCAGTGACCCCTGGGTTAGAAACAGATGGGGGGAATGAGTCAGGGTCCCTGTTCCCGATCTCTGTTCACTGACCCTGGGTTAGAGAGAGAAGGAAGTTAACCAGGGTTCCTGCACCTGATCACTGTCCAGTTGCTCCTATAGCGAACATAGCCTAGCGATCGAAAAAGGCAGACACAGGCAGACCAGGCTGCCAAGAGAGGACAGGTTATGCTCTCACTGCAGTCAGGGAGTGGTGGAGACAGAGATGCACTTCCTCACAGCTTGTGGAAAATATCAGGGCATCAGGGAGAATTTCTACCAAAAATTCTCACAAATATGCCCTGATTTCAGAAATCTGAATGACAACCAAAAACTCCCATTCCTACTGGGAGAGGAGAGAAGCTGCATAACACTGGCGGCACACTATGTTACAGCTTGCCATGAACAGAGGGACAACCAGTAAACTAAGAAAAGAATATATATAAACAATGCGAATGTATATTTATACACTCAGGGATATACATGTTTATACACTGTATGAATAGAACTGCGTTTATGTGCTAAACCATAAATGTATTTTGATGCTTTGGCAACATAAGATGTAACTTATCATGCCAATAAAGCGATTTGAATTGTGAATTGTGAATTGTGAGAGAGGGGAAATCAGCAAGGGTTCCTGCTCCTGAGCACTGTGTAGTGACCCCTGGGTTAGAGAGATGGGAAAAGAGACAGGGTTCCTGGTCCTGATCACAGTCCAGTGACCCCTGGGTTAGAAAGAGAGAGGAGAAATGAGTCAGGGTTCCTGCTCCTGATCACTGTCCAGTGACCACTGGGTTTGAGAGAGACGGGGAAAGGAGTCAGGGTTCCTGCTCCTGATCACTGTCCAGTGACCACTGGGTTTGAGAGAGACGGGGAATTGAGTCAGGGTTCCTGCTCCTGATCATTGTTCAGTGACCCATGGGTTAGAGAGAGGGAGAGAAATGAGCCAGGGTTCCTTTCCTGATCACTCTCCAGTGACCCCTGAGTTAGAGAGAGAGGACATCAGCCAGGGTTCTTTCTCCTGATCACAGTCCAGTGACCCCTGGGTTAGAGAGAGACAGGGAAATGAGTCAGGGTTACTGCTCCTGATCACTGTCTAGTTGCCCCTATGTGAGAGAGGGGATATCAGCAAGGGTTCCTGCTCCTGTTCACTGTGTAGTGATGCCTCGGTTAGAGAGATGGGAAAGGAGACAGGGTTCCTGGTCCTGATCACAGTCCAGTGTCCCCTGGGTTAGAGAGAGAGGAAAAATGAGCCAGGGTTCCTGCTCCTGATGACTGTCCAGTGACCCCTGGGTTAAAGAGCGAGGATATTGTAATGATATCAGCAAATAGTGATGGTATTTGCCTGTTTGATTATTTATGCCTTACCAGTTTATTTGCCTGATTGATTAGTTATGCCTGACCAGCAGAGGGCATGTGACAGAGACAAGCAGTTTAGTTTTAGTTTCCTTTTATATGGATCTCTAAGATGGTGTCTCCTGTAATGCTGTTAACAGAGTTGAACAAGCTTTAGATTAAAAGACATTCTCTTTCATGAATGATTCGTCATTGAACCCACATAAAAATCGATACATGGTGTCAGAAGTGATTGAAAGAGATGAAGAGGAAAAATCTGAAGTTAAGTCAGCTCTCCACATATTAGCAAGCCAAAAAATAACATCGTTGCTTACCATTGGAGAAAAGCTAACGAAGTGAAAAATGGTAGGATTACACCCACCGGCGAAGCTTCAGTTGACAGGTAATGTGGCTGAAAATTGGAGGATGTTCAAACAACGATTGGAGTTGTATTTAGCGGCAATCGGGGCTGACGAGAAAAGTGATAAAGTGAAAGCGTCAGTGTTCTTACATGTCGTGGGTGATGAAGCGCTGGAGGTGTATAATAACTTCAAATTCGCTGCTGATGGAGACAATATGAAGCTAGATAAAATAATGGAACAGTTTGAGGCCTACTGCATACCTAAACGTAATGTGACGTTTGAGAGGCATAGATTTTTCACATGTGTACAGAAAACGGTAGAGACTATTGATCAGTATGTGACTGAACTGAGAAACCGAAGCAAAACATGTGAATTTGGGGGACTGACAGACTCGCTGATAAAAGACAGACTGGTGTGTGGTATTCCAGATAATGGTCTAAGGGAAAGACTGCTAAGAGAGCAAAATCTAGACCTGGGAAAAGCCATAGCACTGTGTAGGGCTACAGAGACTGTGAAGTCGCAGGCAAAGGAGCTGTTCAGTGACAGTAGCTGCAACGTGGATGCAGTGAGAAAGAACGGACACAAACCGTTTAACAAAAAGAGCGCCAATGTGAAAAAAGAGGCATGGCCAGCGAACAAAAATGAAAGGGACAATCGAAAGTCATGTAGTCAATGCGGTACACAGCATACACCAAAAAAGTGTCCAGCATATGGTAAAACATGCAATAGTTGCAACAAAAACAACCATTATGCCCGTTGCTGTAAGAACCAAGCGCAACAAAGGTCCATACAGTAGATGAAAGCGAGATAGAGGAGTTCTATGTAGATGTCGTGTCTGAAAACAAAAAAGAAAAAAGAGACTGGATGTTGACACTAAAAGTGAATGACATACATATTCCATTTAAATTGGATGCTGGAGCACAAGTTAATGTGATATCAGAGACTGATTTTAAGAAAATTAGACCCAGGCCAAAGATACATGGAATAAAAGTGAAAGTGACAGGATACTCAGGTACTGATATACCAGTGAAAGGAAGATGCATTGTCAAAGTGACACACAAGAACAGAGAGCACACGCTAGCATTAATCGTGGTGCCAAAGGATGTGCAGGCCATACTAGGTTTAATAGCCTGTGAGAGACTGAACCTGGTAAAGAGAGTCCTCGTTGTGGAAAGCGAAGGAGAGACAGTCTATGATGAACTCATGAAAGAGTACAATGACCTATTTAAGGGTCTAGCTGCCTTCCAGGAGAACACACGATCAGAGTAGATAAAAGTATGCCAACGGTCATACATCCATGCAGAAAAATTCTGTTTGCTCTTCAAAAGCAACTGAAGGCAGAGTTGGACAGGATGGAAAGCCTGAACGTGATTCAGAAGATAGATGAGCCAACTGAGTGGGTGAGTTCCCTCGTCATTGTGGACAAAAAGAATGGAAAGCTCAGAATTTGCCTGGATCCAAGAGATCTAAACAGAGCAATAAAGAGAGAGCACTTCAAGCTTCCTACACGTGGGGAAATCATGTCACAGTTTGCAAATGCAAAGTATTTCAGCAAATTAGATGCATCATCAGGATTTTGGCAGATGAAACTGGACGAGGCAAGTTCAAGACTGTGCACGTTCAACAGTCCATTTGGCAGATACAGATTCCTCAGGTTACCATTTGACATTGCCTCAGCTCCTGAAGTGTATCACAAAACTATCCATATGATCTATGAGCACCTGGAGGGAGTTGATACATCAATGGATGACATCGTAGTATGGGGAACCATGAGAACTGAGCATGACGAGAGACTGAAAAAAGTGCTGGAAGCAACAAGGAAAACAAACCTGAAGCTGAATAGAGAGAAATGCCAGCTCCGGGTGACAGAACTGACATTCGTGGGAGATATCCTTAGCAGTGAGGGCATCAGACCAGATCCCAGAAAGGTGTCCGCCATTGAGAATATGCCAAAGCCACAATGCAAAAAGGACGTACAGAGGTTTAATGGAATGATCAACTACATGGGTAAATTCATATCCAACCTCTCAGAAAAGATGGTGCCACTGAGAAAACTAACTGAAAAGAACATAGAATGGGAATGGAATCATGAGCATGAGAAGTCATGGAGCGATCTAAAGAAACTGCTCACAGAGGAACCAGTTCTGAGGTTTTATGACCCAGCGAGACCCATCAAGATATCATCAGATGCATCACAGAGTGGGCTCGGTGCCGTTCTTCTGCAAAAATATGACTACTGGCAACCTATTGCATATGCATCACGCTCAATGACAGACGCGGAGACGCGATATGCTCAAATAGAAAAGGAGCTGCTCAGCATCACATACGCCTGTGAAAGATTTCACCAGTTTGTGGCAGGACAAGCAATCAGTGTAGAGACTGACCATAAGCCCTTGATTGCATTGTTCCAAAAGCCACTAAATAGCTGTCCGCTTAGAATACAAAGAATGATGATCAGGCTGCAACGCTATACACTGAATGTTGCGTACACACCGGGTAAGCTTATGTATACAGCAGACACGTTGTCCAGAGCTGTTGACCCAAGTGAGCCCGCAAACACCAAAATGGATGAAAAAGTGAACGCCTACGTGGACATGATCACAAGTGCACTGCCCATAGCAGATGCAAAGATGGAGCTCATAAAGACTGAGACAAACAAAGATGAAACACTGAGACGACTGAGGAAAAGCATCTTGGATGGATGGCCCAACATGAAGCAAGACTGCTCACCTGACATGGCAGAGTACTGGAACTGCAGGGCGGAACTATCAGTGGTCGAAGACATCATCTACAAAGGAAGTAAAATAGTTATCCCAAAGAGTCTGAGAAAAGAGATGCTAAAAAGGATCCATGGAGGACATCTGGGAATCGAAAAGTGTAAGAAAAGAGCACGAGAGGTGATGTACTGGCCACGAATCAACCAAGATGTGACAAATGAGGTGTCAAACTGCACAATATGCCTGAAATGTCGAGCAAGCAATCCGGTAGAACCACTAAAGCCACACCCAGCGCCAGACAGACCTTACCAGAAGGTAGGCGCTGACCTATTCGTATGTCAAGGGAAGGACTATCTTGTAGTCACAGACTATTACTCCCTGTATCCAGAGGTGTGTAGACTGTACACCACCACTGCAGATGCTGTGGTAACATGTATGAAAGCCATATTCTCCAGACATGGCGTGGCAAGCGAGGTCTTCACAGACAACGGACCCCAGTTTTACAATGCAAGTTTCCGACACTTTGCCAAAGAGTGGGACTTTGTCCACACAACGTCAAGTCCTCATTTGCCACAGTCCAATGGACTAGTGGAAAAATCGGCCCAGACAGTGAAAAGTCTGATGTACAAGGCAAAAGACAGTGGAACTGACTTCTACCAGAGCATGCTTGTATACCGCACAATGCCGCTCGAGTGTGGTATGTCGCCAGCCCAACTCCTTATGGGACGTCTGCTAAGGTCAAACCCACCCATCCCGGAGAACCTCCTGAAAACAAAAGAGGGGGAGAAAGTGAGGAAGTTCAAAGAACAACAGAAAGAAAAGCAAAAGTACTACTATGACAGAGGAACACAAAACCTACCTGAACTCCACACTGGTGACCAAGTAAGGTTCAAAGACAAAACAAACATATGGACTCAGAAGGGAACTGTCCTGAGTGAAGTTCAACCAAGATCATACACCATTCAGACAGATGAGGGTGCTGTTCTGAGAAGAAATCGTCGGGATCTTCTCATGGAACCAGCCACAGCAAGTCAAAAGACTGATACTGTTGAACAACCAGATCACACAGCAGGTCAAAAGACTGATACTGTTGAACAACCTGATCACACAGCTGAGAAACCATCATCTGAGGCAACAACTCAGAATCAAGGACAATCAATCAGAAAATCATCAAGACACGTGAAGACTCCTGAGAGACTCATTGAGCAAGTTTAAGGACTATTGTTATAGAAGGAAGTAATGTTATCTTATTCTTTCTTCAAGTTCTAGTGTATTTACATATTTCATGTGAACACACAAAACAAAGTTTAAAAACCTTGATAATGATAATGATAGTGTAAGTTCATTAAGTGTTCCAGTTAAAATGCAGAGTAATACAAAGAAAACATGTTGTTAGATAAAAGTAAAATACTTTTGTTTTAAGAAAGGAAGATGTAATGATATCAGCAAATAGTGATGGTATTTGCCTGTTTGATTATTTATGCCTTACCAGCATATTTGCCTGATTGATTATTTATGCCTGACCAGCAGAGGGCATGTGACAGAGACAAGCAGTTTAGTTTTAGTTTCATTTTAGATGGATCTCTAAGATGGTGTCTCCTGTAATGCTGTTAACAGAGTTGAACAAGCTTTAGATTAAAAGACATTCTCTTTCCTGAATGAGTCGTCATTGAACCCACATACAAATCAATACAGCTATCAGCCAGGGATCATGCTCCTTATCACTGTCCAGTGACCCCTGGGTTAGAGAGAGACGGGGGAAATCAGCCAGGGTTGCTGCTCCTGCTCACCGTTCAATGACTCCTGGGTTAGAGAGAGGGAGAGAAATGAGCCAGGGTTCCTTTCCAGTAACCCCTGGGATGGAGAGAGAGGAAATCAGCCAGGGTTCTTGCTCCTGATCACAGTCCACTAACCCCTGGGTTAGGGAGAGATGGGGGAAATGAGTCAGGGTTCCTGCTCCTGTTCTCTGTCCAGTGACCCCTGGGTTAGACAGATGGGGAAATGAGCCAGAGTTCCTGCTCCGCTTCTCTGTTCATTGACCCCTGGGTTAGAGAAACAGGAAATCGGCCAGGTTCCTACTCCTGATCACTGTCCAGTTACACCTGGGTTTGAGAGAGAGGACATCAGCCAGGGTTCCCACCCCTGATCACTGTCCAGTTACCCCTATGTTAGAGATGGGAAATGAGTCAAGGTTCCTGCTCCTGATCACTGTCCACTGACCCCTGGGTTAGAGAGAGACGGTGGGAATGAGCCAGTGTTCCTGTTCCTGATCACTGTCCATTGACCCCTGGGTTTGATAGAGACGGGGAAATGAGTCAGGGTTCCTGCTCCTGATCACTGTCCAGTGACCCCTGGGTTAGAGACGGGTTAAATGTGTCAGGGTTCCTGTTCCTGATCAATGTCCAGTGACCCCTGAATTAGAGGGAGACGGGGGAAATGAACCAGGGTTCCTGCTCCTGATCTCTGTCCAGTGACCCCCTGGGTTAGAGAGAGATGGGGAAATGAGTCAGGGTTCCTGCTACTGATCTCTGTCCACTGACCCCTGGGTTAGAGAGAGACGGAGGAAATGAACCAGGGTTCCCGATCACTGTCCAGTGACCCCTGGGTTAGAGAGCGGAAATCAACCAGGGTTCCCACTCCTGATCACTGTCCAGTTACCCCTATGTTAGAGACGAGAAATGAGTCAAGGTTCCTGCTCCTGATCAATGTCCATTGAACCCTGGGTTTGATAGAGATGGGGAAATGAGTCAGGGTTCCTGCTCCTGATCACTGTCCAGTGACCCCTGGGTTAGAGAGAGACAGGGTAAATGTGTTATGGTTCCTGTTCCTGATCAATGTCCAGTGACCCCTGAATTAGAGGGAGACGGGGGAAATGAACCAGGGTTCCTGCTCCTGAACTCTGTCCAGTGACCCCCTGGGTTAGAGAGAGATGGGGAAATGAGTCAGGGTTCCTGCTACTGATCTCTGTCCACTGACCCCTGGGTTAGAGAGAGACGGGGGAAATGAGTCACGGTTCCTGCTCCTGATCACTGTCCAGTGACCACTGGGTTTGAGAGAGACGGGGAAAAGAGTCAGGGTTCCTGCTCCTGATCACTGTCCAGTGACCCCTGTGTAAGAGAGAGAGAGGAGAAATGAGCCAGGGTTCCTGCTCCTGATTACTGTCCAGTGACCCCTGGGTTTGAGAGAGACGGGGAAAAGAGTCAGGGTTCCTGCTCCTGATCACTGTCCAGTGACCACTGGGTTTGAGAGAGACGGGGAAATGAGTCAGGGTTCTTGCTCCTGATCACAGTCCAGTGAAGCCTGGGTTAGAGAGAGACAGCAAAATGAGTCAGGGTTCCTGTTCCTGATCTCTGTCCAGTGACTCCTGGGTTAGAGAGACGGAAATGAGCCAGGATTCCTGCTCCTCATCACTGTCCAATGACCCCTGGGTTTGAGAGAGATGGGGTAAATGAACCAGGGTTCCTGCTCCTGATCACTGTCCAGTTGACCCTATGTGAGAGAGGGGATATCAGCAAGTGTTCCTGCTCCTGTTCACTGTGTAGTGACGCCTCGGTTAGAGAGATGGGAAAGGAAACAGGGTTCCTGGTCCTGATCACAGTCCAGTGAGCCCTGTGTAACAGAGAGAGAGGAGAAATGAGCCAGGGTTCCTGCTCCTGATTACTGTTCAGTGACCCCTGAGTTAAACAGAGAGGGTATCAGCCAGGGATCTTGCTCCTTATTACTGTCCAGTGACCCCTGGGTTTGAGAGAGATGGGTAAATCAGTCAGTTTTCTGCTCCTGATCACTGTCCAGTGACCCCTGGATTAGAGGGAGACGGGGGAAATGAGCTAGGATTCCTGCTCCTGATCACTGTCCAGTGACTCCTGGGTTAGAGAGAGACGGGGGAAATGAGCTAGGATTCCTGCTCCTGATCACTGTCCAGTGACCCCTGGGTTAGAGAGAGAGAGGAAAACGAGTCAGGGTTCCTGCTCCTGATCACTGTCCAGTGACCCCTGGGTTAGAGAGAGAGGGGGAAAATGAGCTAGGGTTCCTGCTCCTGATGACTGTCCAATGACCCCTGTGTTAGAGAGAGAGGAAATCAGCCAGGGTTCCTGCTGCTGATCTCTGTCTAATGACCACTGGGTTAGAGAGAGACGGGGAAAATGAGTCAGGGTTCCTGCTCCTGATCTCTGCCCAGTGATCCCTGGGTTTGATAGAGACGGGGAAATGAGTCAGGGTTCCTGTTCCTGATCAAGGTCCAGTGACACCTGAATTAGAGAGAGACGGTGGGAATGAGCCAGCGTTCCTGCTCCTGATCACTGTCCATTGACCCCTGGGTTTGATAGAGACGGGGAAATCAGCCAGGGTTCCTGCTGCTGATCTCTGTCTAATGATCCCTGGGTTAGCAAGAGACGGGGAAAATGAGTCAGGGTTCCTGCTCCTGATCTCTTTCCAGTGACCCTGGGTTAGAGTGAGAGGGAGGGAAATGAGTCAGGGTTCCTGCTCCTGATCTCTGTCCAGTGATCCCTGGGTTAGAGAGAGGGAGAGAAATCAGCCAGGGTTCCTGCTCCTGATCACTGTCCAGTGACCACTGGGTTTGAGAGAGACGGGGAAATGAGCCAGGGTTCCTGCTCCTGATCTCTGTCCACTGACCCCTGGGTTAGAGAGAGACGGGGGAAATGAACCAGGGTTCCCACTCCTGATCACTGTCCAGTTACCCCTATGTTAGAGATGGGAAATGAGTCAAGGTTCCTGCTCCTGATCACTGTCCACTGACCCCTGGGTTAGAGAGAGACGGTGGGAATGAGCCAGCGTTCCTGCTCCTGATCACTGTCCATTGACCCCTGGGTTAGATAGAGACGGGGAAAAGAGTCAGGGTTCCTGCTCCTGATCACTGTCCAGTGACCCCTGGGTTAGAGAGAGACGGGGTAAATGTGTCAGGGTTCCTGTTCCTGATCAATGTCCAGTGACCCCTGAATTAGTGGGAGACGGGGGAAATGAACCATTGTTCCTGCTCCTGTTCTCTGTCCAGTGACCGCTGGGTTAGAGAGAGAGGATATTAGCCAGGGTTCTTGCTCCTGATCACAGTCCAGTGACCCCTGCGTTAGAGAGAGACAGGGAAATGAGTCAGGATTCCTGCTCCTGATCTCTGTCCAGTGACTCCTGGGTTAGAGAGAGAGACGGAAATGAGCCAGGATTCCTGCTCCTCATCAATGTCCAATGACCCCAGGGTTTGAGAGAGTTGGGGGAATTGAGCCAGGGTTCCTGCTCCTGATCACTGTCCAGTTGCCCCTATGTGAGAGAGGGGATATCAGCAAGGGTTCCTGCTCCGGTTCACTGTGTAGTGGCGCCTCGGCTAGAGAGATGGGAAAGGAGACAGGGTTCCTGGTCCTGATGACAGTTCAGTGACCCCTGGGTTAGAGAGAGAGGAGAAATGAGCCAGGGTTCCTGCTCCTGATTACTGTCCAGTGAACCCTGGGTTAAAGAGAGATGATATCAGCCAGGGATCGTGCTCCTGATCACTGTCCAGTGACCCCTGGGTTTGATAGAGACGGGGAAATGAGTCAGGGTTCCTGTTCCTGATCAATGTCCAGTGACACCTGAATTAGAGGGAGGCGGGGGAAATGAACCAGGGTTCCTGCTACTGATCTCTGTCCACTGACCCCTGGGTTAGGGAGAGATGGGGGAAATCAGTCACGTTTCCTGCTCCTGATCACTGTCCAGTGACCACTGGGTTTGAGAGAGATGGGGAAATGAGTCAGGGTTCCTGCTCCTGATCACTGTCCAGTGACCACTGGGTTTGAGTGAGACGGGGAAATGAGTCAGGGTTCTTGCTCCTGATAACAGTCCAGTGACCCTTGGGTTAGAGAGAGACAGGGAAATGAGTCAGGGTTCCTGCTCCTGATCTCTGTCCAGTGACTCCTGGGTTAGAGAGACAGAAATGAGCCAGGATTCCTGCTCCTCATCACTGTCCAATGACCCCTGGGTTTGAGAGAGATGGGGTAAATGAACCAGGGTTCCTGCTCCTGATCACTGTCCAGTTGACCCTATGTGAGAGAGGGGATATCAGCAAGTGTTCCTGCTCCTGTTCACTGTGTAGTGACGCCTCGGTTAGAGAGATGGGAAAGGAAACAGGGTTCCTGGTCCTGGTCACAGTCCAGTGAGCTCTGTGTAACAGAGAGAGAGGAGAAATGAGCCAGGGTTCCTGCTCCTGATTACTGTTCAGTGACCCCTGGGTTAAACAGAGAGGGTATCAGCCAGGGATCTTGCTCCTTATTACTGTCCAGTGACCCCTGGATTTGAGAGAGATGGGTAAATCAGTCAGGTTTCTGCTCCTGATCACTGTCCAGTGACTCCTGGGATAGAGAAAGACGGGGGAAATGAGCTAGGATTCCTGCTCCTGATCACTGTCCAATGACCCCTGGGTTAGAGAGAGAGAGGAAAACGAGTCAGGGTTCCTGCTCCTGATCACTGTCCAGTGACCCCTGGATTAGAGGGAGATGGGGAAAATGAGCTAGGGTTCCTGCTCCTGATGACTGTCCAATGACCCCTGTGTTAGAGAGAGAGGAAATCAGCCAGGGTTCCTGCTGCTGATCTCTGTCTAATGAGCCCTGGGTTAGCGAGAGACGGGGAAAATGAGTCAGGGTTCCTGCTCCTGATCTCTTTCCAGTGACACTGGGTTAGAGTGAGAGGGAGGGAAATGAGTCAGGGTTCCTGCTCCTGATCTCTGTCCAGTGATCCCTGGGTTAGAGAGAGGGAGAGAAATCAGCCAGGGTTCCTGCTCCTGATCACTGTCCAGTGACCACTGGGTTTGAGAGAGACGGGGAAATGAGCCAGGGTTCCTGCTCCTGATCTCTGTCCACTGACCCCGGGTTAGAGAGAGACGGGGCAAATGAACCAGGATTCCCACTCCTGATCACTGTCCAGTTACCCCTATGTTAGAGACGGGAAATAAGTCAAGGTTCCTGCTCCTGATCACTGTCCACTGACCCCTGGGTTAGAGAGAGACGGTGGGAATGAGCCAGCGTTCCTGCTCCTGATCACTGTCCATTGACCCCTGGGTTAGATAGAGACGGGGAAATGAGTCAGGGTTCCTGCTCCTGATCACTGTCCAGTGACCCCTGGGTTAGAGAGAGACGGGGTAAATGTGTCAGGGTTCCTGTTCCTGATCAATGTCCAGTGACCCCTGAATTAGTGGGAGACGGGGGAAATGAACCATTGTTCCTGCTCCAGTTCTCTGTCCAGTGACCGCTGGGTTAGAGAGAGAGGATATTAGCCAGGGTTCTTGCTCCTGATCACAGTCCAGTGACCCCAGCGTTAGAGAGAGAGACGGAAATGAGCCAGGATTCCTGCTCCTCATCAATGTCCAATGACCCCAGGGTTTGAGAGAGTTGGGGGAATTGAGCCAGGGCTCCTGCTGCTGATCACTGTCCAGTTGCCCCTATGTGAGAGAGGGGATATCAGCAAGGGTTCCTGCTCCTGTTCACTGTGTAGTGACGCCTCGGTTAGAGAGATGGGAAAGGAGACAGGGTTCCTGGT
The DNA here is from genome assembly GCF_052327205.1 of Somniosus microcephalus. Classification (NCBI taxonomy): domain Eukaryota; kingdom Metazoa; phylum Chordata; class Chondrichthyes; order Squaliformes; family Somniosidae; genus Somniosus; species Somniosus microcephalus. The sequence continues at coordinate 88,372,968 of NW_028225179.1, read as the reverse complement.
CCTGATGACAGTTCAGTGACCCCTGGGTTAGAGAGAGAGGAGAAATGAGCCAGGGTTCCTGCTCCTGATTACTGTCCAGTGATCCCTGGGTTAAAGAGAGAGGATATCAGCCAGGGATCGTGCTCCTGATCACTGTCCAGTGACCCCTGGGTTCGATAGAGACGGGGAAATGAGTCAGGGTTCCTGTTCCTGATCAATGTCCAGTGACACCTGAATTAGAGGGAGACAGGGGAAATGAACCAGGGTTCCTGCTACTGATCTCTGTCCACTGACCCCTGGGTTAGGGAGAGATGGGGGAAATCAGTCACGGTTCCTGCTCCTGATCACTGTCCAGTGATCACTGGGTTTGCGAGAGATGGGGAAATGAGTCAGGGTTCCTGCTCCTGATCACTGTCCAGTGACCACTGGGTTTGAGAGAGACGGGGAAATGAGTCAGGGTTCTTGCCCCTGATCTCTGTCCAGTGACTCCTGGGTTAGAGAGACGGAAATGAGCCAGGATTCCTGCTCCTCATCACTGTCCAATGACCCCTGGGTTTGAGAGAGATGGGGTAAATGAACCAGGGTTCCTGCTCCTGATCACTGTCCAGTTGACCCTATGTGAGAGAGGGGATATCAGCAAGTGTTCCTGCTCCTATTCACTGTGTAGTGACGCCTCGGTTAGAGAGATGGGAAAGGAAACAGGGTTCCTGGTCCTGGTCACAGTCCAGTGAGCCCTGTGTAACAGAGAGAGAGGAGAAATGAGCCAGGGTTCCTGCTCCTGATTACTGTTCAGTGACCCTTGGGTTAAACAGAGAGGGTATCAGCCAGGGATCTTGCTCCTTGTTATTGTCCAGTGAACCCTGGGTTTGAGAGAGATGGGTAAATCAGTCAGGTTTCTGCTCCTGATCACTGTCCAGTGACTCCTGGGATAGAGAAAGATGGGGGAAATGAGTTAGGATTCCTGCTCCTGATCACTGTCCAGTGACCCCTGGGTTAGAGAGAGAGAGGAAAACGAGTCAGGGTTCCTGCTCCTGATCACTGTCCAGTGACCCCTGGATTAGAGGGAGATGGGGAAAATGAGCTAGGGTTCCTGCTCCTGATGACTGTCCAATGACCCCTGTGTTAGAGAGAGAGGAAATCAGCCAGGGTTCCTGCTGCTGATCTCTGTCTAATCATCCCTGGGTTAGCGAGAGACGGGGAAAATGAGTCAGGGTTCCTGCTCCTGATCTCTTTCCAGTGACCCTGGGTTAGAGTGAGAGGGAGGGAAATGAGTCAGGGTTCCTGCTCCTGATCTCTGTCCAGTGATCCCTGGGTTAGAGAGAGGGAGAGAAATCAGCCAGGGTTCCTGCTCCTGATCACTGTCCAGTGACCACTGGGTTTGAGAGAGACGGGGAAATGAGCCAGGGTTCCTGCTCCTGGTCTCTGTCCACTGACCCCTGGGTTAGAGAGAGACGGGGGAAATGAACCAGGGTTCCCACTCCTGATCACTGTCCAGTTACCCCTATGTTAGAGACGGGAAATGAGTCAAGGTTCCTGCTCCTGATCACTGTCCACTGACCCCTGGGTTAGAGAGAGACGGTGGGAATGAGCCAGCGTTCCTGCTCCTGATCACTGTCCATTGACCCCTGGGTTAGATAGAGACGGGGAAATGAGTCAGGGTTCCTGCTCCTGATCACTGTCCAGTGACCCCTGGGTTAGAGAGAGGCGGGGTAAATGTGTCAGGGTTCCTGTTCCTGATCAATGTCCAGTGACCCCTGAATTAGTGGGAGACGGAGGAAATGAACCATTGTTCCTGCTCCTGTTCTCTGTCCAGTGACCGCTGGGTTAGAGAGAGAGGATATTAGCCAGGGTTCTTGCTCCTGATCACAATCCAGTGACCCCTGCGTTAGAGAGAGACAGGGAAATGAGTCAGGATTCCTGCTCCTGATCTCTGTCCAGTGACTCCTGGGTTAGAGAGAGAGACGGAAATGAGCCAGGATTCCTGCTCCTCATCAATGTCCAATGACCCCAGGGTTTGAGAGAGTTGGGGGAATTGAGCCAGGGTTCCTGCTCCTGATCACTGTCCAGTTGCCCCTATGTGAGAGAGGGGATATCAGCAAGGGTTCCTGCTCCTGTTCACTGTGTAGTGACGCCTCGGTTAGAGAGATGGGAAAGGAGACAGGGTTCCTGGTCCTGATGACAGTTCAGTGACCCCTGGGTTAGAGAGAGAGGAGAAATGAGCCAGGGTTCCTGCTCCTGATCACTGTCCAGTGACCTCTGGGTTAGAGAGAGACGGGGGAAATGAGTCAGGGTTCCTGCTCCTGATCACTGTCCAGTGACCCCTGGGTTAGAGAGACGGAAATGAGCCAGGATTCCTGCTCCTCATCACTGTCCAATGACCCCTGGGTTTGAGAGAGATGGGGTAAATGAACCAGGGTTCCTGCTCCTGATCACTGTCCAGTTGACCCTATGTGAGAGAGGGGATATCAGCAAGTGTTCCTGCTCCTATTCACTGTGTAGTGACGCCTCGGTTAGAGAGATGGGAAAGGAAACAGGGTTCCTGGTCCTGGTCACAGTCCAGTGAGCCCTGTGTAACAGAGAGAGAGGAGAAATGAGCCAGGGTTCCTGCTCCTGATTACTGTTCAGTGACCCTTGGGTTAAACAGAGAGGGTATCAGCCAGGGATCTTGCTCCTTGTTACTGTCCAGTGAACCCTGCGTTTGAGAGAGATGGGTAAATCAGTCAGGTTTCTGCTCCTGATCACTGTCCAGTGACTCCTGGGATAGAGAAAGACGGGGGAAATGAGTTAGGATTCCTGCTCCTGATCACTGTCCAGTGACCCCTGGGTTAGAGAGAGAGAGGAAAACGAGTCAGGGTTCCTGCTCCTGATCACTGTCCAGTGACCCCTGGATTAGAGGGAGATGGGGAAAATGAGCTAGGGTTCCTGCTCCTGATGACTGTCCAATGACCCCTGTGTTAGAGAGAGAGGAAATCAGCCAGGGTTCCTGCTGCTGATCTCTGTCTAATCATCCCTGGGTTAGCGAGAGACGGGGAAAATGAGTCAGGGTTCCTGCTCCTGATCTCTTTCCAGTGACCCTGGGTTAGAGTGAGAGGGAGGGAAATGAGTCAGGGTTCCTGCTCCTGATCTCTGTCCAGTGATCCCTGGGTTAGAGAGAGGGAGAGAAATCAGCCAGGGTTCCTGCTCCTGATCACTGTCCAGTGACCACTGGGTTTGAGAGAGACGGGGAAATGAGCCAGGGTTCCTGCTCCTGATCTCTGTCCACTGACCCCTGGGTTAGAGAGAGACGGGGGAAATGAACCAGGGTTCCCACTCCTGATCACTGTCCAGTTACCCCTATGTTAGAGACGGGAAATGAGTCAAGGTTCCTGCTCCTGATCACTGTCCACTGACCCCTGGGTTAGAGAGAGACGGTGGGAATGAGCCAGCGTTCCTGCTCCTGATCACTGTCCATTGACCCCTGGGTTAGATAGAGACGGGGAAATGAGTCAGGGTTCCTGCTCCTGATCACTGTCCAGTGACCCCTGGGTTAGAGAGAGACGGGGTAAATGTGTCAGGGTTCCTGTTCCTGATCAATGTCCAGTGACCCCTGAATTAGTGGGAGACGGAGGAAATGAACCATTGTTCCTGCTCCTGTTCTCTGTCCAGTGACCGCTGGGTTAGAGAGAGAGGATATTAGCCAGGGTTCTTGCTCCTGATCACAGTCCAGTGACCCCTGCGTTAGAGAGAGACAGGGAAATGAGTCAGGATTCCTGCTCCTGATCTCTGTCCAGTGACTCCTGGGTTAGAGAGAGAGACGGAAATGAGCCAGGATTCCTGCTCCTCATCAATGTCCAATGACCCCAGGGTTTGAGAGAGTTGGGGGAATTGAGCCAGGGTTCCTGCTCCTGATCACTGTCCAGTTGCCCCTATGTGAGAGAGGGGATATCAGCAAGGGTTCCTGCTCCTGTTCACTGTGTAGTGACGCCTCGGTTAGAGAGATGGGAAAGGAGACAGGGTTCCTGGTCCTGATGACAGTTCAGTGACCCCTGGGTTAGAGAGAGAGGAGAAATGAGCCAGGGTTCCTGCTCCTGATCACTGTCCAGTGACCTCTGGGTTAGAGAGAGACGGGGGAAATGAGTCAGGGTTCCTGCTCCTGATCACTGTCCAGTGACCCCTGGGTTAGAGAGAGACGGGGGACATCAGCCAGGGTTGCTGCTCCTGCTCACCATTCAATGACTCCTGGGTTAGAGAGAGGGAGAGAAATGAGCCAGGGTTCCTTTCCTGATTACTGTCCAGTAACCCCTGGGTAAGAGAGAGAGGAAATCAGCCAGGGTTGTTGCTCCTGATCACAGTCCACTAACCCCTGGGTTAGAGAGAGACAGGGGAAATGAGCCAGAGTTCATGCTCCGGATCTCTGTTCGCTGACCCCTAGGTTAGAGAAACAGGAAATCGGCCAGGTTCCTGCTCCTGATGACTGTCCAGTGATCCCTGGGTTAGAGAGAGAGGACATCAGCCAGGGTTCCTGCTGCTGATTTCTGTCCACTGACCCCTGGGTTAGAGAGAGACGGGGGAAATGAACCAGGGTTCCCACTCCTGATCACTGTCAAGTGACCCCTGGGTTATAGACGGTAAATGAGTCAAGGTTCCTGCTCCTGATCACTGTCCAGTGACACCTGGGTTAGAGAGAGACGGGGTAAATGTGTCAGGGTTCCTGTTCCTGATCAATGTCCAGTGACCCCTGAATTAGAGGGAGACGGGGGAAATGAACCAGGGTTCCTGCTCCTGATCTCTGTCCAGTGACCCCCTGGGTTCGAGGGAGATGGGGAAATGAGTCAGGGTTCCTGCTACTGATCTCTGTCCACTGACCCCTGGGTTGGGGAGAGATGGGGAAATGAGTCACGGTTCCTGCTCCTGATCACTGTCCAGTGAGCACTGGGTTTGAGAGAGACGGGGAAATGAGTCAGTGTTCCTGCTCCTGATCACTGTCCAGTGACCACTGGGTTTGAGAGAGATGGGGAAATGAGTCAGGGTTCTTGCTCCTGATCACAGTCCAGTGACCCCTGGGTTAGAGAGAGACAGGGAAATGAGTCAGGGTTCCTGCTCCTGATCTCTGTCCAGTGACTTCTGGGTTAGAGAGACGGAAATGAGCCAGGATTCCTGCTCCTCATCACTGTCCAATGACCCCTGGGTTTGAGAGAGATGGGGTAAATGACCTCCAAACAGTAATGCAGAGGTTGGGGATGGCATTATAAGGGGAATTAGAGAAGTGTGCAATAAGGGCACAGTAGTCATCATGGGTGACTTTAATCTATATATAGATTTGGCTAACCAAATTAGTAACAATACTGTGGAGGAGGAATTCCTGGAGTGTTTAAGGGATGGTTTCCTGGGCCAATATGTCGAGGAACCAACCAGAGATCAGGCCATCATAGACTGGGTATTATGTAACGAGAAAGGATTAATTAGCAATATTGTTGTACGAGGCCCCTTGGGTCGGAGCAATCATAATATGATCGAAGTCTTCATTAAGATGGAGAATGAAGTAGTCGACTCAGAGACTAGGGGCCTAAATTTAAATAAATGAAACTACGATGGTCTGAGGTGTGAGTTGGGTAGGATTGATTGGGGAATGTCACTCAAAGTGTTGACGGTGGATAGGCAATGGCAAACATTCAAAGACCGCATGGATGAACTACAGAATTTCTTCATCCGAGTTTGGCATAAAAAAATTTTTAAAAGGTGACTCAACTGTGGCTAACAAGGGAAATTAGGGATTGCATAAGATCCAAGGAGAGGACATATAAATTGGCCAGAAAAAGCAGTAGACCTGAGGACTGGGAGCAGTTTAGAATTCAACAGAGGACAAAGGGATTAATTAAGAAAGGGAAAATAGAATACGAGAGTAAGCTTGGAGGAAACATAAAAACTGACTGTAAAAGCTTTTATAGATATGTGAAGAGAAAAAGATTGGTGAAGTCAAGCGTAGGTCCATTGCAGTCAGAATCAGGGGAATTTATAATGGGGAACAAAGAAATGGCAGACCAATTAAATACATATTTTGGTTCTGTCTTCACAAAGGAGGACACAAATAATCCCCCAGAGATGTCGGGGAACATAGGGTCTGATGAAAGGAAGGAACTGAAAGAAATAAGTATTTGTAGGGAAATGGTGTTAGGGAAATTGATGGGATTGAAGGCCGATAAATCCCCAGGGCCTGATAATCTACATCCTAGGGTACTTAAGGAAGTGGCCCTAGAAATAGTTGATGCTTTGCTGATCATCTTCCACCATTCGATGGAAGCTGGAATAGTACCCATGGATTGGAGGGTAGCTAATGTTACCCCACTATTCAAAAAAGGTGGTAGAGAGAAAACGGTGAATTACAGACCGGTAAGCCTGACATCGGTAGTGGGGAAAATGCTAGAGTCCATTATAAAAGATGTAATAGCAGAGCACTTGGAAAACAGTGACAGGATCGGACAAAGTCAACATGGATTTACAAAAGGTAAATCGTGCTTGACTAATCTACTGGAATTTTTTGAGGATGTAACTGGTAAAATAGATAAGGGAGAACCAGTGGATGTGATGTATTTGGACTTTCAGAAGGCTTTCAATAAGGTCCCGCATAAGAGATTAGCATGTAAAGTTAAGGCACATGGGATTGGGGGGAAAGGTACTGAGTTGGATAGAGAACTGGTTGGCAGACAGAAAGCAAAGCGTTAGAATAAACAACTCTTTTTCCGAGTGGCAGGCAGTGACTAGTGGGGTACCGCAGGGATCGGTCCTTGGATCCCAGCTATTCACAATATATATTAATGATCTAGACAAGGGAACTACATGTAATATCTCCAAATTTGCAGACGACACAAAGCTGGGTGGGCGTGTGTGCTGTGAGGAGGATGCTGGGAAACTCCAGGATGATTTGGACAGGTTGGGTGATTGGGCAAAAGCATGGCAGAGGCAATATAATGTGGATAAATGCGAGGTTATCCACTTTGGTGGCAAAAACAGGAAGGCAGATTATTATCTGAATGGCAATAGATTGGGAGAAGGGGAAGTGCAACGAGACCTGGGTGTCCTTGTGCACCAGTCGCTGAAGGTAAGCATGCAGGTGCAGCAGGCGGTTAAGAAGGCAAATGGCATGTTGGCCTTCGTGGCGAGAGGGTTTGAGTACAGGAACTAGGATGTCTTGCTGCAGTTATACAGGGCCTTGGTGAGACCACATCTTGAGTATTGTGTGCAGTTTTGGTCGCCTTATCTGAGGAAGGATGTTCTTGCCATGGAAGGAGTTCAGCGAAGATTCACCAGGCTGATACCTGGGATGGCAGGAATGACGTATGAGGAGAGATTGGGTCGATTGTGCTTGTGCTCGCTGGAGTTTAGAAGAATGAGAGGGGATCTCATTGAAACTTATAAAATTCTGACAGGAGTGGACAGACTAGATGCGGGAAGGATGTTCCCGATGGTTGGGGAGTCCAGAACCAGGGGTCACAGTCTATGGATAAGGGGTAGGCCATTTAGGACAGAAATGAGGAGGAATTTCTTCACCCAAAGAGTGGTGAACCTGTGGAATTCTCTACCACAGAAGGCAGTAGAGGCCAATACATTAAATGCAAGCTGAAGTGCCCGGCGGTGCCGAGGGTCTTTTGAAGGCATGTTGTTGTTGGAAGAGAGAGAGAGAGCGACTGGGGGGAAGAGAGAGACCGACTGGGGGGAAGAGAGAGAGCGGCTGGGGGGAAGAGAGAGAGTGACTGGGGGAGAGAGAGAGAGACTGGGGGGGAAGAGAGAGAGCGACTGGGGGGAAGAGAGAGAGCGACGGGGGGAAGAGAGAGAGCGACTGGGGGGGAAGAGAGAGAGAGACTGGGGGGGAGAGAGGGAGTGACTGGGGGGAAGAGAGAGAGCAAGAGACTGGGGGGAAGAGAGAGAGCGAGAGACTGGGGGAGAGAGAGCGACGGGGGGAAGAGAGAGAGCGACTGGGGGGAAGAGATAGAGCGACGGGGGAAGAGAGAGAGCGACTGGGGGGAAGAGAGAGAGCGAAGGGGGGAAGAGAGAGAGCGACTGGGGGAAGGGGGGAAGGGGGAGGCGGGGGAGGAAAGGAGGAGGGGGGCAAGAAGGGGGAGGGGTGATGGGGAAGAAGGGGGAGGGGGGAAGAAGGGGGAGGGGGCAATAAGGGGGAGGGGGGGAGGGGGAAGAAGGGGAGGGGGGAAGAAGGGGGAGGAGGGGGGAAGAAGGGGGTGGAGGGGGGAAGGGGAGGGGGCAGGGGGGAAGAAGGGGAGGGGTGAGGAAGGGGGAGGGGGGAAGGAGGGGGAGGGGAGTGCCCCGCCCCCTGCCTTCCCGAGCCCTGCCCCCACCTCCCCGAGCCCCGCCCCCGATCTCCCGAGCCCCGCCCTCCCGAGGCCCGATCTCCCGAGCCCCGCCCCCGATCTCCCGAGCCCCGCCCCCCCGAGGCTCGCCCCCCCGATCTCCCGAGGCCTGATCTCCCGAGCCCCGCCCCCCCGAGCCCCGAACCCCCCCCCGAGCACCGATCCCCCCCCACGAGCCCCGATCTGCCGAACCCCGATCTCCCGAGCCCCGCCCGAGCCAGCTTCAAGAGCAGAGAGGGAGACGCCGCCGCGCAAGCGACTGCGTGATGCCCGGCCGGACTCAAGTCGCACGCGCTGACTCCTGCCCCACCCGCCTTTACTAAGATGGCGGCGGTGGCGACGCTCGGCTCAGGCCCGCCCCCTCCAGCCTTCACAAAGATGGCGACGATCGCAAGCCGCTTGTTGAGCGCGATGGGAGGTGCCTAGCTTGGGCGTGGGTGAGCAACAGAGGCCCAGGCTTACAGGCCTGGAAAAACGGTGAAAGGTAGGAAAATTCTCGATGTTAGAGAAAAGATTTACAAATTAATTAACTTTTTTTAAAAACATGTTGTGTTTTAAAAGCAACTTTTTTTTGCTGGAAATGTAGATTTGAAAAGAAACACGCAGGAAGTGGGAAAAAGAAATGAACCGTTTGGAATCAAGATGGCGGCCACTCACCTCGGTTCAGAATGATAAGGCCCGCCCACAGGTTAACCGTCAGGTTACTGAACTGTAGGATTGGTCAATCATCACGTCACTCAACTGTAGGATGGCCCGCCCACACACACAATGAACCCGCCCCCACTCGATGCAAATGAGCAGATAATGAGCGGAATTTTGAACGTTTTTTGGGTACCGTCGGCACAATTTTTGTCCGACCGTCGGCACAATTTTTGTCCGAGCGAAAAGTAAATATGCCTACAAGAATCCCCTAATGATGAGCTTTCTTTTGATATAACATATGTGTAGGTATGCTCTATAACTTTTGATTGTATAGCCGGCCAGAGAGACAGACAGAGAGACATATCCTTTTATATATATAGATATTCAAGAAGGTGTTGGATATATTTCTTAAGGCTAATGGGATCAAGGGGTATGGGGAGAAAGCAGGGACCGGGTCCTGAATTTGGATGATCAGCCATGATCGCATTGAATGGTGGAGCAGGCTCGAGGGGCCGAATGGCCTACTCCTGCTCCTATCTTCTATGTTTCTATGTTATGTGTGACTTGGAGGGGAACTTGCAGGTGGTGGTGCTCCCATGCGGCTGCTGCACTTCTAGGTGGAAGAGCTCATGGGTTTGGGAGCTACTGTCGAAGTAGCCTTGGCGAGTTGCTTCAATGCATCGTGTGGACAGCACACACTGCAGCCACGGTGCACCAGTGGTGGAGGGAGTGAATGTTTAATGTGGTAGATGAGATGCCAATCAATTGGGCTGCTTTGTCCTAGATGGTGTCGAGCTTCCCGAGTGTTGGTGCAGCACTCTTCCAGGCAAGTGGAGAGTATTCCATCACACTCCTGACTTGTGCATTGTAAGTGGTGGAAAGGGGCCCATAGCCTTTACTACATCCAGTGCGCTCAGCTGTTTCTTGATACCACATGGAGTGAATCGAATTGGCTGAAGACTGGCATGGGGGGACCTCAGGAGGAGGTCGAGATGGATCATCCACTTGGCATTTCTGGCTGAAGATGGTTTAGCCTTTTTAGCCTTGTCTTTTGCACTCCCGTGCTGGGCTGTGACATCATTGAGAATAGGGGAGTTCATGGAGCCTCCTCCTCCCGTTAGCTGTTTAATTGTCCACCACCATTCACGACTGGATGTGGCAGGACTGCAGAGCTTTGATCTGATCTGTTGGTTGTGGGATCACTTATCTCTGTCTATAGCATGCTCCTTCCACTCTTTAGCATGCATGTAGTCCTGTGTTGTGGCGTCACCTCATTTTCAGGTCTGCCTGGTGCTGCTACTGGCATGCTCCTCTACACTCCTCATTGGACCAGGGTTGGTCGCCTGGGTTGATGGCAATGGTAGAGTGAGGAATATGCTGGGCCATGAGGTTACAGATTGTGGTGGAATACAATTCTGCTGCTGCTGATGGCCCACAGTGCCTCATGGATGCCCAGTTTTGAGCTGCTAGATCTGTTCTAAATCTATCCCTTTTGGTACGTTGGTAGTGCCACACAACACGATAGAGGGTGTCCTCCGTGTGAAGACAGGACTTTGTCTCCACAAGGACTGTGCAGTGGTCAGTCCTAACAATACCGTCATGGGCATATGCAATTGCGACAGGCAGATTGGCGAGGATGAGTTTAAATAGGTTTTTCCCTCTTGGTTCTCTCAGCACCTGCTACAGGCCAATCAGGCAGCTATGTCCTTCAGTGCATGGCCAGCTCGGTCCATAGTGGTGCTACTGAGCCACTCTTGGTGATGGACATTGAAGTCCCCCACCCAGAGTACATTGTGTGCCCTTGCTACTCTCAGTGCTTCTTCCAAGTGGTGTTCAACATGGAGGAGTACTGATTCATCAGCTGAGGGAGGGCGGTAGGTGGTAATCAGCAGGAATAAAAAGCTAGTATCAGTAATGGTAACCATGAAACTATCAGATTGTAAAAAAAACATCTGGTTCACTAATGTCCTTTAGGGAAGGAAATCTGCCGCCCGTACCTGGTCTGGCCTATATGTGACTCCAGACCCACAGCAACGTGGTTGACTCTTAACTTCCCTCTGAAAGCAAGTCACTCAGATGTCACTAACTCCCTACCTAACAGCATTGTGGGAGTACCTTCACCACACAGACTGCAGCGGTTCAAGAAGGTGGCTCACCACCACCTTCTCAAGGGCAATTAGGGATGGGCAATAAATGCTGGCCTTGCCAACGATGCCCAAATCCCATAAACGAAAAAAAATCATCAGCTGGGGGAGGGCAGTAGGTGGTAATCGGCAGGAGGTTACCTTGCCCATGTTTGACCTGATGCCATCAGACTTTATGAGGGGCCTACATAAAGTGGATAGGAAGGACCAATTTCCCCTAGCAGAGAGGTCAATAACCAGGGGGCATAGATTTAAAGTAATTGGTAGAAGGATTAGAGGGGAGTGGAGAACCTTTTACACCCAGAGGGCAGGGTGGGTGGGAGGTGGTCTGGAACTCATTGCGTGAAAGGGTGGTAGAGGCAGAAACGCTCATCACATTTAAAAAGTACTTGGATATGCACTTGAAGTGCCGCAACCTCCAAGGCAATGGACCAAGAGCTGGAAAGTGGGATTAGGCTGGACAGCTCTTTTTCGGCCGGCACAGACACGATGGGTCAAATGGCCTCCTTCTGTACTGTAGATTTCTATGATTCTATACCCAGGGATGGTGATGGAGGAGTCTGGGATATTGGTTGATAGGTATGATTCGAGCCCGGGAATGGGAGGCTAGAGTTCTGGACACCCCATTACAGAAGAGGTATTCGAGCCCGGGAATGGGAGGGTAGAGTTCAGGACACCCCATTATAGGAGGGGTATTCGAGCCCGGGAATGGGAGAGTGAATTCAGGACACCCCATTATAGGAGGGTTATTCGAGCCTGTGAATGGGAGGGTGAGTTCTGGACACCCCCATTATAGATGGGGTATTCGAGCCCAGGAATGGGAGGGTGAGTTCTGGACACCCCATTATAGGAGGGATATTAATAGCCCGGGAATGGGAGGGTAGAGTTCTGGACACCCCATTATAGGAGGGGTATTCGAGCCCGGGAATGGGAGGGTGAGTTCTGGACACCCCATTATAGGAGGGGTATTCGAGCCCGGGAATGGGAGGGTGAGTTCTGGACACCCCCATTATAGATGGGATATTCGAGCCCGGGAATGGGAGGGTGAGTTCTGGACACCCCATTATAGGAGGGGTATTCGAGCCCGGGAATGGGAGGCTAGAGTTCTGGACACCCCATTATAGGAGGGGTATTCGAGCCCGGGAATGGGAGGGTAGAGTTCTGGACACCCGATTATAGGAGGGGTATTCGAGCCCGGGAATGGGAGGGTGAGTTCTGGACACCCGATTATAGGAGGGGTATTCGAACCTGGGAATGGGAGGGTGAGTTCTGGACACCCCATTATAGGAGGGGTATTCGAACCTGTGAATGGGAGGGCGAGTTCTGGACACCCCATTATGGGAGGGGTATTCGAGCCCGGGAATGCGAGGGTAGAGTTCTAGACACCCCATTATAGATTGGGTATTCGAGCCCGGGGAGCGGGTGCGATGACTGCTGTCTGTACATTAGGTCACCAGCTCACAGTGTAAGAGTTGCTTTGGTCCTTTTCCAGGTCCGGTGCCCCCCAGGCTGCAAGGAGGTCCTGACTCGTGTTCGGGGAGAGTCGAGGTGTACAACTATTCCACCTGGGGCACGGTTTGCGATCATAACTGGGACATCTTGGATGCCTCGATTGTCTGCAGGCAGCTCAAGTGTGGGGCTGCCATGTCTGTGAGCACCGGCTTCGCCCCAGGGGTAGGCCCCATCTGGCTGGATGATGTAGGGTGTGTTGGGACGGAGGCGACCATCACTGAGTGCCCGGCAGACCAGCGGAATATCAGCAACTGTACGCACAGCCAGGATGCTGGAGTTACTTGCTCAGGTCAGCAGTAATGGTGCGCGATGCTAAAGAGTGTGGAACGTTCTGACCCACACAGAGCAGGAAAGGCTCAGGCTCCATCTCTGGCCTGTGCTCAGTTAGCAGGTCACACCCAGTGTGGTACTGAGCTCCCCAGACACACAAACAGAGCAGGAAAGGCTCAGGCTCCATCCCCGGCCTCTGCTGAGTTAGCGGATCACAGCCGGTGTGGTACTGAGCCCCCCAGACACACAAACACACACACAGAGCAGGAAAGGCCCAGGCTCAATCCCTGGCCTGTGCTGAGTTAGCAGGTCACACCCGGTGTGGTACTCAACCACACACAAACACACTGTGATGAAATATATGCCTTCATCAGCCCATGTGTTTTATCTGCTTTGTATTGTGTAAACCGCCTCCTTTTGTTCCTATTGTGTGTATTGGCTACGCCCCTGTCTTTTGCCATATAAAGTTCTCAAGAGCTGTATGAGTCATTTCTACCAGACGAACCCGATGTGGGAAGACCTGCAATGCTGCAATGTTCTTAGTGATTAAAAGCCTTCAGTTGAATCCTTGTCTTTGAGTTATTGATGGCATATCACACACACCGAGCAGGAAAGGCCCAGGCTCCATCCCCGGCCTGTGCTGAGTTAGCTGATCACTTGAGAGGCTGAATGGGCCTACTCCTGGTCCTATATAACAGGCCCGAGGGGCTGAATGGCCACTTCCTGTTCCTGTGTAACAGTTTCAAGGAGCTCAATGGCCTCCTCCTGATTCTTTGTAACAGGCTTGGGGGGCTGAATGGCCTCCTGTTCCTATGTAACAATTTTAAGGGGCTGAATGGCCTCCTCCTGTTCCTTCGAGGAGGGAGGGGAAACTAGTGCTGATTAAAACCACAGGAGGAGAAAGGTCCAAACCTTGTGTTGTCCCTGGCAGGTCGTTTCCCGGTCAGACTGACAGACGGGAACAACATATGCTCGGGGAGGGTGGAGATCTTTCATAACTCCACCTGGGGGACAGTCTGCAACGAGGGCTGGAACCTCACCGACGGGGACATTGTGTGCAAGCAGCTGAACTGTGGGAAGGCCGAGTCGGTAACCGGGGCTTACCGTGGCCGAGGGAACGGGGAGGTCCTGCTGAGCGGTGTCAAGTGTGACAGGACGGAGCGCTCCCTGGACCGATGCCTCTCCAACCTAGTCAATGCCAACAACAATGCCTATGGTCAGCACGCTGGGGTCATCTGCTCAGGTGAGTCGTGAGCTTTCATTATGCTTGTCGTAACACAACCTGCTGTTCCACACCTCTCGCACCAAGTCCTGTTCACCCCTCACCCCCTGAGCTCGCTGACCTACATTGGCTCCCGGTCAGGCAACGCTTCGATTTTAAAATTCTCATCCTAGTCTCAAAATTCTTCCATGGCCTTGCCCCCTCCCTATCTCCATAATTTCTCCAGCCATACGATTCTCACCCTCCTGTTCAAATCCCTCCATGGCCCATCGCCCACTTCCTAGCTCTGTAACCTTCTCCAACCCTACAATTGTCATACTCATCTTCACATCCCTCTATGGACCTAGCTCTTCCCCATCTCTAACCTCCTTTGTCCCTACGATTCTCATATTCATCTGTACAGTGCTCCGTCAGTACTGCCCCTGCAACAGTGCAGCGTTCCCTCAGTACTTCCCCGCTGAGAGTGCAGCGCTGCCTCTGTGCTGCCCTTCTGACAGTGCAGTGCAATCTCAGTCCTGCCCCTCCAACAGTGCAGCGCTCCCTCAGTACTGCCCCTCCGATAGTGCAGCACACCCTCAGTACTGATCCTCCAACAGTGCAGCACTCCCTCAGTATTGATCCTTTGACAGTGCAGCGCTCCCTCAGTACTGCCCCTCCGACAGTGCAATGCTCCCTCAGTACTGCCCCTCCGACAGTGCAGCGCTCCCTCAGTACTGCCCCTGCGACAGTGCAGTGGCCCTCAGTACTGCCCCTCCGACAGTGCAGTGCTCCCTCAGTACTGCCCCTCCGACAGTGCAGCGCTCCCTCAGTACTGCCCCTCCAACAGTGCAGCGCTACCTCAGTACTGCCCCTTCAACAGTGCAGCGTTCCCTCAGTACTTCCCCTCCGACAGTGCAGCACTCCCTCAGAACTGCCCCTGACAGTGCAGAGCTCCCTCAGTACTGCCCCTCCGACAGTGTAGTGATCCCTCAGTACTGCCCCTCCGACAGTGCAGTGCTCCCTCAGTACTGCTCCTCCGACAGTGCAGTGCTCCCTCAGTACGGCCCCTCTGACAGTGCAGAGCTCCCTCAGGACTGCCCCTCCGACAGTACAGTGCTCCCTCAGTACTGCCCCTCTGACAGTGCAGAGCTCCCTCAGTACTTCTCCTCCGACAGTGCAGCACTCCCTCACTAATGCCCCTCCGTCAGTGCAGTGCTCCCTCAGTACTTCCCCTCCGACAGTGCCGCACTCCCTCAATACTGCCCCTCTGACAGTGCAGTGCCCCCTCAGTTCTGGCCCTCCGACAGTGCAGTGCTCCCTCAGTACTGCCCCTCCGACAGTGCAATGCTCCCTCAGTACTGCCCCTCCGACAGTGCAGCGCTCCCTCAGTACTGCCCCTGCGACAGTGCAGTGGCCCTCAGTACTGCCCCTCCGACAGTGCAGTGCTCCCTCAGTACTGCCCCTCCGACAGTGCAGCGCTCCCTCAGTACTGCCCCTCCAACAGTGCAGCGCTACCTCAGTACTGCCCCTTCAACAGTGCAGCGTTCCCTCAGTACTTCCCCTCCGACAGTGCAGCACTCCCTCAGAACTGCCCCTGACAGTGCAGAGCTCCCTCAGTACTGCCCCTCCGACAGTGTAGTGATCCCTCAGTACTGCCCCTCCGACAGTGCAGTGCTCCCTCAGTACTGCTCCTCCGACAGTGCAGTGCTCCCTCAGTACGGCCCCTCTGACAGTGCAGAGCTCCCTCAGGACTGCCCCTCCGACAGTACAGTGCTCCCTCAGTACTGCCCCTCTGACAGTGCAGAGCTCCCTCAGTACTTCTCCTCCGACAGTGCAGCACTCCCTCACTAATGCCCCTCCGTCAGTGCAGTGCTCCCTCAGTACTTCCCCTCCGACAGTGCCGCACTCCCTCAATACTGCCCCTCTGACAGTGCAGTGCCCCCTCAGTTCTGGCCCTCCGACAGTGCAGTGCCCCCTCAGTACTGCCCTCCGACAGTGCAGCGCTTCTTCAGTACTGCCCCTCCGACAGTGCAGCACTTTATCAGAACTGCCCCTCTGACAGTGCAGAGCTCCCTCAGTACTGCCCCTCTGACAGTGTAGTGCTCCCTCAGTACTGCCCCTCCGACAGTACAGTGCTCCCTCAGTACTGCCCCTCCGACAGTGCAGTGCTCCCTCAGTACTGCCCCTCTGACAGTGCAAAGCTCCCTCAGTACTGCCCCTCCAACAGTGCAGCGCTCCCTCAGTACTGCCCCTCCGACAGTGCAGTG
This sequence comes from Somniosus microcephalus, assembly GCF_052327205.1. Classification (NCBI taxonomy): domain Eukaryota; kingdom Metazoa; phylum Chordata; class Chondrichthyes; order Squaliformes; family Somniosidae; genus Somniosus; species Somniosus microcephalus. Next base: position 88,356,611 of record NW_028225179.1, on the reverse strand, counting down.
CTCCCTCAGTACTGCCCCTCTGACAGTGCAGCACTCCCTCAGTACTGCCCCTCCGTCAGTGCAGTGCTCCCTCAGTACTTCCCCTCCGACAGTGTAGTGCTCCCTCAGTACTGCCCCTCCGACAGTACAGTGCTCCCTCAGTACTGCCCCTCCGACAGTGCAGTGCTCCCTCAGTACTGCCCCTCTGACAGTGCAGAGCTCCCTCAGTACTGCCCCTCCGACAGTGCAGCGCTCCCTCAGTACTGCCCCTCCGACAGTGCAGTGCTCCCTCAGTACTGCCCCTCTGACAGTGCAGCACTCCCTCAGTACTGCCCCTCCGTCAGTGCAGTGCTCCCTCAGTACTTCCCCTCTGACAGTGCAGCACTCCCTCAGTACTGCCCCTCCGACAGTGCAGTGCCCCCTCAGTACTGCCCCTCCAACAGTGCTGCACTCCCTCAGTACTGCCCTTCTGACAGTGCAGTGCCCCCTCAGTACTGCCCCTCCGACAGTGCAGCGCTCCCTCAGTACTGGCACCGGAAGTTTTGGCCTGGATTTTGTGCTCAAGGCTCTGGAGTGGTTCTCGAGCCCACGACCTCCTGACCCCGAGGCGAGACACTGAGGCATGGCTGACACAGGAGGAGGTTCGAATTCGAGGGTGGAAGGTGATGAACCCCTTTCTGTTGCTTGTGTTCCAGGAGGGGGTTTGGTGAGACTGGAAGATGGAGACGACATGTGTCGTGGGAGAGTGGAGATCCTTCACCACTCTGTCTGGGGAACGGTTTGCAGCGATTACTGGGACCTGCATGATGCGCAGGTCGTGTGCCGGCAGCTCAACTGTGGGAGGGCAGTTTCGGTCACCACCGGAGCCTCCTTTGGGCAGACCAGCGGCCCAATCTGGTTAGATGACGTGCGCTGTGACGGGACTGAGTCGCGCCTCGATCGATGTGTTGCGACACCGTGGGGCAAACATAACTGTCGGCACAGCGACAATGCTGGAGTTCAGTGCTCAGGTAACATTGCGCTAACCCGGTCAGAATGGGCACTGGCAGATCTCCCAGTCGGGCAGTGTTCGGTGAGTGAGCGAGTCTTGGCTTGTGTGGAGTTGGCCGATCTATTGTGTGCAGTTTTGGTCATATTGTGTGCAGTTTTGGTCGCCTTATCTGAGGAAGGTTGTTCTTGCCATGGAAGGAGTGCAGCGAAGATTCACTGGGCTGATACCTGGGATGGCAGGAATGACGTATGAGGAGAGATTGTGTTGATTGGGCTTATACTCACTGGAGTTTAGAAGATTGAGAGGGGATCTCATCGAAACCTATAAAATTCTGTCAGGCCTAGATAGACTAGATGCAGGATGGATGTTCCCTATGGCCGGGGAGTCCAGAACCAGGGGTCATAGTCTAAGGATAAGGGGTAAACCATTTAGGACTGAAATGAGGAGGAATTTCTTCACCCAGAGAGTGGTGAACCTGTGGAATTCTCTACCGCAGAAGGCAGTTGAGGCCAGTTCATTAAATATATTCAAGAAAGAGTTGGATATATTTCTTGAGGCTAAAGGGATCAAGGGGTATGGGGAGAAAGCAGGGACCGGGTACTGAATTTGGATGATCAGCCATGATCACATTGAATGGCGGAGCAGGCTCGAGGGGCCGAATGGCCTACTGCTGCTCCTATCTTCTATGTTTCTCACCCGGTGTGGTAGTGAGACTCACACACACAGAGCAGGAAAGGCCCAGGCTCCAGTCCCGCCCTGTGCGGAATTGGCTGATCTCACCCAGTGTGATACTGAGCACCCCCCCCCCCCCCACCAGACACACACACAGCAGGAAAGGCCCAGGCTCCATCTCCAGCCTGTTTTGAGTGAGCTGATCGCAGCCGGAGTGGGCGGTAGGGGGGCTATAATTGGGCCTCAGCGCCTCCTGGGTTGGGGAGTGGGGAAAAGCAGTCAGGGTTTTTGCTCCTGATCACTGTCCAGTGACCTGTGCTGGAAAGTATGTGGGTGTGCAGATGTGCTTGTGTGTCTGTCTGGGTGCGCAGATGTGCTTGTGTGTCTGTCTGGGTGTGCAGATGTGCTTGTGTGTCTGTCTGGGTGCGCAGATGTGCTTGTGTGTGTCTGGCTGTGCTGATGTGCTTGTGTGTTTGTCTGGGTGTGCAGATGTGCTTGTGTGTCTGTCTGGGTGTGCAGATGTGCTTGTGTGTCTGTCTGGGTGCGCAGATGTGCTTGTGTGTGTCTGGGTGTGCTGATGTGCTTGTATGTCTGTCTGGGTGTGCAGATGTGCTTGTGTGTCTTTGTGTGTGCAGATGTGCTTGTGTGTTTGTCTGGGTGCACAGATGTGCTTGTGTGTGTCTGGGTGTGCTGATGTGCATGTATGTCCGTCTGGGTATGCAGATGTGCTTGTGTGTCTTTGTGTGTGCAGATTTACTTGTGTGTCTGTCTGGGTGTGCAGATGTGCTTGTGTGTGCAGATGTGCGTGTGCATGTGTGCAGATGTGTGTGTGTCTGTATCCAGTGTACAAGTGTATCGATCTGTGGGTGTGCAGATGTGTCTGTGTGGGTGTGTGCAGATATGTGTTTGTATGTGAGTGAGCAGATGTGCTTGTGTGTGAGTTCAGTTAAGCACAAGATCAGATTCTCCACTTGGTCAAATACCAGAAAATGGGGGCAGTGAGGATTCATAGACTGGGAGCTGGAATGGGAGGGTAGAGTTCTGGACACTGCATTATGGGAGGGGTATTCGAGCCTGGGAATGCGGGGGTAGTGTTATGAACACCCCATTATAGGAGGGGTATTCGAGCCTGGGAATGGGAGGATGAGTTCTGGACACCCCATTATAGGAGGGGTATTCGAGCCTGGGAATGGGAGGATGAGTTCTGGACACCCCATTATAGGAGGGGTATTCGAGCCCGGGAATGGGAGGGTAGAGTTCTGGACACCCCATTATAGGAGGGGTATTCGAGCCCGGGAATGGGAGGGTGAGTTCTAGGCACCCCATTATAGGAGGGGTATTCGAGCCCGGGGAGCGGGTGCAATGAATGCTGTCTGTACATTAGGTCACCAGCTCACAGTGTAAGAGTTGCTTTGGTCCTTTTCCAGGTCCGGTGCCCCCCAGACTGCGAGGAGGTCCTGACTCGTGTTCGGGGAGAGTTGAGGTGTACAACTATTCCACCTGGGGCACGGTTTGCGATCATAACTGGGACATCTTGGACGCCTCGATTGTCTGCAGGCAGCTCAAGTGTGGGGCAGCTGTGTCCGTGAGCACCGGCTTCGCCCCAGGGGTAGGCCCCATCTGGCTGGATGATGTGGGGTGTGTTGGGACGGAGGCGACCATCAGTGAGTGCCCGGCAGACCAGCGGAATATCAGCAACTGTATGAACAGCCAGGAGGCTGGAGTTACTTGCTCAGGTCAGCAGTAATGGCGCGCGACGCTGAAGAGTGTGGAACTTTCTGACCCACACAGAGCAGGAAAGGCTCAGGCTCCATCTCTGGCCTCTGCTGAGTTCGCTGATTCAGCTCAATTGCCAACTCCTGTGTAGCAGGCTCAAATCTGAATGTTCTCCTCCTGTTCGTATGTTATATAATCGAGAGGCTGAATGACCTCCTGTTCCTATGTAACAATTTTAAGGGGCTGAATGGTGTCCTCCTGTTTCTATGTAACACAGTCGAGTGGCTGAATGACCTCCTCTTCCTATGTAATAATTTTAAGGGGCTGAATGTTCTCCTCCTGTTCGTATGTTATTCAATTGAGAGGCTGAATGACCTCCTGTTCCTATGTAACAATTTTAAGGGGCTGAATGGTCTCCTGTTCGTATGTTATACACTCGAGGGGCTGAATGACCTCCTGTTCCTATGTAACAATTTTAAGGGGCTGAATGGCCTCCTCCTGTTTCTATGTAACACACTCGAGGGGCTGAATGACCTCCTGTTCCTATGTAACAATTTTAAGGGGCTGAATGGTCTCCTCCTGTTTCTATGTAACACAGTCGAGGGGCTGAATGACCTCCTCTTCCTATGTAACAATTTTAAGGGGCTGAATGGCCTCCTCCTGTTCCTTCGAGGAGGGAGGGGAAATTAGTGGTGATTAAAACCACAGGAGGAGAAATGTCCAAACCTTGTGTTGTCCCTGGCAGGTTCTTTCGCGGTCAAACTGACAGACGGGAACAACATGTGCTCGGGGAGGGTGGAGATCTTTCATGAGTCCACCTGGGGGACAGTCTGCGACGATGGCTGGAACCTCACCGACGGGAACATCGTGTGCAAGCAGCTGAACTGTGGGAAGGCCGAGTCGGTAACCGGGGCCCACCGTGGCCGAGGGAACGGGGAGGTCCTGCTGAGCGGTGTCAGGTGTGATGGGACGGAGCGCTCCCTGGACCGATGCCTCTCCAACCTAGTCAGTGCCAACAACAGTGCCTGTGGTCAGCACGCTGGGGTCATCTGCTCAGGTGAGTCGTGAGCTTTCATTACTTGTAATAACACAACCTGCTGATCCACACCTCTCGCACCAAGTCCTGTTCACCCCTCACCCCCTGAGCTCGCTGACCTATATTGGCTCCCGGTCAGGCAACGCCTCGATTTTAAAATTCTCATCCTAGTCTCCGAATCCCTTCATGGCTCTCGCCCCTCCCAATCTCTGTAACCTCCTGCAGCCATACAGCCTCCAAGATCGCTGCGCTCCTCCCAATCTGGACTTTTGTGCCTCATTGATTTTCATCTTTCCACCATTGGCGGCAGTGCCTTCAGCTGCTGAGCCCCTGAGCCCTGGAATTCCTTCGCTGAACGTCTCGGCCTCTGTCTCCTCCTCTAATACGCTCCTTAAAACCGACCTCTTTGAACAGGTTTTTGGTCACTGTCCTAATATCTCCTTATGTGGCTCGGTGTCAATTTCTGTCTGATAATGCTCTTGTGAAGCACCGTGGGACGTTTTACTACATTGAAGTGCTGTATAAATGGGAATTGTTGTTGTTGACTGCTGACCCTGCCCCTGTGGAGCTGGGCCTCACCTGCATCTTTCCCCACTTTGGGAGCTTGACTCAGTTGACAGCTCTCTGACCTCTGGGTGACAACGAGGCTGGTTCCAGCCCCATTCCTGGACTTGAGGTGCCGTATAAACATTGATCTTTCTCATTACTGCACCCCGTCTCCTGTTCCTGAGAAGATTTAACTTCTACATAGAGTGACATAGAATGTACAGCACAGAAACAGGCCATTCGACCCAACTGGCCCATATCGGTGTTAATGCTCCACACGAGCCTCCTCCCGCCCTTCTTCATCTAAACTTATCAGAATATCCTTGTATTCCTTTCCCCCTCATGTGTTTATCTGGCTTCCCCTTAAATGCATCTATGCTATTTGCCTCAACTACTCCCTGTGGTAGCGAGTTCCACATTCTCATCACTCTCTGGGTAAAGAAGTTTCTCCTGAATTTTTAGTGACTATCTTATATTTATCGGACCTAGTCTGGTCTCCCTCACAAGTGGAAACATCTTCCCTGCGTCTACCCTATCGAACCCTTTCATAATCATAAAGACCTCTATCAGATCCCCCCTCAGTCTTCTCTTTTCTAGAGGAAAGAGCCCCAGCCTGTTCAAGCTCTCCTGATAGATAGAACCTCTCAGTTCTGGTAGCATTCTTGTATCTTTAGTCATCCGGGGAGCTTTAGCTTTAGATGCCCTTCCTTTCTCCATCGTGGGACCGTGTCTGGTATCATCTTTGTAGATTAGTATTAATCTTGCCCACGCTGTCTCACATCTGGAACCTTGTTTAAGTGCCTTTTGAAAATACAAGTTACTAGATTACCCCTTAAAGCATCGCAGTACATGTTCCACCTACAGCTGCCTGTTTCTGTAGATAGTCCCAGACCAGTTTAACCATGTTCCCATCTCTATTCCAGGTCCAGGTCCAGTGCCCGTACGGCTGGTGAACGGTAACAATATGTGCTCCGGGAGAGTTGAGGTCTATCGTAAATCTGTCTGGGGGACCGTCTGTGATGATGGCTGGGATGTAAATGCAGCGAGTGTGGTCTGCAGACTGTTGAACTGTGGGACGGCCCTGTCAGCACGGACTGGTGCCTACTACGGAGAAGGGACTGGGAACATCTGGTTGGATGATGTGAAGTGTCTTGGGACAGAGCCTGCCCTCGATCAGTGCTCTGTAAACCCATGGGGGGTGAATAACTGCACACACAGCAAGGATGCAGTAGTTACCTGCTCGGGTGAGTGGAGTCACTTGTTCTTTGTGTGTATTGGTTCTTTCGCAATGTATCGCTGTTATAAGAGAGATTCCTCAACCGTGCCTGCACCGCACCCCAAGGCTATGGGGAGAGCGCGGGCCAGTGGGATTAGTTTGGGATTGATACTGGGCTATAGGGAGAGAACAGGGCAGTGGGATTAGTTTGGGATTGATACAGGGCAATGAGGAGAGAGCAGGGCAGTGGGATTAGTTTGGAATTAGTACAGGGCTATGCGGAGAGAGCGGGGCAGTGGGATTAGTTTGGGATTGATACAGGGCAATGAGGAGAGGGGCAGTGGGATTAGTTTGGGATTAGTACAGGGCAATGAGGAGAGAGAGGGGCAGTGGGATTAGTTTGGGATTGATACTGGGCTATGGGGAGAGAGCAGGGCAGTGGGATTCGTTTGGGATTGATACTGGGCTATGGGGAGAGAGCAGAGCAGTGGGATTAGTTTGAGATTGATACAGGGCTATGGGGAGAGATCGGGGCAGTGGGATTAGTTTGGGATTGATACTGGGCTATGGGGAGAGAGCGGGGCAGTGGGATTAGTTTGGGATTAGTACAGGGCAATGAGGAGAGAGCAGGGCAGTGGGATTAGTTTGGGATTGATACTGGGCTATGGGGAGAGAGCAGAGCAGTGGGATTAGTTTGGGATTGATACAGGGCAATTGGGAGAGAGCAGGGCAGTGGGATTAGTTTGGAATTGTTAGACGGCAATGGGGAGAGAGTGGGGCAGTGGGATTAGTTTGGGATTGATACTGGGCTATGGGGAGAGAGCAGAGCAGTGGGATTAGTTTGGGATTGATACAGGGCTATGGGGAGAGAGCAGGGCAGTGGGATTAGTTTGGAATTGTTATACGGCAATGGGGAGAGAGTGGGGCAGTGGGATTAGTTTGGGATTGATACTGGGCTATGGGGAGAGAGCAGAGCAGTGGGATTAGTTTGGGATTGATACAGGGCAATGGGGAGAGAGCAGGACAGTGGGATTAGTTTGGAATTAGTACAGGGCTATGGGGAGAGAGCGGGGCAGTGGGATTAGTTTGGGATTGATACAGGGCAATGAGGAGAGAGAGGGGCAGTGGGATTAGTTTGGGATTGATACTGGGCTATGGGGAGAGAGCAGGGCAGTGGGATTAGTTTGGGATTGATACAGGGCTATGGGGAGAGAGCAGGGCAGTGGGATTCGTTTGGGATTGATAACAGGCTATGGGGAAAGAGCAGGGCAGTGGGATTAGTTTGGGATTGTTATAGGGCAATGGGGAGAGAGTGGGGCAGTGGGAATAGTTTGGGATCGATACCGGGCTATGGGGAGAGAGCAGGGCAGTGGGATTAGTTTGGAATTGTTATACGGCAATGGGGAGAGAGTGGGGCAGTGGGATTAGTTTGGGATTCATACTGGGCTATGGGGAGAGAGCAGAGCAGTGGGATTAGTTTGGGATTGATACAGGGCTATGGGGAGAGAGCAGGGCAGTGGGGTTAGTTTGGGATCGATACTGGGCTATGGGGAGAGAGCAGGGCAGTGGGATTAGTTTGGAATTGTTATAGAGCTATAGGGAGAGAGCAGGGCAGTGGGATTAGTTTGGAATTGTTATAACGCTATAGGGCTATGGGGAGAGAGCGGGGCAGTGGGATTAGTTTGGAATTGTTATAGAGCTATAGGGCTATGGGGAGAGAGCGGGGCAGTGGGATTAGTTTGGAATTGTTATAGCGCTATAGGGCTATGGGGAGAGAGCAGGGCAGTGGGATTAGTTTGGAATTGTTATAGAGCTATAGGGCTATGGGGAGAGAGCAGGGCAGTGGGATTAGTTTGGAATTGTTATAGAGCTATAGGGCTATGGGGAGAGAGCAGGGCAGTGGGATTAGTTTGGAATTGTTATAGAGCTATAGGGCTATGGGCAGAGAGCGGGGCAGTGGGATTAGTTTGGAATTGTTATAGAGCTATAGGGCTATGGGGAGAGAGCAGGGCAGTGGGATTAGTTTGGAATTGTTATAGCGCTATAGAGCTATGGGGAGAGAGCAGGGCAGTGGGATTAGTTTGGAATTGTTATAGAGCTATAGGGCTATGGGGAGAGAGCGGGGCAGTGGGATTAGTTTGGAATTGTTATAGAGCTATAGGGCTATGGGGAGAGAGCGGGGCAGTGGGATTAGTTTGGAATCGTTATCGAGCTATAGGGCTATGGGGAGAGAGCGGGGCAGTGGGATTAGTTTGGAATTGTTATAGAGCTATAGGGCTATGGGGAGAGAGCGGGGCAGTGGGATTAGTTTGGAATTGTTATAGAGCTATAGGGCTATGGGGAGAGAGCGGGGCAGTGGGATTAACAAGAACAACAACTTGCATTTATATTGTGCCTTTAACATAGTAAAACGTCCCAAGGTGCTTCACAGGAATGATTATCAAACAAAATTTGACACCGGGCTACATAAGGAGATATTAGGGCAGGTCAAAGAGGTAGGTCTTAAGGAGCGTCTTAAAGGAGGGGAGAGGTAGAGAGGCAAAGAGGTTTAGGAAGGAAGTTCCAAAGCTTAGTACCCAGGCCGCTAAAGGCACGGCCGACAATGGTGGATCGATTAAAATCGGGGTGCGCAAGAGACCAGAATTGGAGGAGCGCAGAAATCTCGGAGGGTGGTAGGGCTGGAGGAGGTTACAGAGATGGGGAGGGTAGAAAGCCATGGAGAGATTTGAACATGAGGATGAGAATTGTAGGGCTGGAGGAGGTTATAGAGATAGGGAGCGGCGCGGGCCATGGAGAAATTTGAACATGAGGATGAGAATTGTAGGGCTGGAGGAGGTTATAGAGATAGGGAGTGGCGAGGGCCATGGAGGGATTTGAACATGAGGATGAGAATTGTAGGGCTGGAGGAGGTTATAGAGATAGGGAGCGGCGAGGGCCATGGAGTGATTTGAACATGAGGATGAGAATTGTAGGGCTGGAGGAGGTTATAGAGATAGGGAGCGACGAGGGCCATGGAGAGATTTGAACATGAGGATGAGAATTGTAGGGCTGGAGGAGGTTATAGAGATAGGGAGCGGCGAGGGCCGTGGAGGGATTTGAACATGAGGATGAGAATTGTAGGGCTGGAGGAGGTTATAGAGATAGGGAGCGGCGAGGGCCATGGAGGGATTTGAACATGAGGATGAGAATTGTAGGGCTGGAGGAGGTTATAGAGATAGGGAGCGGCGAGGGCCATGGAGGGATTTGAACATGAGGATGAGAATTGTAGGGCCGGAGGAGGTTATAGAGATAGGGAGCGACGAGGGCCATGGAGAGATTTGAACATGAGCATGAGAATTGTCGGGCTGGAGGAGGTTATAGAGACAGGGAGCGGCGAGGGCCATGGAGGGATTTGAACATGAGGATGAGAATTGTAGGGCCGGAGGAGGTTATAGAGATAGGGAGCGGCGAGGGCCATGGAGCGATTTGAACACAAGGATGAGAATTTCAAAAAGGAGGCGTTGCCGGACCGGGAGCCAGTGTAGGTCAGTGAGCACAGGGGTGATGGGTGAACGGGATATGGTGCGTGTTAGGATGCAGAGTTTTGGATGAGCTGAAGTTTATGGAGTGTGGCAGAAGGGAGACAGACCAGGAGCACATTGTAATAGTGAAGTCTAGAGATAACCAAGGGCACGGACACTGGTTTCAGCAGTTGATGAGCTGAGGCAGGGGCGGAGACGGGCGATGTTACGCAGCTGGAAGTAGGCGGTCTTGGTGCTGGAGAGGTTATGGGGTTGGAAGCTCGTCTCGGGGTCAAATAGGACACCAAGGTTGTGAAATGTCTGGTTTAGCCTCAGACAGTGGCCGGGAGAAGGATGGAATCGGTGGCGAGGGAATGGAGTTTTTGGCGGTCTTCGGTCTTCCCAATATTTAGTTGGAGGAAATTTCTGCTCATTCAGGACTGGATGTCGGACAAGCAGCGTTACAAATCAAAGATCTTGTTCCCGTCTCTATTGCAGGTCCGGTGCCCGTACGGCTGGTGAACAGTAACAACATGTGCTCCGGGAGAGTTGAGGTCTATTGTAACTCCGTCTGGGGGACCGTCTGTGACGATGGCTGGGATGTAAATGCAGCGAGCGTGGTCTGCAGACTGTTGAACTGTGGGACGGCCCTGTCAGCACGGACTGGCGCCTATTATGGAGAGGGGACTGGGGACATCTGGATTGTGGGTGTGAAGTGTCTTGGGACAGAGCCTGCCCTTGATCAGTGCTCTGTAACCCCATGGGGGGAGAAGAACTGCACACACAGCAAGGACGCTGGAGTTACCTGCTCAGGTGAGTGGTGTAACCCGCTCGGGTGAGTGGAGTTACCTGCTCGGGTGAGAGAAGTTTACCGCTCAGGTGAGAGGAGTTACCCGCTCGGTGAGTGGAGTCACCCACTCGGGTGAGAGGTGTTACCCACTCGGGTGAGTGGAGTTACCTGCTCCGGTGAGAGGAGTTACCTGCTCGGGTGAGAGGAGTTACCCGCTCGGTGAGTGGAATCACCCGCTCGGGTGAGAGGAGTTACCCACTCGGGTGAGTGGAGTTACCCGCTCGAGTGAGAGGAGTTTCCCGCTCGGGTGAGAGGAGTTACCTGCTCGAGTGAGAGGAGTTTCGGGTGAGCGGAGTCACTCCCCATCGCACTCTCCTGCTCCCTCTTCATACCCTTTAATATCCTACCCAGTCTAATCCCACACTCCTGCTCACTCATCCCTGGTAACCCATTAATCTCTCACGTGCCCCTTATCCACTCTAGTCTCTCTCTGTAACTAACCCCATACCCATGGTAACACCCAGTGAATCTGTGCTACACCTTTTCCTTTGTTTTATAATGATGCATCAAATTCTATTCTCCAACTGTACCCCACCAAAGGTACAAGTTCAATAGACTGGGAGCAGTTTTGCACGCCTGTTATAAAATCCAGGCATGGAGCCCAGTGAAAGTCCAGGTAATCCCAGGCCAGATTAATCGTGTTCTCGTCTCTATTCCAGGTCCGGTGCCCGTACGGCTGGTGAACGGTAACAACGTGTGCTCCGGGAGAGTTGAGGTCCATCATAACTCTGTCTGGGGGACCGTCTGTGATGATGGCTGGGATGTAAATGCAACGAGTGTGGTCTGCAGACTGTTGAACTGTGGGACGGCCCTGTCAGCACGGACTGCTGCCTACTATGGAGAGGGGACTGGGGACATCTGGTTGGATGATGTGAGGTGCAACGGGACAGAACCTGCCCTCGATCAGTGCTCTGCTAACTCATGGGGAGTGAATAACTGCACACACAGCAAGGACGCTGGAGTTAACTGCTTAGGTGAGTGGAGTTACCCGCTCGGGTGAGAGGAGTTACCCGCTCGGGTGAGAGGAGTTACCAGCTCGGGTGAGAGGGGTTACCCGCTCGGGTGAACGGAGTTACCTTCTCGGGTGAGCGGAGTTACCCGCTCGGGTGAGTGGAGTTACCAACTCGGGTGAGCGGAGTTACCCGCTCGGGTGAGAGGAGTTACCCGCTCGGGTGAGAGGAGTTACCCGCTCGGGTGAGAGGAGTTACACCCTTGGGTCAGCAGAGTTACCTGCTCGGGTGATTGGAGTTACCCACTCGGGTGAGCGGAGTTACCCACTCGGGTGAGCGGAGTTACCCGCTCGGGTGAGGGGAGTTACCCGCTCGGGTGAGAGGAGTTAACGGCTCGGGTGAGCGGAGTTACCCGCTCGGGTGAGCGGAGTTACCCGCTCGGGTGAGCGGAGTACCCTGCTCGGGTTAGCGGAGTTCCCTGCTCAGGAGAGCGCTTCCATTTTTGAACTAGTTCCCAACCGTCTAATTGTTACAGCAGTGGGTCCACTTGTCAGGGGGAGGAATTACTTAGAATCAGAGCATCGTAGAAGTTTACAGCATGTGGCCGCAGACTGCTTCATTATCTGAGCAATTGTGAATGGAAATGAACACTGCAATCATCAGCGAATAGCCCTGCAACTGACCATAGGATGGTCGGAAGGTCATTGGTGAAGCTGCTGAAAATGGCTGGGCTGAGGACACTGCCCTGAGGAATGCCTGCAGCGATGTCCTGGGGCTGAGATGATTGGCCTCCAACAACCACCTTCCTCTGTGCTAGATATGGTTCCAGCCACTGGAGAGTTTTCTCCTGATCCCCATTGACTTCAGTAGATGTCAGTATTGTAGCTGTACTGGAACAGCTTGGTTAGAGGCATGGCTAGTTCTGGAGCAGATGTCTTCAGCACTACAGCTAGGGGTATTTTCGGGACCGGTAGCCTTTGCTGTATCCAGTGCGCTCAGCCGTTTCTTGCTATCATGTGGAGTGAATCGAATTGGCTGAGGACTGGCTTCTCTGATGGTGGGGACCACAGGAGGAGGTCGAGATGGATCATCTACTTGGCACTTATAGCTGAAGATGGTTGCAAACCCTTCAGCCTTGTCTTTTGCACTCGTGTGCTGGGCTCCACCATCATTGAGGATGGGGATGTTCATGGAGCCTCCTCCTCCTGTTAGTTGTTTAATTGTCCACCACCATTCACGACTGGATGTGGCAGGACTGCAGATCTTTGATCTGATCCATTGGGTTGTGGTATCACTTAGCTCTGTCAATAGCATGCTGCTTCTGCTGTTTAGCATGCATGTAGTCCTGGGTGCAGCTTCACCAGGTTGGCACCTCATTTTTTGGTACACCAAGTGCTGCTCCTGGCAGGCTCTTCTGCACTCCTCATTGTACCAGGGTTGCTCGCCTGGTTTGATACTGATGGTAGGGTGAGGGATATGTCGGACCATGAGGTTACAGATTGTGGTGGAATACGATGCTGCTGATGGCCCACAGCACCTCATAGATTGGAGACAGAGTTCCAGATTTCCACTGCCCTTTGTGTGGAAAAGTGCTTCCTGATTTTGCTCCTGAACAGCCTAACTCTAATTTTAAGGTAATGCCACCTTGTTCTAGATTCCCCACTAAAGGAAATAGTTTCTATCTAATCAAATTCTTAAACATCTCAATTAGCTCAACCCTTAATCTTCTAAACTCAAGCGAATACAAGCCTAGTCTATGCAACCTGTCCTAATTTAACGGCGGTATCATTCTGGTGAATCTACGCTGCAGCCCTTCCAAAGCCAGTGTATCCTTGCTGAGATGTGGTGCCCAGAACTGAAGGCACTGCTCCAGATGGGGTGTAACCAGGGCTCGGTACAACAGGAATGTAACTTATTCCAGCTCCCCTGAGATAAAGGCCGACATTCCATTAGCCTTTTTGATCACTGTGTGAAGCGCTTCACTGGCTTTTAGTGATTTGTGTATCTCTCTCTGCTCCTCCACCCTTCCAGTCTCTCCCCGTAACCAAGATATTCCGAGTATAAATTGCTCTTGATTCATGACCTCAATAGAAAGAAAAATTGGCGGGAGTGCAATGAGCAGCCGATTCGCTAGGGTTCGATTTGCTCCACCACCCAAGACCAGTTTATACTCCCCACATTCTTCCCTGTCAGTGTCAGCCATGGCTCAGGGTCTGCACTCTGGCTTCTGAGTCAGAAAGGTGTGTGTTCGAGTCCCGCTTCAGAGACCTGAGCCCAATAATCCAGGCCGACACTCGCGGTGTCAGTACTGAGGGAGGGCTGCACTGTCGGAGATAGATGTATATACTCTGGGACTTGAGCTCCATAATCCAGGCCGACTCCCCCAGTGCTAGTACTGAGGGAGGGCTGCACTGTCGGAGATAGATGTATATACTCTGAGACTTGACTCCATAATCCAGGCCGACTCTCCCAGTGTCAGTACTGAGGGAGGGCTGCACCGTCGGAGATAGATGTATGTACTCTGGGACTTGACTCCATAATCCAGGCCGACTCTCCCGGTGTCAGTACTGAGGGAGGGCTGCATTGTCGGAGATAGATGTATATACTCTGGGACTTGAGCTCCATAATCCAGGCCGACTCTCCCAGTGTCAGTACGGAGGGAGGGCTGCACCGTCGGAGATAGATGTATGTACTCTGGGACTTGACTCCATAATCCAGGCCGACTCTCCCGGTGTCAGTACCGAGGAAGAGCTGCATTGTCGGAGATAGATGTATATACTCTGTGACTTGACTCCATAATCCAGGCCGACTCTCCCGGTATCAAGAACAGAGGTGGGGGTGTCTGCTGCCTGATCAAGAACAACTGGTGTGCAGGTGTCCAGGTACATTCACAACTCTGTTCACCTAATTTAGAACTACTAACAATTAAGTGTCGCCCTTTTTATTTACCGAGGGAAATCTCTGCTATTCTCATGGCAGCAGTCTACATTCAGCCACAAGCTGATGCAAACGCTGCACTGAGTGAACTTTACAATGAGGTCAGTAAACTTCAGAACCGGTATCCCGAGGCAGTTCCTATCATTGCGGGAGACTTCAACCATTGTAGTTTAAAGAAGGTATTGCCGAAATACTTTCAACACATCTCCTGTCCGACAAGAAATGGAAAAACTCTAGATCACTGCTATACAATAATAAAGCACGCCTACCGTGCCATTGCTCGGCCGGGCTTCGGCAAATCAGACCACATTTCCGTAGTCCTACTTCCTGTTTACAAACAGAAGTTAAAGAGCACACCCACAACAGTAAAAACGGTGCGAAGCTGGACAGCGGACACAGAACTACAACTGCAGGGCGGGCTGGAAATAATGGACTGGAGTGTTTTCAAGAACCCAGACCTGGATGTGTACGCAGGCCACGTTACTGGATACATTAACAGACTGGTGGATGAATGCATTCCTACCAAGACTGTCCGTTTATTTCCTAACTGCAAACCATGGATGAACTCAGACATCTGCAACAAACTAAGAGAACGGCGTACCGCTTTCAAATCAGGGGACACCGAACTCTACAAGAAGGCCAAGTATGACCTCAGAAAGGCTATCAAAACAGCAAAAAGAGACGATAAGAACAAACTAGAGTCTCAGTACGGCAGGGGCTCCGATGCCAGACGCATGTGGCAGGGACTAAGGGCCATCACCAACTACAAGGGGAGCTCAGCGGGAGTCACCAACACCGATCCCTCCCTACCAGACGAACTGAATACTTTTTATGCTCGCTTTGAGAGGGAGAACACTGAGCCGGCCATCAAAACCCCCAGCCACCCAGAGGATTACACATTACAGCTGACTGAATCCGAGGTCCGGAGAACCTTCAAGAGGGTGAAAGCACGGAAGGCAGCCGGCCCAGACGGGGTTTCACCCCGTGTCTTCAAGACCTGCGCAGACCAGCTGGCTCCTGTGTTCACGGACGTTTTTAACATCTCATTGCAGCAGTCTGTTGTACCAGTGTGCTTCAAGGAGACAACCATTGTGCCGTTACCTAAGAAGACCAAGGTAACAGGCCTCAATGACTATCGTCCCGTGGCTCTAACATCCATAGCCATGAAGTGCCTGGAAAAGCTGGTCATGACACACATAAGCAGCATCATATCCGATTCCTTGGACCCGTTCCAGTTTGCATATAGGGCAAACAGGTCTGTAGACGATGCCATCTCCCTAACACTACACACTGCACTGCCCTGGAACACCTAGATGTAGTGTATGTAACCTGTACTACCTTAAGAGGATACCTTAAGGTGAAGGACTACTTTTTAACAGCTCCTGTACATTGTAGTACCGGTAGTGACCACACCGGTATATAAACCCTGTGGAGTAATATGTATCTCAGTTCCCGCTCTGACCCTCAATCACTAAAGACCTGTTTAGTTACTCTCTGTTGTCTGTGTCGTGTTATTCATAATAACTGCACTAGTAAACACAGACTCAACAGTGGCGACGAGTCTGATCGAACCTAGCAGCAGTTTTGCATCACCTCCCCCAGTACTGAATCTGGGGTACATTGGAAGGAGGCTGCGTCCTGGAACACGGGCACCGACCAAGGGCATCCGCCCTCAGCATCCTGCAGAGCGGTGCATCGCAAAGGAGGCCATGGAGAACCGGGCTTGGTTTCCTGGCCATGAAGTCTACCATAAGGGCTGGCTACAGGTAGTGCGCAACCCTTCTAAGGCAGCGGCGGGTAAGCCCGATCGAGCGGCGCGGGGGAAGACGGCCGAGCTTGTCGGAGGGAGAAGGGGAGGAAAGCTTAGAGGGCGGAGAACAAGACCGCAACCGGTGTCAGGGGCTGGACTGCAATCGCGGGGCAGAGACGTGCAGCAGCCAGAAAGGCGCTCCATTGCCATGAGGACCGCAGAAAGCGGCGTGGCAACAACAACAAAAACAACAGCAGCTCAAGGAAGCGCACATACAGGGAAAAACAAGTGCAGGAAGGACCGCTGTGAGGCGTGGGCAGCAGCAGCGCGGGAAAAGACGCCATCTTGAGCCAGCGGAGAAGACGACGAGCGCGGGAGCTGCCATCTTAAATAAAAAACATTTAAAAAATAATATCCGAAGGGAAAGAAGAAACTCAGCTAGGATGCCGAAAACAGGCAACATTACTGCATTGGACAACGATGTGGAAGATTGGTCCACTTATGTGGAACGCATCGAAGTTTATTGTAGAGCGAATGAAATGCCGGATGATAAGAAAGCACTAACCCTATTAAACTTGATGGGTGCGAAGACGTACGGGTTATTGAGGAACCTGATAACCCCAGATAAACCGGTAGGCAAAAGTTTCACGGATATTGTTGCTATCCTGCAGGAGCACCTAAACCCTACACCGCTGCTGATAGCAGAACGATTTAAATTCTACAAGAGGAATCAGCATAAAGATGAGAGTAACGCTGATTACCTTACGGAATTACGCAAGCTATCAAAGCACTGTCAGTTCGGAGCAGGACTGGCAGATTCCCTAAGGGACAAATTCGTCTGCGGTCTCCTGAGCGAAGGAACCCAGAAAAGGCTACTCTCAGAGAAAGAGTTGACACTGGACAAGGCTTTCAGCGTGGCCGTATCGTACAAAGCAGCAGCACGGGGAGCTGCGGAAATACAGCAAAAGCCACCTGAATTCAGCACCAATGAAATGGCATTGGATGCAGTAAAGTGCTATCGTTGCGGTAGGACAACGCATGACCAGAACCAGTGCTGGTTCAAAGACAAAGAATGCAGGCAATGTGGCAAACTTGGTCACATAGCGAGAGTCTGCCGGTCAGGAAAGAAGACCAACAGCAAAAAGTCACCGCAGGAGAAGTACAAAAAAGTACATAAAGTGACAGAGAACAGTTCGGATGAACAGAAGACTGATTCAGACTCCAGCAGCAAGGAACTGGGTTGTCTGAAGATATATAATGTGGGCAACACAGCAGACCACCAAACTATCTGGGTCATGCTCAAGATAGCAGGAGTCCAAGTGAAGATGGAATTGGACACAGGATCGGCCTTAACGGTCATAAATAAGCGAGACTACAAAAGGTTATTCTCGCACATTCCCCTGAGGGATATGAAGATTGTATTGAAAACATACACGGGGCAAAAAGTATACCCCAAAGGAAAAGTAAAAGTAAACGTGGTCTACAATGGTAAAGAAAGTCAGAAAATGGACTTATATGTGTTACCTGATGGAGGTCCGCCACTACTAGGACGTGAATGGATCCGGAAAATACAACTGGATTGGCATTCCATACGAGCACTGACTGTGGATGCCAGTAAGGAGGACGACGTCAAACCTGGACGACTGTCCAAAATCTTAGACGATGCTAAGGAGGTGTTCCAACAGGGACTTGGGACACTGAAAGGAATTACTGCAACCATCAAGGTTGAAGAAAATGCAAGCCCAAAATTTTTCAAAGCCTTATGCGATACGACCTGCTGTGGAAGCAGAGCTGGGTTAGAACGTTCAGGAGTACTGTCCAAAGTGGACTGGAGCGAGTGGGCTACACCCATTGTTCCTGTCATGAAGCGATCGTTGAGCAACACACCTGGTGAACCTAGGAAGGTTCGCATCTGTGGTGATTTCAAAGTCACTGTTAATCCAGTTCTTCACACAGTGCAATATCCGCTTCCGCGGATTGAAGATATCTTCGCTATCTGGCGGCAAGCACTTCACCAAGATAGACCTGGCACAGGCGTACCTGCAGATGGAAGTTGATGAAGTGTCAAGACAGTATCTCATGATCAACACGCATAAGGGCTTATATCAGTATAATAGGCTGGTTTTTGGAGTGGCATCGGCTCCGGCTATTTGGCAACGGGCCATGGAACAGGTCTTGCAGGGAATTCCAGGGACACAGTGTTACTTGGATGACATCCTGGTTACAGGAGATAACGATAGTGATCACCTCGCGAATTTGGAACAGGTGCTCATCAGATTGAAAGAATATGGGCTAAGAGCTAATCGCCAGAAATGCGAGTTTTTTCAGAAGCAAATTTCGTACTGCGGCCACGTTATTGACAAGGAGGGGTTACATAAGTCCCCTGACAAGATTGAGGCAGTAGTCAAGGCTCCAGCACCGGAAAATGTGTCACAGTTGAGGTCGTTCCTCGGGCTGGTTAACTACTACCACAAGTTTTTACCAAATTTATCTACGGTGTTACACCCACTAAACACCCTCTTGCAAACGGGAATACCATGGAAGTGGAGCGATGACTGTAAGCGGGCTTTTCAGAAGAGCAAGGCGTTGATCACGTCTAAGGAAGTGTTGGCTCACTTTAACCCAACGCTACCTATTCGGTTGGCTTGTGATGCATCTCCCTATGGTATCGGGGCGGTGCTCTCACATAGGTTTCCAGATGGCTCGGAAAGGCCAGTCGCTTTTGCATCCAGATCATTGACCTCCGCTGAGCGCAACTATGCTCAGATAGATAGGGAGGCCCTCAGCCTCGTGTGGGGAGTGAAGAAATTTAACCACTACCTGCACGGACAACAGTTTACACTGCTGACAGATCATCAACCATTGGTTTCCATATTCAATCCTAAGAAGGGTGTTCCGGTAATGACGGCGCAGAGGCTTCAGAGATGGTCCCTTTTCCTAGGGGCACATCAATACGATATTGAGTTCAAAGGTACAAAGCAACATGGTAATGCTGATGGGCTGTCGCGCCTGCCACTACCTACAGCAGAAAAGGCACCGGCAGTTGATCCTGTCGAGATATTCCACTCGACCATCATCGAATGCTTGCCAGTCACCAATGCGGGTATTGAGACCCGAAATGACCCGACACTGTCTCGGGTCTACGATTTGACAGTGAAGGGATGGCCAGCACATGGCGAACCACTGTTACCAGCATTCTCAGCCAGACGAGAACAGCTGTCCGTATGTCAAGGAACACTGATGTATGGAACAAGGGTGGTTATTCCTCCTAAATTACGGGAGTCTCAAAAGAATTGCATGAAGGTCATCTGGGGGGATTAAAGATGAAAAGCCTTGCTAGGGCTTATGTGTGGTGGCCAGGTATAGACAAACAAATAGAGGACCTGACAAAAAGCTGCTCAGGGTGTCAAAAAGTTCAGAATGCACCTCCAATTGCACCGCTGCATCCGTGGGAATGGCCTTCAGCTCCATGGCAACGCGTGCATATTGACTTTGCAGGTCCATTCATGGATTCCATGTTTTTGATAGCAGTAGACGCACACTCTAAATGGCCAGAAGTGATCAAGATGTCGACCACTACCACTGAGAAGATGATTGCAGTCTTGAGAACTATATTTGCGAGGAATGGATTGCCCGAGCAAATTTGTTCAGACAACGGACCACAGTTCGTGTCAGAAGAATTCCAGAAATTCATGAAAAAGAATGGGGTGAAACACTATACATCTGCCCCATACCATCCGGCTACAAATGGGTTGGCCGAGAGATTTGTACAAACATTCAAAAAGGCAATAAAGGCCATGTGTGAAGATCATATTCCACTACAACACAAGGTGGACAATTTCCTAATGGCATATCGAAACGCCACGCATGCAGTGACAAATCAAAGCCCTGCCATCATGTTCTATAACAGAAGGTTGCGGTCCCGGTTGGATTTGTTAAAACCCAATGTGAGACGGGAAGTTGAACACAAGCAATTCCAACACATAAATGAAAAGTCCACTCGGAGTTTTGAAATAGGACAACCAGTGTTGGCCAGGGACTATAAAAATGATAAATGGCAACCTGGAACAATTTGTGCATGGCAGGGGCCTTTGATGTACACGGTAGACACTGGGGAGAACGTAGTACGACGTCATGCTGACCAACTTGTGGGATCAAGAACAAGGGTCAACCCCATGTCTCCGGCAGAGACACCAGTTGAAGAATTTATTGAGCCTGTAGCATCTACCTCGGACTCGGTTGTATTAGATGATGTTGAATCCATAGAAGATCAATTGAATGAGTCACCCCAGCAACGGGAACAAGAGATCCCTGAAAGGCGTTATCCGGCACGGATCCGGAAGCCTCCTCAGAGACTGAACCTTTGAATATTCATTGTGTGTAAATTGTATATATATTCATGTACTGTATTAATGGGGTGTCCACTGTTAAGCTAAAAGGGGAGGAATTGTAGTGTATGTAACCTGTACTACCTTAAGAGGATACCTTAAGGTGAAGGACTACTTTTTAACAGCTCCTGTACATTGTAGTACCGGCAGTGACCACACCGGTATATAAACCCTGTGGAGTAATATGTATCTCAGTTCCCGCTCTGACCCTCAATCACTAAAGACCTGTTTAGTTACTCTCTGTTGTCTGTGTCGTGTTATTCATAATAACTTCACTTGTAAACACAGACTCAACACTAGACAGGAGGGACACTTACATCAGGCTGTTGTTCATTGACTACAGCTCTGCATTTAATACTATTGTTCCCTCCAAGCTGGTCCTGAAACTGAGGGACCTAGGCCTGGGCACCCCCATCTGCAATTGGATTCTGGATTTCCTGACTGGTAGGCCTCAAGTGGTGAAAATAGGGAACAACACCTCATCCACTCTGGTCCTCAACACCGGAGCGCCACAAGGCTGCTGCCTCAGTCCTTGGCTGTACTCACTGTTTACACATGACTGTACAGCCATACACAGCAACAACCGGATCATCAAGTTTGCCGATGACACCACAGTAATTGGCCTGATAAGCAACGATGACGAGACGGAGTACAGAGATGAGATAGTCCAGCTGATGAGATGGTGCAATGACAACCTTGCCCTGAACGTTGGCAAGACTAAGGAGCTCATCGTGGACTTCAGAAGCCACCGGGGGAACCATCGCCCCATCAGCATAGACGGGACACCAGTGGAAGTCGTCAGTTGCTTCCGATTCCTGGGACTGCAGATCTCTGATGACCTGGCCTGGAACCAAAATACTGAGGCTATGCTGAAGAAGGCACACCAGCGCCTCTACCCTCTACGGTGCCTGAGGAAATGTGGCATAAGCACACAGTGGCTTGTGAACTTTTACCGTGGCGCCATAGAGAGTGTCTTGATGAGTGGTGTCAATGTGTGGTATGGTAACACCACTGCACAGAACAAGAAAGCCATCCAGAGAGTTGTGAATATGGCAGAAAAGATCATCGGGTGTGCATTTCCGTCCATCGAGGAGATCTTCCAGACCAGGTGCCGGAACAAGGCCCGCTCCATCATCCAGGACCCCAATCACCCTGGGCACAAACTGTTCTCCCTCCTGCGGTCCGGACGTCGGTACCTCAGCATCCGAACCAGGACCAGCAGGTTTAAGAACTGTTTCTATCCACAGGCAGTGCGCCTACTGAACTGCTAACCGCACTGCCCCACATATTATAGTTATATGTTTATGTAAATATATATATTACCTGCTGAAGTACCCGGCATTGCCGAGGGTATTTTGAGGGCATGTTGTTGTTGGAAGAGAGAGAGAGAGCGACTGGGGGGGAAGATAGAGAGCGACTGGGGGGAAGAGAGAGAGCGACTGCGGGGAAGAGAGAGAGCGACTGCGGGGAAGAGAGAGATGGACTGGGGGGGAAGAGAGAGAGCGAGAGACTGGGGGGAAGAGAGAGAGCGACTGGGGGGAAGAGAGAGAGCGACTGGGGGAAGAGAGAGAGCGACTAGGGGGGAGAGAGCGAGAGACTGGGGGGAAGAGAGAGAGCAACTGGGGGGGAAGAGAGAGAGCGACTGGGGGGGAAGAGAGAGAGCGACTGGGGGGGAAGAGAGAGAGTGACTGGGGGGAAGAAGGGGGGGAAAGGGGGCAAGGGGAGGGATGGGGAGGGGGGGAAGGGGAGGGGGGGAAAGCGGAGGGGAGGGGGGGGAAGGGGAGGGGGGTAAGGGGAGGGGGGAAAGGGGGGGAGGGGGAGAGGAGGGGGGAAGGGGAGGGAGAGGGGGGAGGGGGAGAGGGAGGGGGGAAGGGGAGAGGGAGGGGCAGACCCTCTCCCCTCTGCCGGCGATGGCTCCGCTGAGCTCCGTGCCGCCCCACGCACTGACATGCCGAGCGCAGCGCCCCGGTCAGCCCGAGGCCGGGCCTGAGGTGGCTTGAGACGGCCGAATGCGGCTGGCCGGGCCCGGTTGCCTTGGTAACCCTCCTCCCCTCTCCGCCTCCCGATCTCCGGGACCGGGCCTGAGCGGCTTGAGACGGCCGATTGCGGCTGGCCGGGCCCGGTTGCCTTGGTAACCTTCCTCCCCTCTCCGCCTCCCGATCTCCGGGACCGGGCCTGGGCCTGAGCGGCTTGAGACAGCCGATTGCGGCTGGCGAGCCCGGTTGCCGGGGTAACCCTCTCTGCTCTCCCTCCCCTCCCCTCACGAGCCCCGCCGCCCCCCCCCCCGGCTAACCTGCTCGCTTCCCTCTGTGTGGAGGCGCGCGTGCGCCGTGCAGCGCGAGCGTTAATGAAGCGCGAGGAACTTGCAGTGAGCCCAGCCAGCCTTTACCAAGATGGCTGTCCGCTGGTTCGGAATCGGGCCCAGCGGTGGTGTGGGTGGTGAGGGGTGGGAGGAGCTTGCCACAAAACAATTGCCTAGGGTCCAGCATGGCTGGCAACAGACGCCTAGGCTTCGAGGCCTACCTGCAAAAATGGGGAAAGGTAGGAAAATTAATGAGATTAGATAAAAGATTTAGAAAGTAATTAACTTTTTTTTTAAAAACAATATGTGTTTTTAAAAGGAACTTTTTTTTTTTAAAGACGCAGAAAGCGGGAAAAAGAAAGGAAAAGTTTGGAATCAAGATGGCGGCGACTCACCTCGGTTCAGAATGATAAGGCCCGCCCACACACATCAGGTCACTGAACTGTAGGATTGGTCAATCATCACGTCACTCAACTGTAGGATGGCCCGCCTGCACACACAATGAACCCGCCCCCACTCGATGCAAATGAGCGGATAATGAGAGGAATTTTGAACGTTTTTTGGATACCGTCGGCACAATTTTTGTCCGAGCAAAAAGTAAATACACCTACAAGAATCCCCTAATGATGAGCTTTCTTTTGATATAACATATGTGTAGGTACGCTCTATAACTTTTGATTGTATAGCCGGCCAGAGAGACAGACAGAGAGACAGACAGACAGACATATCCTTTTATATATATAGACTAGCTGGGGAGCCCCGCGTTGCGAGGGCAATTTTGGGGCGCGAGGGCAATTTTGGGGCGTTTGGTCTCCCTGCCCCTGTGTGTCCCCCCTCTCCCCTGTCATGTCCTCTCCCTGTCCTATCCCTCCCTCCCCTCTCTCCCTCCCCTCCCTCCCCTCCCCCTCTCCTCTCTCCCTCTCTCCCTCCCTCCCCTCCCCTCTCTCCCTCCCTCCCCTCTCTCCTTCCCTCCCCTCCCTCCCTCCCTCCCCTCCCCCACCCCACTCCCCTCCCCCCCACCCCGCTCCCCTCCCCCCCCCGCTCCCCCACTCCCCTCTGTCCCTCTCTCCGGCCCCCTCCCCCTGCCTAGCGCCTGAGGTCCGGTGCCGTTGCTGAGGTCCCCCGCGTATCGCGCGGCTGATGGACGGCCGCTGCGGGCGGGCGGGCAGCGCATGCGCGGTGAGTGCGGGCGGCGCATGCGCGGTGAGTGCGGGCGGCGCATGCGCGGTCAGTGCGAGCGGCCCGCGGGAGCCGGCAAGGCTGTTAGCGAGCGGGAAACTTCGGGCGGCGCGCCCGCGCTCCGTCCGCGACACCTGAGAGGGGGAAGTAGAGAGAGACAGAGAGGGAAGAGGAGAAGGAGAGGGAAGAGGAGAGAGGAAGAGGAGAAGGAGGGAGAGGGAAGAGGAGAAGGAGAGAGAGAGAGAGGGAAGAAAGAGAGAGAGAGAGAGAAATTTTTTCAGCTTCAGGGCCCCGAGTCCCCCTGCACGAGGGTGAGGAGGAGGAGGGGGGGGGGGTTGCTAAACACAATATAAAACTCAAATAAATTGTTAATTAATTGCCTAACACATAATTGAAATATTTACCTTAGTTCCCTAACACACAGAAAGTGTGGGGGAAAAAATCGTGGAAAATCAAGATGGCGGCCACTCACCTCGGTTCAGAAGGATAAGGCCCGCCCACACACCGGTCAGGTCACCGAAGCGTAGGATTGGTCAATCGTCGAGTCACTCGACACTCAACTGTAGGAAGACCTCGACGTCACACGGTCGCTAATGAGATGCTAATGAGCGGAACGCTGAACGTTTTTGGGATACCGCGGGCGGGATTTTTGTCCAGCCAAAACGTAAATACGCCTATGACCGGTCCGGAATCGCAAGCTTTCTTTTGAGGCGACGCGCGCGTCGGTACGCTCTGTAACTTCAAACGTATAGAGAACAGGCGGACAGACAGACACGACAGACAGAAGAGCTCTTTTATATATAATATATAAGATGTAATAGCAGAGCACTTGGAAAACAGTGACAGGATCGGACAAAGTCAACATGGATTTACAAAAGGTAAATCGTGCTTGACTAATCTACTGGAATTTTTTTGAGGATGTAACTGGTAGAATAGATAAGGGTGAACCAGTGGATGTGGTGTATTTGGACTTTCAAAAGGCTTTCGATAAGGTCCCGCATAAGAGATTAGCGTGCAAAGTTAAGGCACATGGGATT
>NW_028225179.1:88141585-88331062 GCF_052327205.1 Somniosus microcephalus | reverse complement strand
ATATTTATGCAGTGACTATACCTGTGATATCGGTGCTGTAATTCTGATATTTATACAGTGACTGTACCTGTGATATCGGTGCTTTAATTCTGATATATATACAGTGACTATACCCGTGATATCGCTGCTGTAATTCTGATATTTATACAGTGACTGTACCTGTGATATCGGTGCTTTAATTCTGATATTTATACAGTGACTGTACCTGTGATATCGGTGCTTTAATTCTGATATTTATACAGTGACTGTACCTGTGATATCGGTGCTTTAATTCTGATATTTATACAGTGACTATACCTGTGATATCGGTGCTTTAATTCTGATATTTATACAGTGACTGTACCTGTGATATCGGTGCTTTAATTCTGATATTTATACAGTGACTATACCCGTGATATCGGTGCTTTAATTCTGATATTTATACAGTGACTATACCCGTGATATCGGTGCTTTAATTCTGATATTTATACAGTGACTATACCGTGATATCGGTGCTTTAATTCTGATATTTATACAGTGACTGTACCTGTGATATCGGTGCTTTAATTCTGATATTTATACAGTGACTATACCTGTGATATCGGTGCTTTAATTCTGATATTTATACAGTGACTGTACCTGTGATATCGGTGCTTTAATTCTGATATTTATACAGTGACTATATCCGTGATATCGGTGCTTTAATTCTGATATTTATACAGTGACTATACCTGTGATATCGGTGCTATAATTCTGATATTTATACAGTGACTATACCTGTGATATCGGTGCTGTAATTCTGATATTTATACAGTGACTGTACCTGTGATATCGGTGCTTTAATTCTGATATTTATACAGTGACTGTACCTGTGATATCGGTGCTTTAATTCTGATATTTATACAGTGACTATACCTGTGATATCGCTGCTTTAATTCTGATATTTATACAGTGACTATACCCGTGATATCGGTGCTGTAATTCTGATATTTATACAGTGACTGTACCTGTGATATCGGTGCTGTAATTCTGATATTTATACAGTGACTATACCTGTGATATCGGTGCTGTAATTCTGATATTTATACAGTGACTGTACCTGTGATATCGGTGCTGTAATTCTGATATTTATACAGTGACTATACCTGTGATATCGGTGCTGTAATTCTGATATTTATACAGTGACTGTACCTGTGATATCGCTGCTGTAATTCTGATATTTATACAGTGACTGTACCTGTGATATCGGTGCTGTAATTCTGATATTTATACAGTGACTGTACCTGTGATATTGGTGCTGTAATTCTGATATTTATACAGTGACTGTACCTGTGATATCGGTGGTGTAATTCTGATATTTATACAGTGACTATACCTGTGATATCGGTGCTGTAATTCTGATATTTATACAGTGACTGTACCTGTGATATCGCTGCTGTAATTCTGATATTTATACAGTGACTATACCTGTGATATCGGTGCTGTAATTCTGATATTTATACAGTGACTATACCCGTGATATCGCTGCTGTAATTCTGATATTTATACAGTGACTATACCTGTGATATCGGTGCTGTAATTCTGATATTTATACAGTGACTGTACCTGTGATATCGGTGCTGTAATTCTGATATTTATACAGTGACTGTACCCGTGATATCGGTGCTTTAATTCTGATATTTATACAGTGACTATACCTGTGATATCGGTGCTGTAATTCTGATATTTATACAGTGACTGTACCCGTGATATCGGTGCTTTAATTCTGATATTTATACAGTGACTATACCTGTGATATCGGTGCTGTAATTCTGATATTTATACCGTGACTGTACCTGTGATATCGGTGCTTTAATTCTGATATTTATACAGTGACTATACCTGTGATATCGGTGCTTTAATTCTGATATTTATACAGTGACTATACCTGTGATATCGGTGCTGTAATTCTGATATTTATACAGTGACTATACCTGTGATATCGGTGCTTTAATTCTGATATTTATACAGTGACTATACCTGTGATATCGCTGCTGTAATTCTGATATTTATACAGTGACTATACCTGTGATATCGCTGCTGTAATTCTGATATTTGTACAGTGACTATACCTGTGATATCGGTGCTTTAATTCTGATATTTATACAGTGACTATACCTGTGATATCGGTGCTTTAATTCTGATATTTATACAGTGACTACACCTGTGATATCGGTGCTGTAATTCTGATATTTATACAGTGACTATACCTGTGATATCGGTGCTTTAATTCTGATATTTATACAGTGACTATACCTGTGATATCGGTGCTTTAATTCTGATATTTATACAGTGACTATACCTGTGATATCGGTGCTGTAATTCTGATATTTATACAGTGACTATACCTGTGATATCGGTGCTTTAATTCTGATATTTATACAGTGACTATACCCGTGATATCGGTGCTTTAATTCTGATATTTATACAGTGACTATACCTGTGATATCGGTGCTGTAATTCTGATATTTATACAGTGACTATACCTGTGATATCGGTGCTGTAATTCTGATATTTATACAGTGACTATACCTGTGATATCGGTGCTGTAATTCTGATATTTATACAGTGACTATACCCGTGATATCGGTGCTGTAATTCTGATATTTATACAGTGACTATACCCGTGATATCGGTGCTGTAATTCTGATATTTATACAGTGACTATACCTGTGATATCGCTGCTGTAATTCTGATATTTATACAGTGACTATACCTGTGATATCGGTGATGTAATTCTGATATTTATACAGTGACTATACCTGTGATATCGGTGCTGTAATTCTGATATTTATACAGTGACTATACCTGTGATATCGCTGCTGTAATTCTGATATTTATACAGTGACTGTACCCGTGATATCGCTGCTGTAATTCTGATATTTATACAGTGACTATACCTGTGATATCGGTGCTGTAATTCTGATATTTATACAGTGACTATACCTGTGATATCGGTGCTTTAATTCTGATATTTATACAGTGACTATACCCGTGATATCGGTGCTGTAATTCTGATATTTATACAGTGACTATACCTGTGATATCGCTGCTGTAATTCTGATATTTATACAGTGACTGTACCCGTGATATCGGTGCTGTAATTCTGATATTTATACAGTGACTATACCCGTGATATCGGTGCTGTAATTCTGATATTTATACAGTGACTATACCTGTGATATCGCTGCTTTAATTCTGATATTTATACAGTGACTATACCCGTGATATCGGTGCTGTAATTCTGATATTTATACAGTGACTATACCTGTGATATCGCTGCTTTAATTCTGATATTTATACAGTGACTATACCCGTGATATCGGTGCTGTAATTCTGATATTTATACAGTGACTATACCTGTGATATCGCTGCTGTAATTCTGATATTTATACAGTGACTATACCTGTGATATCGCTGCTGTAATTCTGATATTTATACAGTGACTATACCCGTGATATCGGTGCTGTAATTCTGATATTTATACAGTGACTATACCTGTGATATCGCTGCTGTAATTCTGATATTTATACAGTGACTATACCTGTGATATCGGTGCTGTAATTCTGATATTTATACAGTGACTGTACCTGTGATATCGGTGCTTTAATTCTGATATTTATACAGTGACTATACCCGTGATATCGCTGCTGTAATTCTGATATTTATACAGTGACTGTACCTGTGATATTGGTGCTTTAATTCTGATATTTATACAGTGACTGTACCTGTGATATCGGTGCTGTAATTCTGATATTTATACAGTGACTGTACCTGTGATATCGGTGCTTTAATTCTGATATTTATACAGTGACTATACCTGTGATATCGGTGCTTTAATTCTGATATTTATACAGTGACTGTACCTGTGATATCGGTGCTTTAATTCTGATATTTATACAGTGACTATACCCGTGATATCGGTGCTTTAATTCTGATATTTATACAGTGACTATACCCGTGATATCGGTGCTTTAATTCTGATATTTATACAGTGACTATACCCGTGATATCGGTGCTTTAATTCTGATATTTATACAGTGACTGTACCTGTGATATCGGTGCTTTAATTCTAATATTTATACAGTGACTATACCTGTGATATCGGTGCTTTAATTCTGATATTTATACAGTGACTGTACCTGTGATATCGGTGCTTTAATTCTGATATTTATACAGTGACTATACCTGTGATATCGCTGCTGTAATTCTGATATTTATACAGTGACTATACCCGTGATATCGCTGCTGTAATTCTGATATTTATACAGTGACTGTACCTGTGATATCGGTGCTTTAATTCTGATATTTATACAGTGACTATACCCGTGATATCGCTGCTGTAATTCTGATATTTATACAGTGACTGTACCTGTGATATCGGTGCTGTAATTCTGATATTTATACAGTGACTATACCTGTGATATCGGTGCTTTAATTCTGATATTTATACAGTGACTATACCCGTGATATCGCTGCTGTAATTCTGATATTTATACAGTGACTATACCCGTGATATCGGTGCTGTAATTCTGATATTTATACAGTGACTATACCTGTGATATCGGTGCTGTAATTCTGATATTTATACAGTGACTATACCTGTGATATCGCTGCTTTAATTCTGATATTTATACAGTGACTATACCTGTGATATCGGTGCTGTAATTCTGATATTTATACAGTGTCTATACCCGTGATATCGGTGCTGTAATTCTGATATTTATACAGTGACTATACCTGTGATATCGGTGCTGTAATTCTGATATTTATACAGTGACTGTACCTGTGATATCGGTGCTTTAATTCTGATATTTATACAGTGACTATACCTGTGATATCGGTGCTTTAATTCTGATATTTATACAGTGACTGTACCTGTGATATCGGTGCTTTAATTCTGATATTTATACAGTGACTATATCCGTGATATCGGTGCTTTAATTCTGATATTTATACAGTGACTATACCTGTGATATCGGTGCTATAATTCTGATATTTATACAGTGACTATACCTGTGATATCGGTGCTGTAATTCTGATATTTATACAGTGACTGTACCTGTGATATCGGTGCTTTAATTCTGATATTTATACAGTGACTGTACCTGTGATATCGGTGCTTTAATTCTGATATTTATACAGTGACTATACCTGTGATATCGCTGCTTTAATTCTGATATTTATACAGTGACTATACCCGTGATATCGGTGCTGTAATTCTGATATTTATACAGTGACTGTACCTGTGATATCGGTGCTGTAATTCTGATATTTATACAGTGACTATACCTGTGATATCGGTGCTTTAATTCTGATATTTATACAGTGACTATACCCGTGATATCGCTGCTGTAATTCTGATATTTATACAGTGACTATACCCGTGATATCGGTGCTGTAATTCTGATATTTATACAGTGACTATACCTGTGATATCGGTGCTGTAATTCTGATATTTATACAGTGACTATACCTGTGATATCGGTGCTTTAATTCTGATATTTATACAGTTACTATACCCGTGATATCGGTGCTGTAATTCTGATATTTATACAGTGACTATACCTGTGATATCGGTGCTGTAATTCTGATATTTATACAGTGACTATACCTGTGATATCGGTGCTGTAATTCTGATATTTATACAGTGACTATACCCGTGATATCGGTGCTGTAATTCTGATATTTATACAGTGACTATACCCGTGATATCGGTGCTGTAATTCTGATATTTATACAGTGACTATACCTGTGATATCGCTGCTGTAATTCTGATATTTATACAGTGACTATACCTGTGATATCGGTGCTGTAATTCTGATATTTATACAGTGACTATACCTGTGATATCGGTGCTGTAATTCTGATATTTATACAGTGACTATACCTGTGATATCGCTGCTGTAATTCTGATATTTATACAGTGACTGTACCCGTGATATCGCTGCTGTAATTCTGATATTTATACAGTGACTATACCTGTGATATCGGTGCTGTAATTCTGATATTTATACAGTGACTATACCTGTGATATCGGTGCTTTAATTCTGATATTTATACAGTGACTATACCCGTGATATCGGTGCTGTAATTCTGATATTTATACAGTGACTATACCTGTGATATCGCTGCTGTAATTCTGATATTTATACAGTGACTGTACCCGTGATATCGCTGCTTTAATTCTGATATTTATACAGTGACTATACCCGTGATATCGGTGCTGTAATTCTGATATTTATACAGTGACTATACCTGTGATATCGCTGCTTTAATTCTGATATTTATACAGTGACTATACCTGTGATATCGGTGCTGTAATTCTGATATTTATACAGTGACTATACCCGTGATATCGGTGCTGTAATTCTGATATTTATACAGTGACTATACCTGTGATATCGCTGCTGTAATTCTGATATTTATGCAGTGACTATACCTGTGATATCGGTGCTGTAATTCTGATATTTATACAGTGACTGTACCTGTGATATCGGTGCTTTAATTCTGATATATATACAGTGACTATACCCGTGATATCGCTGCTGTAATTCTGATATTTATACAGTGACTGTACCTGTGATATCGGTGCTTTAATTCTGATATTTATACAGTGACTGTACCTGTGATATCGGTGCTTTAATTCTGATATTTATACAGTGACTGTACCTGTGATATCGGTGCTTTAATTCTGATATTTATACAGTGACTATACCTGTGATATCGGTGCTTTAATTCTGATATTTATACAGTGACTGTACCTGTGATATCGGTGCTTTAATTCTGATATTTATACAGTGACTATACCCGTGATATCGGTGCTTTAATTCTGATATTTATACAGTGACTATACCCGTGATATCGGTGCTTTAATTCTGATATTTATACAGTGACTATACCCGTGATATCGGTGCTTTAATTCTGATATTTATACAGTGACTGTACCTGTGATATCGGTGCTTTAATTCTGATATTTATACAGTGACTACACCTGTGATATCGGTGCTTTAATTCTGATATTTATACAGTGACTGTACCTGTGATATCGGTGCTTTAATTCTGATATTTATACAGTGACTATATCCGTGATATCGGTGCTTTAATTCTGATATTTATACAGTGACTATACCTGTGATATCGGTGCTATAATTCTGATATTTATACAGTGACTATACCTGTGATATCGGTGCTGTAATTCTGATATTTATACAGTGACTGTACCTGTGATATCGGTGCTTTAATTCTGATATTTATACAGTGACTGTACCTGTGATATCGGTGCTTTAATTCTGATATTTATACAGTGACTATACCTGTGATATCGCTGCTTTAATTCTGATATTTATACAGTGACTATACCCGTGATATCGGTGCTGTAATTCTGATATTTATACAGTGACTGTACCTGTGATATCGGTGCTGTAATTCTGATATTTATACAGTGACTATACCTGTGATATCGGTGCTGTAATTCTGATATTTATACAGTGACTGTACCTGTGATATCGGTGCTGTAATTCTGATATTTATACAGTGACTATACCTGTGATATCGGTGCTGTAATTCTGATATTTATACAGTGACTGTACCTGTGATATCGCTGCTGTAATTCTGATATTTATACAGTGACTGTACCTGTGATATCGGTGCTGTAATTCTGATATTTATACAGTGACTGTACCTGTGATATTGGTGCTGTAATTCTGATATTTATACAGTGACTGTACCTGTGATATCGGTGGTGTAATTCTGATATTTATACAGTGACTATACCTGTGATATCGGTGCTGTAATTCTGATATTTATACAGTGACTGTACCTGTGATATCGCTGCTGTAATTCTGATATTTATACAGTGACTATACCTGTGATATCGGTGCTGTAATTCTGATATTTATACAGTGACTATACCCGTGATATCGCTGCTGTAATTCTGATATTTATACAGTGACTATACCTGTGATATCGGTGCTGTAATTCTGATATTTATACAGTGACTGTACCTGTGATATCGGTGCTGTAATTCTGATATTTATACAGTGACTGTACCCGTGATATCGGTGCTTTAATTCTGATATTTATACAGTGACTATACCTGTGATATCGGTGCTGTAATTCTGATATTTATACAGTGACTGTACCCGTGATATCGGTGCTTTAATTCTGATATTTATACAGTGACTATACCTGTGATATCGGTGCTGTAATTCTGATATTTATACCGTGACTGTACCTGTGATATCGGTGCTTTAATTCTGATATTTATACAGTGACTATACCTGTGATATCGGTGCTTTAATTCTGATATTTATACAGTGACTATACCTGTGATATCGGTGCTGTAATTCTGATATTTATACAGTGACTATACCTGTGATATCGGTGCTTTAATTCTGATATTTATACAGTGACTATACCTGTGATATCGCTGCTGTAATTCTGATATTTATACAGTGACTATACCTGTGATATCGCTGCTGTAATTCTGATATTTGTACAGTGACTATACCTGTGATATCGGTGCTTTAATTCTGATATTTATACAGTGACTATACCTGTGATATCGGTGCTTTAATTCTGATATTTATACAGTGACTACACCTGTGATATCGGTGCTGTAATTCTGATATTTATACAGTGACTATACCTGTGATATCGGTGCTTTAATTCTGATATTTATACAGTGACTATACCTGTGATATCGGTGCTTTAATTCTGATATTTATACAGTGACTATACCTGTGATATCGGTGCTGTAATTCTGATATTTATACAGTGACTATACCTGTGATATCGGTGCTTTAATTCTGATATTTATACAGTGACTATACCCGTGATATCGGTGCTTTAATTCTGATATTTATACAGTGACTATACCTGTGATATCGCTGCTGTAATTCTGATATTTATACAGTGACTATACCTGTGATATCGCTGCTTTAATTCTGATATTTATACAGTGACTATACCTGTGATATCGGTGCTGTAATTCTGATATTTATACAGTGTCTATACCCGTGATATCGGTGCTGTAATTCTGATATTTATACAGTGACTATACCTGTGATATCGGTGCTGTAATTCTGATATTTATACAGTGACTATACCCGTGATATCGGTGCTTTAATTCTGATATTTATACAGTGACTATACCCGTGATATCGGTGCTGTAATTCTGATATTTATACAGTGACTGTACCTGTGATAGCGGTGCTTTAATTCTGATATTTATACAGTGACTATACCTGTGATATCGGTGCTGTAATTCTGATATTTATACAGTGACTGTACCTGTGATATCGCTGCTTTAATTCTGATATTTATACAGTGACTATACCTGTGAAATCGCTGCTGTAATTCTGATATTTATACAGTGACTATACCCGTGATATCGGTGCTGTAATTCTGATATTTATACAGTGACTATACCCGTGATATCGGTGCTGTAATTCTGATATTTAAACAGTGACTATACCTGTGATATCGGTGCTGTAATTCTGATATTTATACAGTGACTGTACCTGTGATATCGGTGCTGTAATTCTGATATTTATACAGTGACTGTACCCGTGATATCGGTGCTGTAATTCTGATATTTATACAGTGACTGTACCTGTGATATCGGTGCTTTAATTCTGATATTTATACAGTGACTATACCTGTGATATCGGTGCTTTAATTCTGATATTTATACAGTGACTGTACCTGTGATATCGGTGCTTTAATTCTGATATTTATACAGTGACTATACCCGTGATATCGGTGCTTTAATTCTGATATTTATACAGTGACTATACCCGTGATATCGGTGCTTTAATTCTGATATTTATACAGTGACTATACCCGTGATATCGGTGCTTTAATTCTGATATTTATACAGTGACTGTACCTGTGATATCGGTGCTTTAATTCTGATATTTATACAGTGACTATACCTGTGATATCGGTGCTTTAATTCTGATATTTATACAGTGACTGTACCTGTGATATCGGTGCTTTAATTCTGATATTTATACAGTGACTATACCCGTGATATCGGTGCTTTAATTCTGATATTTATACAGTGACTATACCTGTGATATCGGTGCTATAATTCTGATATTTATACAGTGACTATACCTGTGATATCGGTGCTGTAATTCTGATATTTATACAGTGACTGTACCTGTGATATCGGTGCTTTAATTCTGATATTTATACAGTGACTATACCTGTGATATCGCTGCTTTAATTCTGATATTTATACAGTGACTATACCCGTGATATCGGTGCTGTAATTCTGATATTTATACAGTGACTGTACCTGTGATATCGGTGCTGTAATTCTGATATTTATACAGTGACTATACCTGTGATATCGGTGCTGTAATTCTGATATTTATACAGTGACTGTACCTGTGATATCGGTGCTGTAATTCTGATATTTATACAGTGACTATACCTGTGATATCGGTGCTGTAATTCTGATATTTATACAGTGACTATACCTGTGATATCGCTGCTGTAATTCTGATATTTATACAGTGACTGTACCTGTGATATCGGTGCTGTAATTCTGATATTTATACAGTGACTGTACCTGTGATATCGGTGCTGTAATTCTGATATTTATACAGTGACTGTACCTGTGATATCGGTGCTGTAATTCTGATATTTATACAGTGACTATACCTGTGATATCGGTGCTGTAATTCTGATATTTATACAGTGACTGTACCTGTGATATCGCTGCTGTAATTCTGATATTTATACAGTGACTATACCTGTGATATCGGTGCTGTAATTCTGATATTTATACAGTGACTGTACCCATGATATCGCTGCTGTAATTCTGATATTTATACAGTGACTATACCTGTGATATCGGTGCTGTAATTCTGATATTTATACAGTGACTGTACCTGTGATATCGGTGCTGTAATTCTGATATTTATACAGTGACTGTACCCGTGATATCGGTGCTTTAATTCTGATATTTATACAGTGACTATACCTGTGATTTCGGTGCTGTAATTCTGATATTTATACAGTGACTGTACCCGTGATATCGGTGCTTTAATTCTGATATTTATACAGTGACTATACCTGTGATATCGGTGCTGTAATTCTGATATTTATACCGTGACTGTACCTGTGATATCGGTGCTTTAATTCTGATATTTATACAGTGACTATACCTGTGATATCGGTGCTTTAATTCTGATATTTATACAGTGACTATACCTGTGATATCGGTGCTGTAATTCTGATATTTATACAGTGACTATACCTGTGATATCGGTGCTTTAATTCTGATATTGAAACAGTGACTATACCTGTGATATCGCTGCTGTAATTCTGATATTTATACAGTGACTATACCTGTGATATCGCTGCTGTAATTCTGATATTTGTACAGTGACTATACCTGTGATATCGGTGCTTTAATTCTGATATTTATACAGTGACTATACCTGTGATATCGGTGCTTTAATTCTGATATTTATACAGTGACTATACCTGTGATATCGGTGCTGTAATTCTGATATTTATACAGTGACTATACCTGTGATATCGGTGCTTTAATTCTGATATTTATACAGTGACTATACCTGTGATATCGGTGCTTTAATTCTGATATTTATACAGTGACTATACCTGTGATATCGGTGCTTTAATTCTGATATTTATACAGTGACTATACCTGTGATATCGGTGCTGTAATTCTGATATTTATACAGTGACTATACCCGTGATATCGGTGCTGTAATTCTGATATTTATACAGTGACTGTACCCGTGATATCGGTGCTGTAATTCTGATATTTATACAGTGACTGTACCCGTGATATCGGTGCTGTAATTCTGATATTTATACAGTGACTATACCCGTGATATCGGTGCTGTAATTCTGATATTTATACAGTGACTGTACCCGTGATATCGCTGCTGTAATTCTGATATTTATACAGTGACTATACCCGTGATATCGGTGCTGTAATTCTGATATTTATACAGTGACTATACCTGTGATATCGGTGCTTTAATTCTGATATTTATACAGTGACTGTACCTGTGATATCGGTGCTTTAATTCTGATATTTATACAGTGACTATACCTGTGATATCGGTGCTTTAATTCTGATATTTATACAGTGACTGTACCTGTGATATCGGTGCTTTAATTCTGATATTTATACAGTGACTATACCTGTGATATCGGTGCTTTAATTCTGATATTTATACAGTGACTATACCTGTGATATCGGTGCTATAATTCTGATATTTATACAGTGACTATACCTGTGATATCGGTGCTGTAATTCTGATATTTATACAGTGACTGTACCTGTGATATCGGTGCTTTAATTCTGATATTTATACAGTGACTATACCTGTGATATCGCTGCTTTAATTCTGATATTTATACAGTGACTATACCTGTGATATCGGTGCTGTAATTCTGATATTTATACAGTGACTATACCTGTGATATCGCTGCTGTAATTCTGATATTTATACAGTGACTATACCTGTGATATCGGTGCTTTAATTCTGATATTTATACAGTGATTATACCTGTGATATCGGTGCTGTAATTCTGATATTTATACAGTGACTGTACCTGTGATATCGCTGCTGTAATTCTGATATTTATACAGTGACTATACTTGTGATATCGGTGCTGTAATTCTGATATTTATACAGTGACT
Organism: Somniosus microcephalus; assembly: GCF_052327205.1. Lineage (NCBI taxonomy): Eukaryota > Metazoa > Chordata > Chondrichthyes > Squaliformes > Somniosidae > Somniosus > Somniosus microcephalus. The sequence continues at coordinate 88,318,350 of NW_028225179.1, read as the reverse complement.
ATACCTGTGATATCGGTGCTGTAATTCTGATATTTATACAGTGACTGTACCTGTGATATCGGTGCTTTAATTCTGATATTTATACAGTGACTATACCTGTGATATCGCTGCTGTAGTTCTGATATTTATACAGTGACTGTACCTGTGATATCGGTGCTGTAATTCTGATATTTATACAGTGACTGTACCCGTGATATCGGTGCTGTAATTCTGATATTTATACAGTGACTATACCTGTGATATCACTGCTGTAATTCTGATATTTATACAGTGACTATACCTGTGATATCGGTGCTGTAATTCTGATATTTATACAGTGACTGTACCTCTGATATCGGTGCTGTAATTCTGATATTTATACAGTGACTGTACCCGTGATATCGGTGCTTTAATTCTGATATTTATACAGTGACTATACCTGTGATATCGGTGCTGTAATTCTGATATTTATACAGTGACTGTACCTGTGATATCGGTGCTTTAATTCTGATATTTATACAGTGACTATACCTGTGATATCGGTGCTTTAATTCTGATATTTATACAGTGACTATACCTGTGATATCGCTGCTGTAATTCTGATATTTATACAGTGACTATACCTGTGATATCGGTGCTTTAATTCTGATATTTATACAGTGACTATACCTGTGATATCGCTGCTGTAATTCTGATATTTATACAGTGACTATACCTGTGATATCGCTGCTGTAATTCTGATATTTATACAGTGACTATACCTGTGATATCGGTGCTTTATTTCTGATATTTATACAGTGACTATACCTGTGATATCGGTGCTTTAATTCTGATATTTATACAGTGACTATACCTGTGATATCGGTGCTGTAATTCTGATATTTATACAGTGACTATACCTGTGATATCGGTGCTTTAATTCTGATATTTATACAGTGACTATACCTGTGATATCGGTGCTTTAATTCTGATATTTATACAGTGACTATACCTGTGATATCGGTGCTGTAATTCTGATATTTATACAGTGACTATACCTGTGATATCGGTGCTTTAATTCTGATATTTATACAGTGACTATACCCGTGATATCGGTGCTTTAATTCTGATATTTATACAGTGACTATACCTGTGATATCGCTGCTGTAATTCTGATATTTATACAGTGACTATACCTGTGATATCGCTGCTTTAATTCTGATATTTATACAGTGACTATACCTGTGATATCGGTGCTGTAATTCTGATATTTATACAGTGTCGATACCCGTGATATCGGTGCTGTAATTCTGATATTTATACAGTGACTATACCTGTGATATCGGTGCTGTAATTCTGATATTTATACAGTGACTATACCCGTGATATCGGTGCTTTAATTCTGATATTTATACAGTGACTATACCCGTGATATCGGTGCTGTAATTCTGATATTTATACAGTGACTATACCTGTGATATCGGTGCTGTAATTCTGATATTTATACAGTGACTATACCTGTGATATCGGTGCTGTAATTCTGATATTTATACAGTGACTGTACCTGTGATATCGGTGCTGTAATTCTGATATTTATACAGTGACTATACCTGTGATATCGGTGCTTTAATTCTGATATTTATACAGTGACTGTACCTGTGATATCGGTGCTTTAATTCTGATATTTATACAGTGACTATACCTGTGATATCGGTGCTTTAATTCTGATATTTATACAGTGACTATACCTGTGATATCGGTGCTTTAATTCTGATATTTATACAGTGACTATACCTGTGATATCGGTGCTTTAATTCTGATATTTATACAGTGACTATACCTGTGATATCGGTGCTATAATTCTGATATTTATACAGTGACTATACCTGTGATATCGGTGCTGTAATTCTGATATTTATACAGTGACTGTACCTGTGATATCGGTGCTTTAATTCTGATATTTATACAGTGACTATACCTGTGATATCGCTGCTTTAATTCTGATATTTATACAGTGACTATACCTGTGATATCGGTGCTGTAATTCTGATATTTATACAGTGACTATACCTGTGATATCGCTGCTGTAATTCTGATATTTATACAGTGACTATACCTGTGATATCGGTGCTTTAATTCTGATATTTATACAGTGATTATACCTGTGATATCGGTGCTGTAATTCTGATATTTATACAGTGACTGTACCTGTGATATCGCTGCTGTAATTCTGATATTTATACAGTGACTATACTTGTGATATCGGTGCTGTAATTCTGATATTTATACAGTGACTATACCTGTGATATCGGTGCTGTAATTCTGATATTTATACAGTGACTGTACCTGTGATATCGGTGCTTTAATTCTGATATTTATACAGTGACTATACCTGTGATATCGCTGCTGTAGTTCTGATATTTATACAGTGACTGTACCTGTGATATCGGTGCTGTAATTCTGATATTTATACAGTGACTGTACCCGTGATATCGGTGCTGTAATTCTGATATTTATACAGTGACTATACCTGTGATATCACTGCTGTAATTCTGATATTTATACAGTGACTATACCTGTGATATCGGTGCTGTAATTCTGATATTTATACAGTGACTGTACCTCTGATATCGGTGCTGTAATTCTGATATTTATACAGTGACTGTACCCGTGATATCGGTGCTTTAATTCTGATATTTATACAGTGACTATACCTGTGATATCGGTGCTGTAATTCTGATATTTATACAGTGACTGTACCTGTGATATCGGTGCTTTAATTCTGATATTTATACAGTGACTATACCTGTGATATCGGTGCTTTAATTCTGATATTTATACAGTGACTATACCTGTGATATCGCTGCTGTAATTCTGATATTTATACAGTGACTATACCTGTGATATCGGTGCTTTAATTCTGATATTTATACAGTGACTATACCTGTGATATCGCTGCTGTAATTCTGATATTTATACAGTGACTATACCTGTGATATCGCTGCTGTAATTCTGATATTTTTACAGTGACTATACCTGTGATATCGGTGCTTTAATTCTGATATTTATACAGTGACTATACCTGTGATATCGGTGCTTTAATTCTGATATTTATACAGTGACTATACCTGTGATATCGGTGCTGTAATTCTGATATTTATACAGTGACTATACCTGTGATATCGGTGCTTTAATTCTGATATTTATACAGTGACTATACCTGTGATATCGGTGCTTTAATTCTGATATTTATACAGTGACTATACCTGTGATATCGGTGCTGTAATTCTGATATTTATACAGTGACTATACCTGTGATATCGGTGCTTTAATTCTGATATTTATACAGTGACTATACCCGTGATATCGGTGCTTTAATTCTGATATTTATACAGTGACTATACCTGTGATATCGCTGCTGTAATTCTGATATTTATACAGTGACTATACCTGTGATATCGCTGCTTTAATTCTGATATTTATACAGTGACTATACCTGTGATATCGGTGCTGTAATTCTGATATTTATACAGTGTCTATACCCGTGATATCGGTGCTGTAATTCTGATATTTATACAGTGACTATACCTGTGATATCGGTGCTGTAATTCTGATATTTATACAGTGACTATACCCGTGATATCGGTGCTTTAATTCTGATATTTATACAGTGACTATACCCGTGATATCGGTGCTGTAATTCTGATATTTATACAGTGACTATACCTGTGATATCGGTGCTGTAATTCTGATATTTATACAGTGACTATACCTGTGATATCGGTGCTGTAATTCTGATATTTATACAGTGACTGTACCTGTGATATCGGTGCTTTAATTCTGATATTTATACAGTGACTATACCTGTGATATCGGTGCTGTAATTCTGATATTTATACAGTAACTGTACCTGTGATATCGGTGCTTTAATTCTGATATTTATACAGTGACTATACCTGTGAAATCGCTGCTGTAATTCTGATATTTATACAGTGACTATACCCGTGATATCGGTGCTGTAATTCTGATATTTATACAGTGACTATACCCGTGATATCGGTGCTGTAATTCTGATATTTAAACAGTGACTATACCTGTGATATCGGTGCTGTAATTCTGATATTTATACAGTGACTGTACCTGTGATATCGGTGCTGTAATTCTGATATTTATACAGTGACTATACCCGTGATATCGGTGCTTTAATTCTGATATTTATACAGTGACTATACCTGTGATGTCGGTGCTGTAATTCTGATATTGATACAGTGACTATACCCGTGATATCGGTGCTGTAATTCTGATATTTATACAGTGACTGTACCCGTGATATCGGTGCTGTAATTCTGATATTTATACAGTGACTGTACCTGTGATATCGGTGCTGTAATTCTGATATTTATACAGTGACTATACCTGTGATATCGGTGCTGTAATTCTGATATTTATACAGTGACTATACCCGTGATATCGGTGCTTTAATTCTGATATTTATACAGTGACTATACCTGTGATATCGGTGCTGTAATTCTGATATTTATACAGTGACTATACCCGTGATATCGGTGCTGTAATTCTGATATTTATACAGTGACTGTACCCGTGATATCGGTGCTGTAGTTCTGATATTTATACAGTGACTGTACACGTGATATCGGTGCTGTAATTCTGATATTTATACAGTGACTATACCCGTGATATCGGTGCTGTAATTCTGATATTTATACAGTGACTGTACCTGTGATATCGCTGCTGTAATTCTGATATTTATACAGTGACTATACCTGTGATATCGGTGCTGTAATTCTGATATTTATACAGTGACTATACCTGTGATATCGGTGCTTTAATTCTGATATTTATACAGTGACTGTACCTGTGATATCGGTGCTTTAATTCTGATATTTATACAGTGACTATACCTGTGATATCGGTGCTTTAATTCTGATATTTATACAGTGACTGTACCTGTGATATCGGTGCTTTAATTCTGATATTTATACAGTGACTATACCTGTGATATCGGTGCTTTAATTCTGATATTTATACAGTGACTATACCTGTGATATCGGTGCTATAATTCTGATATTTATACAGTGACTATACCTGTGATATCGGTGCTGTAATTCTGATATTTATACAGTGACTGTACCTGTGATATCGGTGCTTTAATTCTGATATTTATACAGTGACTATACCTGTGATATCGCTGCTTTAATTCTGATATTTATACAGTGACTATACCTGTGATATCGGTGCTGTAATTCTGATATTTATACAGTGACTATACCTGTGATATCGCTGCTGTAATTCTGATATTTATACAGTGACTATACCTGTGATATCGGTGCTTTAATTCTGATATTTATACAGTGACTATACCTGTGATATCGGTGCTGTAATTCTGATATTTATACAGTGACTGTACCTGTGATATCGCTGCTGTAATTCTGATATTTATACAGTGACTATACTTGTGATATCGGTGCTGTAATTCTGATATTTATACAGTGACTATACCTGTGATATCGGTGCTGTAATTCTGATATTTATACAGTGACTGTACCTGTGATATCGGTGCTTTAATTCTGATAATTATACAGTGACTATACCTGTGATATCGCTGCTGTAGTTCTGATATTTATACAGTGACTGTACCTGTGATATCGGTGCTGTAATTCTGATATTTATACAGTGACTGTACCCGTGATATCGGTGCTGTAATTCTGATATTTATACAGTGACTATACCTGTGATATCGCTGCTGTAATTCTGATATTTATACAGTGACTATACCTGTGATATCGGTGCTGTAATTCTGATATTTATACAGTGACTGTACCTGTGATATCGGTGCTGTAATTCTGATATTTATACAGTGACTGTACCCGTGATATCGGTGCTTTAATTCTGATATTTATACAGTGACTATACCTGTGATATCGGTGCTGTAATTCTGATATTTATACAGTGACTGTACCTGTGATATCGGTGCTTTAATTCTGATATTTATACAGTGACTATACCTGTGATATCGGTGCTTTAATTCTGATATTTATACAGTGACTATACCTGTGATATCGCTGCTGTAATTCTGATATTTATACAGTGACTATACCTGTGATATCGGTGCTTTAATTCTGATATTTATACAGTGACTATACCTGTGATATCGGTGCTTTAATTCTGATATTTATACAGTGACTATACCCGTGATATCGGTGCTGTAATTCTGATATTTATACAGTGACTATACCTGTGATATCGGTGCTGTAATTCTGATATTTATACAGTGACTGTACCTGTGATATCGGTGCTGTAATTCTGATATTTATACAGTGACTATACCTGTGATATCGGTGCTTTAATTCTGATATTAATACAGTGACTATACCTGTGATATCGGTGCTTTAATTCTGATATTTATACAGTGACTATACCCGTGATATCGGTGCTGTAATTCTGATATTTATACAGTGACTATAGCTGTGATATCGGTGCTTTAATTCTGATATTTATACAGTGACTATACCTGTGATATCGGTGCTTTAATTCTGATATTTATACAGTGACTATACCTGTGATATCGGTGCTGTAATTCTGATATTTATACAGTGACTATACCTGTGATATCGCTGCTGTAATTCTGATAATTATACAGTGACTATACCTGTGATATCGGTGCTTTAATTCTGATATTTATACAGTGACTATACCTGTGATATCGCTGCTGTAATTCTGATATTTATACAGTGACTGTACCTGTGATATCGGTGCTGTAATTCTGATATTTATACAGTGACTATACCTGTGATATCGCTGCTGTAATTCTGATATTTATACAGTGACTATACCTGTGATATCGGTGCTTTAATTCTGATATTTATACAGTGACTATACCTGTGATATCGGTGCTGTAATTCTGATATTTATACAGTGACTATACCTGTGATATCGGTGCTTTAATTCTGATATTTATACAGTGACTATACCTGTGATATCGGTGCTGTAATTCTGATATTTATACAGTGACTATACCTGTGATATCGCTGCTGTAATTCTGATATTTATACAGTGACTGTACCTGTGAAATCGGTGCTATAATTCTGATATTTATACAGTGACTATACCTGTGATATCGCTGCTGTAATTCTGATATTTATACAGTGACTATAACTGTGATATCGGTGCTTTAATTCTGATATTTATACAGTGACTATACCTGTGATATCGGTGCTGTAATTCTGATATTTATACAGTGACTATACCTGTGATATCGGTGCTTTAATTCTGATATTTATACAGTGACTATACCTGTGATATCGCTGCTGTAATTCTGATATTTATACAGTGACTATACCTGTGATATCGCTGCTTTAATTCTGATATTTATACAGTGACTATACCTGTGATATCGGTGCTGTAATTCTGATATTTATACAGTGACTATACCTGTGATATCGGTGCTTTAATTCTGATATTTATACAGTGACTATACCTGTGATATCGGTGCTTTAATTCTGATATTTATACAGTGACTGTACCTGTGATATCGGTGCTGTAATTCTGATATTTATACAGTGACTATACCTGTGATATCGGTGCTTTAATTCTGATATTTATACAGTGACTATACCTGTGATATCGCTGCTGTAATTCTGATATTTACACAGTGACTGTACCTGTGATATCGGTGCTTTAATTCTGATATTTATACAGTGACTATACCTGTGATATCAGTGCTGTAATTCTGATATTTATACAGTGACTATACCCGTGATATCGCTGCTTTAATTCTGATATTTATACAGTGACTATACCTGTGATATCAGTGCTGTAATTCTGATATTTATACAGTGACTATACCCGTGATATCGCTGCTGTAATTCTGATATTTATACAGTGACTATACCTGTGATATCGGTGCTGTAATTCTGATATTTATACAGTGACTATACCTGTGATATCGCTGCTGTAATTCTGATATTTATACAGTGACTATACCCGTGATATCGGTGCTTTAATTCTGATATTTATACAGTGACTATAACTGTGATATCGCTGCTGTAATTCTGATATTTATACAGTGATTATACCTGTGATATCGGTGCTTTAATTCTGATATTTATACAGTGACTATACCCGTGATATCGGTGCTTTAATTCTGATATTTATACAGTGACTGTACCTGTGATATCGGTGCTTTAATTCTGATATTTATACAGTGACTGTACCTGTGATATCGGTGCTTTAATTCTGATATTTATACAGTGACTATACCTGTGATATCGGTGCTGTAATTCTGATATTTATACAGTGACTATACCTGTGATATCGCTGCTGTAATTCTGATATTTATACAGTGACTATACCTGTGATATCGGTGCTGTAATTCTGATATTTATACAGTGACTGTACCCGTGATATCGGTGCTGTAATTCTGATATTTATACAGTGACTATACCTGTGATATCGGTGCTGTAATTCTGATATTTATACAGTGACTATACCCGTGATATCGGTGCTGTAATTCTGATATTTATACAGTGACTGTACCTGTGATATCGGTGCTGTAATTCTGATATTTATACAGTGACTGTACCCGTGATATCGCTGCTTTAATTCTGATATTTATACAGTGACTATACCTGTGATATCGGTGCTTTAATTCTGATATTTATACAGTGACTATACCTGTGATATCGCTGCTGTAATTCTGATATTTATACAGTGACTATACCTGTGATATCGGTGCTTTAATTCTGATATTTATACAGTGACTGTACCCGTGATATCGCTGCTTTAATTCTGATATTTATACAGTGACTATACCTGTGATATCGGTGCTTTAATTCTGATATTTATACAGTGACTGTACCCGTGATATCGCTGCTTTAATTCTGATATTTATACAGTGACTATACCTGTGATATCGGTGCTTTAATTCTGATATTTATACAGTGACTATACCCGTGATATCGGTGCTGTAATTCTGATATTTATACAGTGACTGTACCCGTGATATCGCTGCTTTAATTCTGATATTTATACAGTGACTATACCTGTGATATCGGTGCTTTAATTCTGATATTTATACAGTGACTATACCCGTGATATCGGTGCTGTAATTCTGATATTTATACAGTGACTATACCTGTGATATCGGTGCTTTAATTCTGATATTTATACAGTGACTATACCTGTGATATCGGTGCTGTAATTCTGATATTTATACAGTGACTGTACCCGTGATATCGCTGCTTTAATTCTGATATTTATACAGTGACTATACCTGTGATATCGCTGCTTTAATTCTGATATTTATACAGTGACTATACCTGTGATATCGGTGCTTTAATTCTGATATTTATACAGTGACTGTATCCGTGATATCGCTGCTTTAATTCTGATATTTATACAGTGACTATACCTGTGATATCGGTGCTTTAATTCTGATATTTATACAGTGACTATACCCGTGATATCGGTGCTGTAATTCTGATATTTATACAGTGACTATACCTGTGATATTGGTGCTTTAATTCTGATATTTATACAGTGACTATACCCGTGATATCGGTGCTTTAATTCTGATATTTATGCAGTGACTGTACCTGTGATATCGGTGCTTTAATTCTGATATTTATACAGTGACTATACCTGTGATATCGGTGCTGTAATTCTGATATTTATACAGTGACTATACCTGTGATATCGGTGCTGTAATTCTGATATTTATACAGTGACTGTACCCGTGATATCGCTGCTTTAATTCTGATATTTATACAGTGACTATACCCGTGATATCGGTGCTTTAATTCTGATATTTATACAGTGACTATACCTGTGATATCGGTGCTTTAATTCTGATATTTATACAGTGACTATACCTGTGATATCGCTGCTTTACTTCTGATATTTATACAGTGACTATACCTGTGATATCGGTGCTTTAATTCTGATATTTATACAGTGACTATACCTGTGATATCGGTGCTTTAATTCTGATAATTATACAGTGACTGTACCTGTGATATCGGTGCTTTAATTCTGATATTTATACAGTGACTATACCTGTGATATCGCTGCTTTAATTCTGATATTTATACAGTGACTATACCTGTGATATCGGTGCTTTAATTCTGATATTTATACAGTGACTATACCTGTGATATCGGTGCTTTAATTCTGATATTTATACAGTGACTGTAGCTGTGATATCGGTGCTGTAATTCTGATATTTATACAGTGACTATACCCGTGATATCGCTGCTGTAATTCTGATATTTATACAGTGACTATACCCGTGATATCGCTGCTGCAATTCTGATATTTATACAGTGACTATACCCGTGATATCGGTGCTGTAATTCTGATATTTATACAGTGACTATACCTGTGATATCGGTGCTGTAATTCTGATATTTATACAGTGACTATACCTGTGATATCGGTGCTGTAATTCTGATATTTATACAGTGACTATACCTGTGATATCGGTGCTTTAATTCTGATATTTATACAGTGACTATACCTGTGATATCGGTGCTTTAATTCTGATATTTATACAGTGACTATACCTGTGATATCGGTGCTTTAATTCTGATATTTATACAGTGACTATACCCGTGATATCGGTGCTTTAATTCTGATATTTATACAGTGACTGTACCTGTGATATCGGTGCTTTAATTCTGATATTTATACAGTGACTATACCTGTGATATCGGTGCTTTAATTCTGATATTTATACAGTGACTATACCTGTGATATCGGTGCTGTAATTCTGATATTTATACAGTGACTGTACCTGTGATATCGGTGCTTTAATTCTGATATTTATACAGTGACTATACCTGTGATATCGGTGCTTTAATTCTGATATTTATACAGTGACTATACCTGTGATATCGGTGCTTTAATTCTGATATTTATACAGTGACTATACCTGTGATATCAGTGCTGTAATTCTGATATTTATACAGTGACTATACCTGTGATATCGGTGCTTTAATTCTGATATTTATACAGTGACTATACCTGTGATATCGGTGCTGTAATTCTGATATTTATACAGTGACTATACCTGTGATATCGGTGCTTTAATTCTGATATTTATACAGTGACTATACCTGTGATATCGGTGCTGTAATTCTGATATTTATACAGTGACTATACCCGTGATATCGGTGCTGTAATTCTGATATTTATACAGTGACTATACCTGTGATATCGGTGCTTTAATTCTGATATTTATACAGTGACTATACCTGTGATATCGGTGCTGTAATTCTGATATTTATACAGTGACTGTACCCGTGATATCGCTGCTTTAATTCTGATATTTATACAGTGACTATACCTGTGATATCGCTGCTGTAATTCTGATATTTATACAGTGACTATACCTGTGATATCGGTGCTTTAATTCTGATATTTATACAGTGACTATACCTGTGATATCGGTGCTTTAATTCTGATATTTATACAGTGACTATACCCGTGATATCGGTGCTTTAATTCTGATATTTATACAGTGACTATACCCGTTATATCGGTGCTTTAATTCTGATATTTATACAGTGTCTGTACCTGTGATATCGGTGCTGTAATTCTGATATTTATACAGTGACTGTACCTGTGATATCAGTGCTGTAATTCTGATATTTATACAGTGACTATACCTGTGATATCGGTGCTTTAATTCTGATATTTATACAGTGACTCTACCCGTGATATCGCTGCTTTAATTCTGATATTTATACAGTGACTATACCTGTGATATCAGTGCTGTAATTCTGATATTTATACAGTGACTATACCCGTGATATCGCTGCTGTAATTCTGATATTTATACAGTGACTATACCTGTGATATCGGTGCTGTAATTCTGATATTTATACAGTGACTATACCCGTGATATCGGTGCTTTAATTCTGATATTTATACAGTGACTATACCCGTGATATCGGTGCTTTAATTCTGATATTTATACAGTGACTGTACCTGTGATATCGGTGCTGTAATTCTGATATTTATACAGTGACTATACCCGTGATATCAGTGCTGTAATTCTGATATTTATACAGTGTCTATACCCGTGATATCGCTGCTGTAATTCTGATATTTATACAGTGACTGTACCCGTGATATCGCTGCTGTAATTCTGATATTTATACAGTGACTATACCCGTGATATCGGTGCTTTAATTCTGATATTTATACAGTGACTATACCCGTGATATCGGTGCTTTAATTCTGATATTTATACAGTGACAGTACCTGTGATATCGGTGCTTTAATTCTGATATTTATACAGTGACTATACCTGTGATATCGGTGCTTTAATTCTGATATTTATACAGTGACTATACCTGTGATATCGGTGCTTTAATTCTGATATTTATACAGTGACTATACCTGTGATATCGCTGCTTTAATTCTGATATTTATACAGTGACTATACCTGTGATATCGGTGCTTTAATTCTGATATTTATACAGTGACTGTACCTGTGATATCGGTGCTTTAATTCTGATATTTATACAGTGACTATACCTGTGATATCGGTGCTGTAATTCTGATATTTATACAGTGACTATACCTGTGATATCGGTGCTGTAATTCTGATATTTATACAGTGACTATACCCGTGATATCGGTGCTGTAATTCTGATATTTATACAGTGACTATACCCGTGATATCGGTGCTGTAATTCTGATATTTATACAGTGACTATACCTGTGATATCGGTGCTGTAATTCTGATATTTATACAGTGACTATACCTGTGATATCGGTGCTTTAATTCTGATATTTATACAGTGACTATACCTGTGATATCGCTGCTGTAATTCTGATATTTATACAGTGACTATACCTGTGATATCGGTGCTTTAATTCTGATATTTATACAGTGACTATACCCGTGATATCGGTGCTTTAATTCTGATATTTATACAGTGACTGTACCTGTGATATCGGTGCTTTAATTCTGATATTTATACAGTGACTATACCTGTGATATCGGTGCTTTAATTCTGATATTTATACAGTGACTATACCTGTGATATCGGTGCTGTAATTCTGATATTTATACAGTGACTGTACCTGTGATATCGGTGCTTTAATTCTGATATTTATACAGTGACTATACCTGTGATATCGGTGCTTTAATTCTGATATTTATACAGTGACTATACCTGTGATATCGGTGCTTTAATTCTGATATTTATACAGTGACTATACCTGTGATATCGGTGCTGTAATTCTGATATTTATACAGTGACTGTACCTGTGATATCGTTGCTGTAATTCTGATATTTATACAGTGACTGTACCTGTGATATCGGTGCTTTAATTCTGATATTTATACAGTGACTGTACCTGTGATATCGCTGCTGTAATTCTGATATTTATACAGTGACTATACCCGTGATATCGGTGCTGTAATTCTGATATTTATACAGTGACTATACCTGTGATATCGGTGCTTTAATTCTGATATTTATACAGTGACTATACCTGTGATATCGGTGCTGCAATTCTGATATTTATACAGTGACTGTACCCGTGATATCGCTGCTTTAATTCTGATATTTATACAGTGACTATACCTGTGATATCGCTGCTGTAATTCTGATATTTATACAGTGACTATACCTGTGATATCGGTGCTTTAATTCTGATATTTATACAGTGACTATACCTGTGATATCGCTGCTGTAATTCTGATATTTATACAGTGACTGTACCTGTGATATCGGTGCTGTAATTCTGATATTTATACAGTGACTGTACCCGTGATATCGGTGCTGTAATTCTGATATTTATACAGTGACTATACCTGTGATATCGGTGCTGTAATTCTGATATTTATACAGTGACTATACCTGTGATATCGGTGCTGTAATTCTGATATTTATACAGTGACTGTACCTGTGATATCGCTGCTGTAATTCTGATATTTATACAGTGACTATACCTGTGATATCGGTGCTTTAATTCTGATATTTATACAGTGACTATACCCGTGATATCGGTGCTGTAATTTTGATATTTATACAGTGACTGTACCTGTGATATCGGTGCTTTAATTCTGATATTTATACAGTGACTATACCTGTGATATCGGTGCTGTAATTCTGATATTTATACAGTGACTATACCTGTGATATCGCTGCTGTAATTCTGATATTTATACAGTGACTGTACCTGTGATATCGGTGCTTTAATTCTGATATTTATACAGTGACTGTACCTGTGATATCGGTGCTGTAATTCTGATATTTATACAGTGACTATACCTGTGATATCGCTGCTGTAATTCTGATATTTATACAGTGACTATACCTGTGATATCGGTGCTGCAATTCTGATATTTATACAGTGACTGTACCTGTGATATCGGTGCTGTAATTCTGATATTTATACAGTGACTGTACCTGTGATATCGCTGCTGTAATTCTGATATTTATACAGTGACTGTACCTGTGATATCGGTGCTGTAATTCTGATATTTATACAGTGACTATACCTGTGATATCGCTGCTGTAATTCTGATATTTATACAGTGACTATACCCGTGATATCGCTGCTGTAATTCGGATATTTATACAGTGACTATACCCGTGATATCGCTGCTTTAATTCTGATATTCACGCAATGACTGTACTTTCAAAAGGCTTTCGATAAGGTCCCGCATGAGAGATTAATGTGTAAAGTTAAGGCACATGGGATTGGGGGCAAGGTATTGACTTGGATAAAGAACTGGTTGGCAGACAGGAAGCAAAGAGTTGGAATAAACGGGTCTTTTTCCGAGTGGCAGGCAGTGACTAGTGGGGTACTGCAGGGATCAGTCCTTGGACCCCAGCTATTCACAATATGTATAAAGCATCTAGACGAGGGAACTAGATGTAATATCTCCAAGTTTACAGATGACACAAAGCTGGGTGGGCGTGTGTGCTGTGAGGAGGATGCCGAGAAACTCCAGTATGATTTGGACAGGTTGGGTGATTGGGCAGAAGCATGGCAGATGCAGTATAACATGGATAAATGCGAGGTTATCTACTTTGGTGGCAAAAACAGGAAGGCAGATTATTATCTGAATGGCAATAGATTGGGAGAAGGGGAAGTGCAATGAGACCTGGGTGTCCTTGTGCACCAGTCGCTGAAGGTAAACATGCAGGTGCAGCAGGCGGTTAAGAAGGCAAATGGTATGTTGGCCTTCACAGCGAGAGGATTCGAGTACAGGAACAAGGATGTTTTGCTGCAGTTGTACAGGGCCTTGGTGAGACCACACCTTGAGTATTGTGGGCAGTTTTGGTCACCTCATCTGAAGAAGGATGTTCTTGCCATGGAAGGAATTCAGCGAAGATTCACCAGGCTGATACCTGGGATGGCAGGAATGACGTATGAGGAGAGATTGGGTCAATTGGGCTTATACTCACTGGAGCTGAGAAGAATGAGAGGGGATCTCATTGAAACTTACAAAATTCTAACAGGACTAGACAGACTAGATGCGGGAAGGATGTTCCCGATAGTCGGGGAGTCCAGAACCAGGGGTCACAGTCTAAGGATAAGGGGTAAGCCATTTAGGACAGAAATGAGGAGGAATTTCTTCACCCAGAAAGTGGTGAACCTGTGGAATTCTCTACCACAGAAGGCAGTTGAGGCCAATTCATTAAATATATTCAAGAAAGATTTGGATATATTTCTTAAGGCTAAAGGGATCAAGGGATATGGGGTGAAAGCGGAGACAGGGTACTGAAATTGGATGATCAGCCATGATCTCAGTGAATGGCGGAGCAGGCTTGAGGGGCCGAATGGCCTACTCCTGCTCCTATCTTCTATGTTTCTATGTACCTGTAATATCTGTGCTGTAATACTGGTATTTAGACACTGAATGTACTTATCGTGTCAGTGCTGTGAATCTGATAGTTGCTCAGTGTTGTACCTGTGATATCTGTGCTGTAATACTGGTACTTAGACAGTGAATGTACCTGTGATATCGAAGCTTTAATTCTGATATTGACCCACAGTCACGTTAGCAGTGATGTCAGTGCAGTTATTCTGGTATTCACGCAGCGAATATAGCTGTGATATCAATGCTTTAATTCTGATAATCATAAAGTTACTGTGCCTGTGAAATCATTGCTTCGTTTCTGACAATCATACACTGAATGTACCATTGATATGAGAGCTGTAATTCTGATATTTATGTCCTGACTGTACCTCTGATGTCGGTGCTGTAATTATAATAAGTACAATGTCGTTTCTGTGACATCAGTGCTGTTATTCTGTTATTTTCACGGACTGTTATTGTGATGTCGGTGCTGTAATACTGACAATTACACGGACTGTTACTTTGATATCTATGCAGTAATACTGATATTCACAAACTGTCTCTACCTGTCATATCAGTGCTGTAATTCTGACACTGACACACTGACTGTACCTGTGATCTCAGTGCTGTAATTCTGATATTTACACAATGACTCCAGCTTTGATATCAAGGCTGTCATTCTGATATTTTTACAGTGACTGTACCAATGATATCTGTGCTGTAATACTGATATTTATACTTTGACTCTATCTGTGATATCCGAGCTTTAACTCTGTTTTTTACACAATGGCTTTAGCTGTGATATCAGTGCTGTATTTCTGATATTCTCGCAAGGAATATAACTGTGATTTCAGAGCTTTAATTCTGATGTTCACACACTGATTGTACCTGTGATGTCAGTGCTCTAATTCTGAAATTTATGCACTGAGCGTACCTGTGATATCGGTTCTGTAATTATGATATGTACAGTGAATTATCTGTGATATCAGTGCTGTAATTCTTATAATTACATAGAGACTGTACCTCTGATATCAGTGGTGCAATTCTTATATTTACATAATAACTGTACCTGTGATAGCAATGCTGTAATGATGATATTTACACAGTTACTATACCTGTGATATCATTGTTAAAATTCTGATATATATATAGTGACAGTACCTGTGATATCAGTGGTGTAATTCTGATATTCACACAGTGAGGTAACCTGTGATATCAGTGCTGTACATCTGTTATGCACACATTAACTGTACCTGTGATATCAATTTTGTAATTCTGATATTTACACAGTGACTATAACTGTGATATCTGTGCTGCAATACTGGTACTTACACAATGACTATATCTGTGATATATGTGCTGCAATACTGATATTTAGACAGTGTCTATACCTGTGATATTGGTCCTGTAATTATTATGATATATACATGACTAATCTGTGATATCAGTGCTGCAGTTCTTGTATTTACATAGTGACTTTAACTCTGATACCAGTGATGTTATTCTGATATTTACATGGACTGTAATTGTGATATCAGTGCTGTATTTCTGATATTCACACACTGGCTGTACCTGTAATATCAATGCTGTAATTCTGATATTAAAACCCTTACTTTACCTGAGATAGCAGTGAAGTAATTCTGATATATACAGTAACTGTAACTGTGATATCTGTGCTGTATTTCGGATATTTGCATGTTGACTGTACCTGTGATATTGGTGCTGTAATTATGATATTTACGTTGACTGTATCTGTGATATCAATGCTGTAATGATGATATTTAAACACTGACTGGATCTGTGATATTATTAGTGCTGAAATCTGATATTTACACAATGACTCTACTTGTGATATCAGTGTTGTAATTCTGACATATACAGTGACAATACCTGTGATATCAGTACTGGAATTCTGATATGCACACAGTGACGTAACCTGTGATATCAGTGCTGTGTTTATGATAATTACACACTGACTGTAACTGAGATATCAGTGCTGTAATTCTGATATTTACACCTTGAATTTAGCTGTGATATCACTGCTACAATTCTGATATTTACACAGTGACTGTACATGTGATATCTGTGCTGTAATACTGGTATTTAGACATTGACTGTACCTGTGATATCGGAGCTTTATTTCTGATATTCATACAGTGATAGTACCTGTGAAATCAGTGCTTTATTTCTGCTTTTCACACACTGACTGTACCATTGATATGAGAGCTATAATTGTGATATTTATGCACTGACTAGACCTGTGATATCGGTATTGTAATTTCCATATATACAATGAGTATTCTGTGATATCAGTGCTGTAATTCGGATATTTATACATTGAATGTACCTGTGATTTCAGTGCTGTAATTCTGGATATTTACACCGTGAATGAACCTGTGATATCACTGCTGTAATTCTGATATTTACACAATTACTGGACCTGTGACATATGTGCTGTTATTCTGATACTTATAGACTGACTGTACCTGTGATATCATTGCTGTATTTCGAATATTGACCCAGACACTGTCACTATGATATAAATGCTTTAAATCAGTGATGTAATTTTTATTTATACACACTGCGTTTATCTGTGATACCAGTGCTTTAATTATCATTTTACTCAGTGCTATATTCTGGTATTTACACAGCGACGGTACCTGTGATATCGGAGCTTTAATTCTGATATTTAAACAGTGTGGCCTAGAAATTCAGTTGGGCGCGCCAGCCGTTAGCGCCTTAGGGGGGGTAGATCTCGAGCGCTAGGCGCTTATCGCCCGGGCGCAGCGCGATCTGCGCCTCTCCCCAACTTCAGGACACATTTAGCACCGGCGCAAAGTCTTAGCGCGCGCCCTGCTGCGCATGCAGATCATGACGTCATTTAATAGTGCAACGCCCTTTGTGCGCCCCAAACCGGAACTTCACTCGCGCCGGCCCATTGTGCGCCGGGCGTCCCGAGCGACTGTGAAGTGGAACGGTACACAGGCCAGCCGGGCCGGGGGGAGCGCTAATTAAAGGGCACTTACCCAGCAGTATAAAGGCCAGCCATTTTGCAGCATTCACTCTTGTGCAACGGTTTTTTGGACAGAGACCAAGGAGGAGAGTTTACTGCTTTGGACCAACACTTGGACAGGTATTTTTGGCTCAGGCCAGAGCTTACCAATTATCTTTGCCTTCATTCAGAGCTCAGTGTTTGCCAGCATATAATGGGGGCTGCATTGGGTGGCAACACTGAATTTCAGCCTTATGCCAGAAGGGCTTACAGACGCCGTGAGAGAGTGGCAGCCCTGGCTAGACGCAGAGGGGGCAACAGGCGTCGCCAACTGAGGCCTTACCCACGCAGGGTATACAGCCCGCAGACCTCCTATCTGACCATGTCTGCCGCGATGTGTGTTAGGAGGCTGCGATTCCGAAGGGAGGTGGTTGCAGACATCTGCCGGCTGCTTCAGAGAGATCTGCAGCCACAGCTGATGTGCAGGACGTCTCTGTCGGTGCCAGTGAAGGTGACGGTGGCTCTCAACTTCTATGCCTCCGGCTCCTTCCAATCCGCTACTGGGGACATCGCTAACATCTCCCAGTTCGCCGTGCATTGCTGCATCCGCCAGGTGACCGAAGCCCTTTTCAGAAGGAGACATCAATTCATCTCCTTCCCCATGACCCTGGACAAGCAGCAGCAGCGTGCAGTGGGGTTTGCAAGAATAGTGGGCTTCCCCATGGTGCAGGACGCCATTGACTGCACGCATGTGGCTTTGTGGGCACCTCTTGAGCATGCCGAGGAGTACCGCAACCGGAAGGGCTACCATTCCCTCAATGTACAGCTGGTGTGTGACCACAGGCAGCGCATCCTAGCTGTCAATGCACGCTTTCCAGGCAGCAGCCACGATGCCTTTATCCTGCGACAGACAACTGTGGCTGACATGTTCCAGGCACAGCCTCCCCCAAGAGGATGGCTTATCGGGGACAAAGGCTATCCTTTGTGTACCTGGCTCATGACCCCGCTCCGCGCGCGCACGACCCCTGCTGAAGAGGCATACAACGAGAGTCATCAAGCGACGAGGAACCTCATAGAACAAACAATCGGCGTGCTCAAGCAACGGTTCCGCTGTCTCGACCGCTCCGGGGGAGCCCTCCAGTATTCGCAGGATCGAGTCTCCCAATTCGTCGTCGTTTGCTGCATGCTGCACAACCTGGCTATCCGCAGGACTCAGGCACTGCCACCTCACGTTGGACCACCACCTCAGGAGGAGGAGCAGGAGGAGCATGAGGACGACGAGGACGAGGAGTACCAGCCCAGGAGGGACGCACAAGGTCCAAGGGCCGCCCGTCGTCGGCTTATTGAACGTCACTTCTAGGCCCCCTGTCAGGGAATGGCTTGTGCCAATGATAGAACATGATTGCAGCCGCTCCGCAAGCCCTCAGCCGGTTAAGGCAACAAACACTTCAAAGATCAAACATGGACAATGTGAATAAATAAAATGCTTTATTGTACAAACTCTGGGCCCTTCCCACATGAAAACCAAAAACAGATGAAACCCCCAAAAAACACTCAAACACATTACTCGCTCCCACAACCTGGGGAGGATTAACAAAATAGGGCAACTAAAATGGCCGTCATTCTCGGCCTTCGTCCAAAACAAACATCACATCATCGGCCTTCAAAAAACAAACATCCAATTCTCGGCCTCAAGAAACAAACACAAATGGCCACACATTCGACTATTTGGCCCGCTAGGGCGATGCCTTGGCCATCTTTGGGTGGGCCCTGCACGCCCTGCTGCTCCGCCTCAAAGTAAGGCCATTGGCTGCTGCAAGGCTGGGGGCAGGCTCCTGAGGGGCACATGTCGTGACGGCAGATGCCCTTGGGGGTCGGCCTAGTCGAGGTCTGGCCGTCGAGCGGCCGGCTGTTGATTGCTGCAGCTGTGGCTGGCCAGCATCAGTCGCTGCAGCAGCTCCTGGCAGCTCCACTGGGGGAGTGGCAGTGGCGGCTGGAGGAATGTCGGCAAGCTGGCAGATGGCAGGCGCTCGCTGGTCGCCTGAGACACTGGCACTCGCCCGGGCCAGCACTGCAGCATTCGCACCAATCTGCCGAGGGACAGACCGATGTGCTGCTGCAGCGTGCCGGGTGCCCTGGCGATGCCTGGCTGACACAGCGAGTGTGGCAGTAGGGAGTGCCCGTGTTGACCTGTTCACTGACCGCAGCAGAGCAGCCAGTGACTGGACGGCACCACTAATCACCTGGCCAGTCGCTGACAGATCTGCCCGGTATTCCGCCCGACTGGTGGCCTCTAAGGGCCCGAACTCGGCCACACTCCGAGAGAGCGAATCGATGGACTCAGGCAACCGTGCCACTGCCGCCATGAGCTCCGTGTGCCGGCGTTCCGAGTCCGCGGACAAGTCTTCGAGGCGCTCCATCTCCTCGGCGAAGAGCATCTCCTGACTGGAGGCCGGACTCTCCCTCTGGGGAGAAGGCCGCCGAGCTGGCTGACCCTTCCTCCGTTGCTGGAGGCCGCTGGGCCCAGCAATTGGACTCCCCTCCGACGCATCCCCCCTCTGGGGAGAAGGCCGCCGAGCTTCCACCCCCCTCCCGCCTTTCTGCAGCACGCAGGTCCCAGGAGCTCCCCTCCCCTTCGACACTTCCGCCACGCTGCCCTCCAGGGAAGACGTGTCCCCTACATTGGCCTGGGTGGCCGCGGCTGAGGGTTCCCCTGATGGGCCGCCTTCCTCTTGCTCCTCCTCCTGCTCCTCCTCGGAGGGTCTGTCACTGGCAAGTTGAGGGACCTCCTCTTGACCATCTGAAAGCAGGAAGGCACAAGAGTAGCTTTAGAGTGAGGAGAGGGCGTCAGTGCGGGATGCATGAGTGGTGGCATTCAGCGCATTGGTCGGACAGTGGCAAAGGATGTAGATCTGATGCGCAAGTGGGACGAGAGAGGTGCAAAAGGTGATGTCCTTACCATTGCTGCCCAGAACAGGGTCGGCATCTCCACATGTAACGGGCCCAATCACCCGGCCACCCATGAGGCGCTCCACGCGATGTTGCAGGTCGGTGAGTGGCTGGATATGGGGTCGTCCTCCCCCAGTCGCAGTCCGGCTCTTGCAATTACTCGCCAGCTTGGCCTGCAAGAGAAAGGACGGCCTCTAAGTACAGTTTGTCGCCGTGATCTTGTGTGCACTGCCTCCCATGGTGGAATAGCCTGGCCAGTGTGTCGCCATGATCTGGTGTGCACTGCCTCCCATGGTGGAATAGCCTGGCCAGTGTGTCGCCATGATCTGGTGTGCACTGCCTCCCATGGTGGAATAGCCTGGCCAGTGTGTCGCCATGATCTGGTGTGCAATGCCTCCCATGGTGGAATAGCTTGGCCAGTGTGTTCAGTGCAGAATGTGCAATTGATGCTCATGCCTGTGCCATAGCTGCTGGATGAAGGCTGGCCATTAGAGCTTTCAGGTCCCTTTGCCCATAATGTGAGGTGCACATGCAAGGATGAGGAGGTCATTGGAAAGGGTACTCACCCTGACAATGCGTGTGAGGTCATTTAACTTTTTGCGGCATTGGGCACCGGTCCTGGGGACGTCGCTGTTGGCTGACAGCTTGCTGGCGACATGCCTCCAGGCTCTCCTGTAGACGCGATCCGTCGCCTTCTTGCCATTGTCTGGGTACAAAACATGGCGCCTCTTCTCCACAGCAGCAAGCAGCACACTCAGATCACGCTCTGAGAAGCGCTGCGCACGTTCACGGGCCTTCTCTATGTCTTCAGGCGCTATTTGGGTCCAGCAGCAGTGTTCAGGCCTAGCTGGAGGGCTCCACTATCCAGGGCGTGGCAACAGACACAGTCGACCCTTCCCCCTTAAGAGCTGGCCGGCACCAGGGTGTCTGCTGTCAGTCACGAGATGGCCGCACCTGCGCTGCGCCCGGCCTCGGCGCTATCGATCAGCACCTCCGGCTTAGCGCCCAAAGAGAGGCGTCCAGCAGCAGTTTTAGCGCTCGCCCGAACTAGTAGGGCGAAGCTAATGAATATCGGAGCAGTGGCCTAGATTTGGCGGCCGCCGCAAACTTTAGCAGACGCCCCACTTTAGCGCCCCAAAAGTGGCATCAATGAATTTCTAGGCCTGTAACTTTACATGTGATATCAGTGCTTTCATTCTAATATTTGCTCACTGACTCTACCTGTGATATCAGTGCTGTAATTCTAATATTCATGCAATGACTTCACCTGTGATATTAGTGCTGTAATTCTAATATTTACCCAGTCACTGGATCTGTGATATCAATGCTGTAATTCTGATTTTTACACACTGCGTTTATCTGTGATACCAGTGCTTTAATTCTCATATTGACACCTGTGACATCTGTGTTGATATTTGCACAGTGGCTGTAGCTGTGATAACGGAGCTTTAATTCTGATATTTAGAGACAATGGCCTAGAAATTCAGTGGGTTGCGCCAGCCGCTAATGCCATAAAAGGGCTATATTTCCGGCGCTAGACACTTAGCGCCTGAACGCAGTCCGATCTGCGCTGACGCCCAAATTCAGTTGACATTTAGCGCCGGCGCAAAGTGTTTGCGCCCGCTCAGGTGCGCGCGCAGCTTATGATGTCATATCGTCGCGCAACGCTGTTTGCGCGCCCCAAACCGGAAATTCAGTGGCGCCCGCCCAATGTGGGCGTGGCGCTGCTAAGAACTGTGAGGTGGAACGCAAAAGAGGCCCTGTGGGCCTCGGGGAGCGCAAATTAAAGGGCACTTACACTGACCTATAAAGCCCAGCCATTTTGCTGCAAAGACTTTACTGCTTTGGATTTCTGGACAGAGACCAAGGGACAGAGGTTACAGATTTGGGACAACATAGGAGAGGTATTTTTGGCTTCTGGCCAGTGCTTTGACATTTGATTCATTGTGATTTATCTGTTCTCAACTTTATTATGGGAGCTGTATGGGGGGCCAACCCTCAGTTGCAGCATTATGTGCGAAGGGCTCGCAGATGCTGTGAGAGAGGGCCAGCCATGCCTAGACGCAGAGGGGCCATCAGGCGTCGGCAACGTAGGCCTTACCCACTCAGGCAATACCGGCAGCAGGTGTCCTATCTCACCATGACTGCGGCACATTGTGTGAAGAGGCTGCGCTTCAGAAGGGAGGTGGTTGCAGAGATCTGCCAGCTGCTTCACACAGATCTGCGTCCACAGCTGATGTGCAGGACGTCTCTCTCGGTGGAAGTGAAGGTCACGGTGGCTCTGAACTTTTATGCAAGCGGCTCCTTCCAAGCCGCTGCTGCGGACACAGCGAACATCTCCCAGTTCGCCGCGCATCGCTGCATCCGGCAGGTCACCGATGCACTTTACGCGAGGAGACACCAATTCATCTCCTTCCCCATGACCCGACAGAGGCAGGAGCAGCGTGCAGTCGGATTTGGCAGGATCGCGGGCTTCCCCATGGTGCAGGGCACCATTGAATGCACGCATGTGGCTATGCGGGCACCTATCCACAATGCCGAGGATTACTGCAACCGGAAGGGCTACCATTCCCTAAATGTACAGCTGGTGTATGACCACAGGCAGCGCATCCTAGCTGTCAATGCCCGCTTCCCAGGAAGCAGCCACGATGCATTTATTCTGCGCCAGACTACTGTGGCTGACATGTTCGAGGCACAGCCTCCACCAAGGGGATGGCTTATCGGGGACAAGGGCTACCCTTTGTGTACATGGCTCATGACCCCGCTCCGCGCGCCCAGGACCCCAGCGGAGGAGGCATACAACGAAAGCCATCAAGCCACAAGGAACATCATCGAGCAAACGATAGGTGTCCTCAAGCAACGGTTCCGCTGCCTGGATCGTTCCGGAGGATCTCTTCAGTATTCGCCGGATAGAGTCTCCCAGTTCGTCGTCGTGTGCTGCATGCTGCACAACCTGGCTATCCGCAGGACTCAGGCACTGCCACCTGGCATTGCACCACCACCTCAGGAGGACAAGCAGGAGGAGGAGGAGGAAGAGGAGGAGGAGGACCAGCCCAGGAGGGAGCGACAAGGGCCAAGGGCCGTCCGCCGGGGGCTTATTGGTCGACACTTCTAGGCCCCTTGTCAGGGAATGGCCTGTGGCAATGAACGCACCTGAGGCAGCCGCTCCGCAAGCCCTCAGCCGGTTAACGCAACAACCACTTCAAACATGACACCTGGACATGCTGAATAAATCAAAAGCTTTATTTCACAAACTCAGGGCCCTTCCCACATGAAACAGAAAAACAGACAAGACCCCCAAAAAACAGTCAAAAACATCTGTCACTCCCAAAACCTGGGGAGGACTAACAAAACTTGCCCATCCAAAAGGCCTTCAACAGCGGCCTTACAAAAATAAGCCCCCCCCCCACAACAGAGACACCCCCATGAAAACAAAAAATGCCTTGATCCTCGGCCTTAACAAAATAATGCCCCCCACAACACAAGCCCCCCAATATAAAAGAAACCACTCTCACCACACTCTAATGGGTGTGCCGAGAGGGCGAGTCCTTAGACAGGCTTCTCCGGCCCCTGGCCGACCTGCTGCTCCGCCCCAACCTGGGCCCTGCAGGTGTGGCGAGGCTGGGGGAAGGCTCATGAGGGCCACAAAGCGTGTCGGCAGATGCCCTTGGGGGTCGGCCTAGACGAGGCCTGGCCCGGGAGGGGCCGGCTGCTGACTGCTGCAGCTGTGGCTGGGCAGCATCAGTCTTAGCAGCAGCTCGTCGCACCTTGGCTGGGGGAGTGGCAGTGTCGGCAGCACCATTGGGGGCAAGCTGGCTGATGGCAGGTGCGCGCTGCTCGCCAGAGACACTGGCACTCGGCCGGGCTGGCAGTGTAGCAAGCGCAGCAATCTGGGGGAGGCCAGACCGCTGTGCTGCAGCAGGGCGGCGGGTGCCATGGCGATGCCTCCGTGCCACAGCGAGTGTGGCAGAAGTGAGTGCCCGAACTGCCCTGGTATGTGCCCGCTGATGTGCCTCAATAATTCCGAGACTCGATGTTAGCGAAACAAAACAAGGCTTTTATTAACTTAGAAGGTAACACGCAGTGGAGAGAGGTATCTTCCATCTGGAGGTCTGCAGTACTGGATATGAGGCCAGACTGAGCTTGCTTACATAGGGGCCAGGTATGGGCGGAGCCCTACACACAATACATTACAATATACAATAAACCAACCACAGTCACAGGCAGTGATGAATGGAATATTTCATCACAGCCGCATCAGCTCTGCCAGTGTCTGGACGGCACCACTCATCTCGCGAGTCGCGTCCTGCGCTGCCGCCAGTTGCTGCACACCCGCATCCTGCGCTGCCGCGAGTTGCTGCACACCCCTGTCGTGTGCTGCGGCCAGTTGCTGGACACCCCTGTCGTGCGCTGCCGTGAGTTGTTCGAACCCCCTGGCCTGTGATTCCCCGAAAGCCACCACACTCTGAGCCAGGGACTCAATGGCGTGAGGCATGTGTTCGACCACCCCCATGAACTCTTGGTGGCGCCGCTCAGACGCCGCCGACATCTCATCGAGGACGCGCACCTCCTGGGCGAGGACCGTGTCCGGACTGGAGGGCGGACTCTCCCTCCGGGGAGAAGGCCGCCGAGCTGGCCGACCCTTCCCGCGTGCGTCGACCCCACTTGGGCCAGGTTCTGCCCTCCCCTCCAACACCTCCCCCCTCTGGGCAGAAGGCCGGCATGCTGCCGGAGCCTTCCCGCGTGCGTCCACCCTACTGGGACCAGCTTCGGCCCTCCCCTCCAACACCTCCCCCCTCTGGGGAGAAGGCTGGCGTGCTGCCGGACCCTTCCCGCGTGTGTCCACCCTACTGGGACCAGCTTCGGCCCTCCCCTCCAACACCTCCCCCTGGCTCTCCTGCAGGCCAGACGTCTCCCCTCCATTGCCATCCCCTGGCGCGGAGGAGGGTTCCCCCGATGTGCCGCCTTCCTCCTGGTCCTCGACGTCCTCCTCCTGCAAGGGCCTGGCTCGCTGCGCTTCAGGGACCACCTCCTCCTCACCAGCTGAAAGCAGGAAGGCACAAGAGTAGCTTTAGAGTGAGGACAGGCCGTCAGCGAGGGAGGCCTGAGTGGTGCATTATGCGCATTTGTCGGTCAGTGGGAAAGGATGTAGATCTGAAGCGCGAGGGCAATGAGAGAGGTGCAACCGGTCATGTCCTTACCAGTGGGTACCAGTACAGGGTCCGCCTCGCCGATCGCGACAGGGCCAGTCACCCGGCCACGCATGAGTCGTGCCACGCTCTCCTCCAGATCAGTGAGCGCCTGGTACTCGGGACGGCCTCCACCAGTGACAGCCTGGCTCCTTACATTGCTCGCCAGCTTGGCCTGCAAGAGAAAGGACGGCCTCTAAGTACAGTGTGGTGCCCTGTCGCTGTGTGCACTGCCTCCCATGGTGGAATAGCTTGGCCAGTGTGGTGCCCTGTTGCTGGGTGCACTGCCTCCCATGGTCGAATAGCTTGGCCAGTGTGTTAAGTGCAGAAAGTGCTATTGATGAACATGCAAGTGCCACTGCTGCGGGAGGAGGGCTGCCCATTAGGTCTTTGAGGTCCCTTTGCCCATAATGTGAGGTGCACATGCAAGGATGAGGGGGACACTGGAAAGGGTACTCACCTTCACCATCCGAGTGAGGTCGTTGAACTTCTTGCGGCATTGGTCCGCACTCCTGGGGACATCACAGGTGGATGACACCCTGCGGGCGATTTTGCCCCAGGCTCTCCTGTACTGGCTCCTGGGAGCCTTCCTGCCACTGTCCGGGCACAGGATCTCTCTTCTCTTCTCCACACCATGAATGAGCACACTCAGAGCATGCTCTGAGAAGCGCTGCGCTCGCTCACGGGCCCTCTCCATTGCTCCAGGCGCTATTTTGGCACACCAGTAGTGCTGAGGCCTAGCTGCAGGGCTCCAGTATGCAGGGCGTGGCAGCAGTCAAAGTTGACCCTTCCCCCTTTAAGAGCTGGCCGGCGTCAGGATGTCTGCTGTCAATCAAAACATGACCGCACCTGCGCTGCGCCCGGCTTCGGCGTTATTAGGCCGCATCGCCGGCTTAGCGCCGGAACACAACATTTCAACGCCAGTTTCAGCGCTCGGCCAAACTTAGGGCCAACTCTACTGAATTTCGGCGATGTGGCCTACACTTTCCGGCGGGCGCTAACTTTAGCGAGCGCCCGACTTTAGCGCCCCAAAAGTGTCCAGACTGAATTTCTAGTCCAATGCCTGCACCTGTGATATCAGTGCTGTAATTTTAATATTCATGCAATGACTTTACCTGTGATATCAGTGCTGTAATTCTGATATTTACACAGTGACTGTATCTGTGATATCGGTGTTGGAATTCTGATAATAACACAGTGACTGTATGTGCGATATTGCTGATGTAATTCTGATAATTACTGTGGCAGTACCTGTGATATCAGTGCTGTAATTCTGATATTTACACAATGACTGTACATGTTAGGACATTGCTGTAATTCTGATATTTATCCAGTCACTGTACCCGTGATATCAGCAGAGTAATTCTGGTTTTATACACTAATTTAATCTGTAATACCAGTGCTTTAGTTCTCATATTTACAGATTGACTGTACCTGTGATAGCAGTGTTGTAATTCTGAAATTCACATGCTGCCTGTACCTGTGATATCAGTGCTGTATTACTGATATTCATACAATGAATGCACCTGACATCATTCCTGTTATTCTTATAATTACACAATGGCAGTACCTCTGATATCAGTGCTGTAATTTTGATATTTATACACTGACTGAACCAATGACATCACTGCTGTAATTCTGATATTTATACAGTGACTGCTGAGATGTCAGTGCTGTCATTCTGATATTTACACAGTGACGGTATCTGTGATATCAGTGCGGTAATTACAATATTTACACAGTCACTCTACCAGTGATATCAGTGCTGCAATTCTGATGTTTAATCACTGAGTTTATCAGTGATAGCAGTGCTGTAATTCTGATGTTCACATACTACATTTACCTGTTATATCAGTGCTGTAATTCTGATGTTCACATACTACATTTACCTGTTATATCAGTGCTGTAATTCTGATATTCACATATTACATTTACCTGTTATATCAGTGCTGTAATTCTGATGTTCACATACTACATTTACCTGTTATATCAGTGCTGTAATTCTGATGTTCACATACTACATTTACCTGTTATATCAGTGCTGTAATTCTGATATTCACATATTACATTTACCTGTTATATCAGTGCTGTAATTCTGATATTCACATACTACATTTACCTGTTATATCAGTGCTGTAATTCTGATATTCACATACTACATTTACCTGTTATATCAGTGCTGTAATTCTGATATTCACATACTACATTTACCTGTTATATCAGTGCTGTAATTCTGATATTCACATACTACATTTACCTGTTATATCAGTGCTGTAATTCTGATATTCAAACAGTGATTCTACCTATGATACCAGTGCTGTAATTCTGATATTTACATGGACTGTAACTGTGATATCAGTCCTGTATTACTGATATTCATACGATGAATTTACCTCTGATATCACCTCTGACATCAGAGCTGTAATTCTGATTTTTGCACAGTTGGTGTACCTGTGATATCAGAGCTTTAATTCTGATATTTACACAGAGCGACTTTAGCAGTGAGATCTGTGCTGTATTTCTGATATACACCGAGTGAATTTACCTGTGATATCAGGGCTATAATTCTGATATTCATTCAGTGAATTTACCTGTGATATCGCTGCTGTAATTGTGATAGTTACACCATGATAGTACATGTGATATCATTGCTGTTATTCTAGTATATACCCAGTCACTCTATCTGTGATATCAGCAAGGTAATTCTGATTTTTACACATTGAGTTTATCTGTGATACCAGTGCTTTAATTCTGATATTCACACACTGACTGTACCTGTGGTGTCAAGGCTTTAATTCTGATATTCATTCAGTGAATTTACCTGTGATATCATTGCTGTAATTCTGCTATATACCCAGTCACACTACCTGCGATATCAGCAAGGTAATTCTGATTTTTACACGGACTGTAACTCTGATATCAGTGCTGTATTACTGATATTCACATAATGAATGTACCTCTGACATCAATGCTGTAATTCTGCTGTTTACACAGTAACTGTTATTGGATTTCATACATCTCATTATTATATTTACACAGTGAAAGTACCTCTGATATCAGTGCTGTAAATTATGAAATTCATACACTGACTG
Source organism: Somniosus microcephalus (assembly GCF_052327205.1). Taxonomy (NCBI): domain Eukaryota; kingdom Metazoa; phylum Chordata; class Chondrichthyes; order Squaliformes; family Somniosidae; genus Somniosus; species Somniosus microcephalus. Next base: position 88,288,326 of record NW_028225179.1, on the reverse strand, counting down.
TACCTGTGGTATCAGTGCTGTAATTATGGGACTTACACAGTAACTCTACCGCTGATATAATTGTTGTAATTCTAATAGTAACCCCGTCACTGTACCAGTGATAGGATTGCTGTCATTCTGATATTTACTCACTGCGTGTATCTGTTATACCAGTGCTTTAATTTTCATATTGACGCAATGACAGTACCTGTGATATCGGTGCTGTAATTCTGATATTTGCACAGTGGCTGCAGTTGTGATATCAGTGCTGTAATTCTGATATTTACACAGTGACGGTATCTGTGATATCAGTGCTGTAATTACAGTATTTACACAGTCACTCTACCCGTGATATCAGTGCTGCAATTCTGATGTTTAATAACTGAGTTTATCAGTGAAAGCAGTGTTTTAATTCTGATTACACAGTGACTGTGCCTGTGATATCAGTGCTGTAATTCTGATAATCACTCAGTGACTCGTCCTGTGATATCAGTGCTATAATTTTGATATTTACAAGGATTGTAACTGTGATATCAGTACTTTATTACTGATATTCACATAATGAATGTACTTCTGACATCAGTGCTGCAATTCTGCTGTTTGCACAGTGACTGTTATTGGATTTCATACATGTTATTATTATATTTACACAGTGAAATTACCTCTGCTATCACTACTGTAATTATAATATTTTCACACTGACTGTACCTGTGATATCAGTGCTGTTATTCTGATATTCAGACATTGACTATACCTGTAACATCTTGCTGTAATACTAGTATTTAGACTGTGACTGTACCTGTGATATTGGAGCTTTAATTCTGATATTTACACACAGTGATTTTAGCTGTGATATCAGTGCTGTATTTCCGATATTCACACAGAAAATGTACTGGTGATATCAGTGCTTTAATTCTGATATTCACACACTGATTGTACCTTTGATTTGTGCTGTCATTTATGCTCTGACTGTACCTGTAATATTGTTGCTGTAATTATGAGATTTACACAGTGATTGTACCTGTGATATCATTGCTGTAATTCTGATATAGAAACCCTGACTGTACTTGTGCTAATAGGGGTGCACTTATGATATTTGCATACTAACTGTAGCTGTGATATAAGTGCTGTAATTCTGATATTTCCAGTGACTTTTTCTGTGATTTCAGAGCTGTAATTATGATAATTATGGAGTGACTGTACCTGTGATATCAGTGCTGTAATTCTCACACTAACAAACTGACTATACCTGTGATAATAGGATACTTACAAAATGTTAATTTGATTAGACAGCCTCAACATGGTTTTATAAAAGGTAAATCGTGTGTGGCAAATTTATTAGAGTATTTTTCAGGATGTAACTAGCAGGGTAGATAAAGGGGAACCCGTGGATGCAGTGCATTTAGATTTCCAAAAGGCATTCGATAAGGTGCCACATAAGAGGTTGTTAAGCAAGATAAGGGCACATGCGTTTGGATGTAAGATATTAGCTTGGATAAAGCATTGGTTAACAGACAGAAAACAGAGAGTATGGATCAACGGGTCATTTTCAGACTGGCAGGCTGTAACTAATCATGTGCCACAAGGGTCAGTGCTTGAGCCTCAGCTAATAACAATCTATATTAATGACTTCGATGAACGGGCCAAGAGCAATGTATCCAAGTTTGCTGACGATACAGAGCTAGGTGGAAAAGTAAGCTGTGAAGAGGACACAAAGTGCCTGCAAAGGGGTATAGACAGGTTAAGTGAATGAGAAATACGGTGGCAGATGGAGTATAATGTCAGGAAATGTGAGGTTATTCACTTTGGTAGGGAGGATAGAAAAACAGAATAATTCTTAAATGATGAGAAATTATGAAATGTTGGTGTTCAGAGAGATTTGGCTGTCCTAGTACAAGAGGCATAGAGAGTTAAAATTAAGGTGCAGCAAGCAATTCGCAAGGCAAATGGCATGTTGGCCATTATTGCTATAGCGTTGGAGTACAAGAGTAGGGAAGTGTTGCTGCAATTGTACAGGGCTCTGGTAAGACCACCCCTGGAGTACTGTGCACAGATTGGGTCCTTGTATTTAAGGAAGGATATTCTTGACTTCGAGGCGGTGCAACGAAGGCTCGCTAGATTGATCCCTGGGATGAGAGGGTTGTCCTATGAGGAGTGATTGAGTAGGTTGGGTCTATACTCGCTGGAGTTTAGAAGATTGAGTGTTGATCTCATTGAAACATATAAGATTCTGCGGGGGCTGGAGAGGAAAGATGCTGAGAGATTGCTTACCCTGGCTGGACAGTCTAGAGCTAGGGGGCATAGTCTCAGGGTAAGGGGCCGACCTTTTAAGACCGAGATGAGGAGGAATTTCTTCACTCATAGGGTGGTGAAACTTTGGAATTCTCTGCCCAAAAGTGCTGTGGATGCTGAGTAGTTGAGCATATTCAAGGCTGAGATAGATAGTTTTTTGGAATCCAGAGTAATTAAGGGATATGGGGATAGGGCAGGGGCCTGGAGTTGAGGTTGAAGATCAGCCACGATCTTATTGAAAGGGGGAGCAGGCTCGAAGGGTGTGTGGCCTACACCTGCTCAAAATTCTTATGTTCTGTTGTTTTAAAAAGCCGAATGGAATGTTGGCCTTAATCTTAACGGTGCTGGAATACAAAGAGGGCAAGTGACGTTACAGTTAAACAAATCTGGTTAGCCTCAATTTAAAGCACTGCATTCAGTTCTGGGCACCCCACCTGAGGAAGCATATATTGGCCTTGGAATGGGTGCAGCACAGATTCCCCACAATAATGCCGGGGCTAAAATGCTTAAATTATACGACGACAGGTTGCACATACTAGGCTTGTATATCTCTGAGTATAGAATAGTAAGGGTGATCTCTCTGAAGTGTTTAAGATAAATGAAGGAGGTGAGTGGGTAGATAGAGAGAGACTATTTCCTCTGGTGGGGCGTAACCTTAAAATTAGAGCTCCGCCGTTCAGGGGTGATTTCTGAAAACTCTTCTTCACACAACGGTGGAAGAAATCGGGAACTCTCCTCAAAAAAGCTGTTGAGTTTAGGTCAATTGAAATTTCAAGACTAAGATTAATATATATAAGCCGTGACCCACTCCAAATTCCGGTTTAATAGCCAGCTTAAAGGCTTTTTTTCACCATCCACTTCCTTAGCTTTGACGGCCATAAACTCCACATCCCTTTCAAATGGCTATTGAGATCCTTATCCACATTCACCTTCCTCACACCCCGTATATATCAGACCAGACCCTGTCTCCATCCTCTCCTCCCAACAGCTGTTGATGCTTAAATCCAACATCTCAGCATATCCGTGGGGCTGGTCAGCTTTTTACAACTGACTTTCTCACTTTCTGTGTGTATCTTTGTAGGCCCGTCGATCTCAAGTGCAAAACAGAGCCTCCTCATATCAATATTACGTAGAGTAAAGTAAAAAGAAAAGAAAATGTATCTACAGTTTAAATGGTGCTAATCTACCACAAATGTGCACATTTATTTCATCAAATGTCTTCCCTGCTCCTATAAACGAATATCCTCAGCTTCAGGAGTCGGTGCTATTCATTTAGGAGTGAGGATTTCAAAATGATTAATTTAAAAAAGAAATTCCAATGTTAAATGTTATTGCAAAATATCCCACTCTCTGACCAGCAGCAGTAAACACGGCTCAGCTGCACCTGTTTGTTAAATGAATGTAACTAATGCCAATCATTGTGCAATGCTCGTGTGTCACTCAAGGTTTACCTCAGGTATAAATATGGACTTATTTTGAAAGCAAAAAACCTGTGGCTCCAAACACTATCAGACAACGTCACTTCTCTCCGAAAATGGGAGAGCTGGTGATCATACAGATAGAAAATATTTACTACCCTATTCTTGCAATAGTTGGTGTTCTTGGTAAGCCGCTTCTAATCTGTTAATATTCACCTTTAACAGTGTCTCACTGTGTCGCTGTTCCTACTGTCGGTGTATTGATAATATTTGTTTGTTTTGATGTGATTGATGTGCAGACTCTGATTATCACCATCAGACATATAATAATTAGAAAATTCCAAGTTTCCAACATATTGGCCCAGAAATTCGGGTCGGGGGCTTCCCGCGGGTGCAAGCCCCCGACCTGCACTTACCGAGCGCGCCGGCCATTGAACTGTGGGCCCATGTGGGATTCCGATCCTGGGCCTCCTCCAACTGCCGGCATACAGTGCTTGTGTATCCCAGGGGCGCAGTTAGTTCGACGTATCCCCTGGGATCACGGGGGCCATGGAGATCCAATGGTAGCAGGGAATGCTTCATTCATAAGTTTGACAGGAAGAGCTGTCAAACCTATAAATACTATAAGCCCCTAAACATTACTAAAACTTCAAATAATTTTTTTTTAAAACATCACATTTTAAAAATAACTATAAATTACATGAAATAACTATTTAAAAAAATTAATTAATTTTTGAAAAAATTAATTACAGTTTCTAACGGGGCTAAAAATAAACTTATCTTTCTTTAAAGTATTTAAAAATAATAAACCTCTGGAAAATGTTTTAATTTTAATTAATTCACCACTTACCTTGTTAAAAGTAGGCCTTGCGCCTGCTTTTTATATGTGTAACTCTTGAAGACTTAACCTCCTGGAAAAACCTGGAAAAAACGTAAGTTCAATGCACACGCGCTGCCTCTCCGGCACATGCGTTCCACCTCTGAACACCTTCTTTCAAGGAAACGGAAGTTCCGGTTTCCCGCGCATGCGCAGTGCATGCATGAAACTGGCACTTCCATTGGGCCTACGGGTGAGTACCCCGTGCGTACTCAGCATTGGAACCCGAATTTCTGGGCCAAATCTGGCCCAGAAATTCGTGTCGGAGGCTTCCTGCAGGTGCAAGCCTCTGACCGGCACTATCCTAGCATGCCGGCCGTTGAGCTGTGGGCCCGTGTGGGATTCCGATCCTGGGCCTGCTCCAACTGCCGAAGTGCAGTGCTTGCTTATCCCAGGGGCACAGTTAGTTCGATGTGTCCCCTGGGATCAAGTGGGCCATGGAGAGCCAATGGTAGCAGGGAAATGCCCATTCATAAAATTGACAGGAAGAGCTGTCAAAACTATAAATACTATAAGCCCCAAAACATCACTAAAACTTCAAATAATTTTTTTTTTTAATCACATTTTTAAAATAACCATAAATTACATAAAATAACAATATTAAACAATAATTTAAATATTTGAAAAAATTAATTACATTTTCTAACAGGGCTAAAAATAACTTTCTTTAAAGTATTTAAAAATAATAAACTTGTGGAAAAAATGTTTTAATTTTAATTAATTCACCACTTACCTATTTAAAGCAGGCCTTGCGCCTGCTTTTTACATGTGTAACTCCTGGAGACTTACCCTCCCGGAGAAACCAGCAAAAAAAAGTAAGTTCCAGGCGCACGCGCTGCCTCTCTGATGTACGCGTTCGACCTCTGAACCCCTTCCTTTCAGGGAATGGAAGTTCCAGTTTCCCGCGCATGCGCAGTGCATGCACGAAACCGGCACTTCCATTGGGCCTACGGCTGAGTACCCCGTGCATACTCACGCATTGGGACCCAAATTTCTGGGTGTGTTTCCAGCCCCGTTATTCTATGCAGTGAGGAAGGAAATGAAACAGATCATCTCTCCAGGTAAGAAACTCCACAGCTTTGTGTTCACTTTCTGCAGTGTCCTGCTCTTCTCCCCCTCTCCCAAAGGTGCTGCCTGTTGCTGGGTACAGATCACTGGGGCAGCAGCTCTGGGGCCTCACTCAAGGGGCCATTCTTTATGTGGGACCTTAGATTGAGTGATTCAAGCATGAGGGCATCAGAACATCATCTTATTTGACATCCAGACACTCGCACTTTCCAGTAGGACTCACTGGACAGTGATCAGACTGGGACCCTGGGCTGATTGTGTTCCTCTCTGACCCAGGACTCACTGGACAGTGATCAGACTGTGTAAGATTCGCAATTTTCAGCAAAAATCACGCAAGAAAACTGGATAAAATAAGACTGTTTATTGACCAAAGTAAGCTTGCACAGAAAAACCTTTAATAAAAGGGCATACAAAATGGCCGCCAGGCCCCGTGATCAGTTTCTGAACCATTTCATTTCTGTTACTGCAAGCCAGACAGGCTTGTGGATTGAAGACAGTAAGCCCGCGAAAGCCAGTATCTGGGAACCGAAACTCAGAGGAACAGCATACATATTCAATGGATTACAAGTACAGGATGGGGCCCATCAAGATATGGGCGGACAATGCAAAATCACTCATACCCATTTATTGTACAAAGGAAAAACCATTTAGCAGCCATCAAGGAAAGTCTCCGGACCGATCAATGTGCGAACCGAGCCGCAGTGACAATGCAAAGGACATTAAAAAGACATTATCGGCCAGGGAGGCCAGTTTAAGTTATCACCGGCTCCGGTACAAGACAAAGCGCCCCTGCAGAGATTTCTGCCCGCCAAAATTAATACAAAGACAGGACTATGATTTGGCGGGAGATAAGACTGTCCCAAAAGAGTATAACTATGGATTGAAAGTCCATCTAAAAAACAAAAAAAACGACTTCTTCACTTGACTGGAGGCGCCAACTTCTTCGAACTACTGCGACTTCAGACTTCTACTTCTTCAAGGACTTCTTCTACGAGGAACGAACGAAGGACGGACGGTGCCAGGAACGGCGCCTCTTCCACTTCGGTAGTTGCGGAATCGATGAAGGCGTTTCGTCTATTTAAAGGCGGACGGCTTCGGTGAAAAGACAACGTGGTCGGTGTTCAGCCAAACAAGGCTCGGCCACGACGAGAAGACGACGAGGGTGGCCCGGGTACTGGGGTCGGGAGATCATCGACGACCCAGGCCGATGGAGAAGAAACCCTCTGGAGAACCGACCAGGCCGGAGACAAAAAGACAGTCCGGGCCTGACACTTCCGTGTCTCAACATCCCATCTGGTTGTTGGTCTGCTCCATGAACCAAAATCGACAACAGCTTGTAGCTGATCTTCAACCTTGACGAGCGCTCATCGAGGCTGTGTCTACCCCATCGCCTCGAGAGAGAGAGAGAGAGAGAGAGAATATCGACTGCGCCAGAAGTTTCCAAATCCACGTGATGACGGAAAGCGGTGCCAAAAAGGCTGCGAACCCCCTTTCTCGCGATTTCGAGAGTGGTGAGCATGATCCCAGGTTCCCCAGGTCGAAACTTAGTTTAGGTATAGGGGAGGGAGTTAAGGGAAATTGTAATGTGTTTCCCCTTTTACGATGTGCCGTGTGTTCCCCATTTCCATAGAGTCAAGTTCATAAATTTGTGCATGATTGTAGTTACTTTAATCTGTGCCTATGACATGTATTTTGTAATGCTTCAAACTGTTTAAAAATAAAAGCATCCATTTCGTGCTATTCAGCCTGGTCTATTGAGTCCTTTCTCTGCACTACTGTTCTCTGCATCTAAGTCCAAGTTCTAGAACCGTAGGGGGAGTGGGTCGAACCACTCAAGGGTAATTCTTGCACGAAGCCTGGCAGGAGGCCAGAACGGGCAAGAGAGCAGGAAAAAACCCCTACAGAAATGGCGACCACGGCAGGGCCTTGGCAGCAGGAAAGTAGTGTGTTAGATCAAGATCTGAATAAACGAAATGTGATGGATGAAAGAATAGCAGATTATGTTTTCGGAAAAGTCAACCTCACAAAACAATGGATATCTGATCTATTAAGGGATAGGCGCCCGCTAGACGCAGCCATCAAGTGGACAGCGGGTAGAGAGCATAAGAAATCTGTAGAAAAGGCGGTCTGGCTGATGTGCTACAAGAAGCAAGTCCAGCTTTTGGACCAGGTAGTTGCAGCACAGACAGTCCAGATCAACGGCTTGCTTAAAGACGTAGAGGAAAAGGTTGTGGGTGGTCAAAAGCTGATTGAATCACTTGACGCGCTGAATCAGGAACGCCGCTCCGTAATTCGTTGGCACGAAATCCGAGTAGAATATTTAAAATGTCAGGTCGTTGAGGCCAAGGCCAGTGAAGGTAGAATGAGAGAGAGGTGTTTCCGTCTAGCCAAACAAGTAGATGCCCAAGAGGAAAAGCTCCTGGGAGCCAGGGCAGCATATAAGTTGGCCATGGAGGATAGATCTGAGAACACCGACCACAGCGCTTGCCGCCGGGAGCTAGAGGACCTGAGAAAGGCCCTAGCGAAGGCAAACGGGTTGGTGTGTCTCATAAATCCACCAGCGAGTCAGCTGTTGCTAGCCAAGGAATCCAAAAGACCGATTCCACAAGAGGCAGTTGGGGTACCAACCCCCGAACCCTCTGCGCCTCCTGCTTATGAGGAGTCTTGGACTCCGGGACAGGAGACGGAGACGGTAGAGGAAGAGAGCCCTGAGGTAGAGCAACCCCAGATAGTAGAGTCGGGGCCAGCGCCGTTGTGTCCAACGAGGCACCGGAGGCTCGGGCCAAATGAAGAAAATGGTGATGACGGACCCCTTGAGAGTCAGATCATAATGCCTCATAGCGCACGACAGCTAAGAGAGATGATAAGTCACATCCCAAAACTCTCCGAGTCAGGTGATCCCTCCGTGCATTTCAGGGACGTGGAACAGACCGCAGCAGTCAATGACTGCGACGGGGTTGAACAGTCTAAAATGCTGCTGTTCTCCCTGGACAGTTCGCTCCTCCAGTGTCTCCCTGACGAGAGCAAGAGAGGGCACAGGGACTATGAGTTGCTACGGGATGAGATTCTGGAGATCATGGGAGAGGGGGACGGAACTCCGTTCCTCCGTTTAGAAAAGACAGTGCAGCTAGAGGGAGAACCCCCACGGGTTTTCGCCGACAGGTTGTGGCCAGTGTATCGGCGCAGCTGCCCGGGCGGGCCGGCCCGGGCCGGGCTGGATGGCGAACAAAGGGCTCACTGGCTTCGGTGCCTGATAGCAGGTTGCCTCCCAGTCGTGAAGGAACAGGCCAAAGCATGGTTTGACCCCACCAACGCCCGCTCCACGGAGGATCTAGTGCTAGGTCAGCTCACGATCAGTTATAGGAATAACAAGGGCAAGAAAACGCCTGTTGAAAAAGGAAAGTTGCATGAGGTGAGGCCCGCAGCCTCTGCTAAAAGGGAATGGCGTCAGGAGGGAAATCGCCCTCCTCAAGCCAATAGCAGTTGTTACGGGTGTGGGAAGGAGGGTCATTGGCGCAAGGACTGTAGGGATCCTTGGAAGGATAAGAGGGAGAGAGCGTTCGCCGCAGCCCAAGATCAAGCCCAAGCCCGAGTCGCCAACGACCTGAGAGTTTACCCAACACCAGCACAACCACAAGTGCAGGCCGCTGCCCCAACACCAGTCCAGAACCCAACCATAGCCTCTGCCCCGACTAAAGGGGGTGGTGCGGTTGTGGACCCCGCTGCGATCGAGTCAGTCTTGGAGACTATGCGGTCTCTGATGACCTGGCAGGGGAAGGTAGCGGTTGCTAACAGCCCTATCGCCCCCGAGACCCCAGCCGAAACACCTAAATGACTGACGCCCGCGCAGCCCGTCTACTTGTGTCCGCTCCGCTATGACGCTTGGAGAAGACCTGTGGTGGAGATGGAGGTGGAGAAACAAAGGGGTAGTTACCTGTTGGATACGGGAGCTTCATGTACCGTGATCCACACGGATAAACCTTTTGCCTCACCTCTGTCCGCCCAGGCTCCATATTTAGTAGCGGGTTTCACAGGTAGAGAACAGGCTGGCGCGTACTCCCTCCCGCTCTCCATTCAGTTGGGAGCACTCCACACCACATGGACGTGCATCCTATTGAAGTGGAATGAGGGGGGGGGGAAGGCATCCTTGGGGCTGATTTCTTGGTGGAACACGGGATCCTCGTGGACCTGAGAAATCACTGTCTCTGGGGAGCTGAGGGCGGTTTAGGTAAGGTAGTCGTAATCCCGGGGAAGGAAGAAAAGGGGACCCTGTGCACTATGAAGCCGTCAGGAGGTTACGATCTCGAGCTCATGGTAACAAACGTCCCAACGGACTTGCAGGCGTGTGTGTCAGAAAATCTGACCACGTTCGCCACCCACAAGCACGACTGCGGGAGAGTCACTGGGTTCGAAGTCAGCGTAGACGGGGACCCCATGATCCGACCCCAAAAGCAATATAATTTCCCCAAGGAGGCAGAACCCGACATGGAGACAGCAATATCTTCATTGGTACAGCAGGGCGTGTTGAGGACGATAGCCACCCACGTAAACTCCCCATTATGGCCGGTAAAGAAACCGGACAATTCGTGGAGAGCCACGGTGGACTACAGAGTCCTCAATAGTAATATCCCGGCCTGCGCGCCCACGGTAGCAGCAGTTGCAGACTTAATAGGGAGTATTCCAGCATCGGCGACCACATTCACGGTGCTGGACATCTCGAACGGTTTTTGGTCCATTCCGCTGCGGCGGGAGGGCCAGTACAAGTTTGCCTTTACATTCAAAGGGCAACAGTACACTTGGAACTGCTTACCACAGGGTTTTCACAACAGCCCCAGCATTTTCCATCAGTGCATGGCGGGGAGTTTGAAAGAGTTTAGCCAGCCCAACCAGATAGTGCAGGATGTGGACGACTTACTCCTGTTCACAGATACAAGGGAGCAGCACGACCCACTGTTAGCCGAATTGTTGGAACTGTTAGAAAGGAAGGGTTTCAAAGTAAACCCAAAGAAAGCCCAGATCGGCCAGCAGGAAGTCAAATTCCTGGGTCTGGCCATCCGCGAGGGAGAAAGAGCCATAGATAAGGCCAGGCGGGAATCTATACAAGATCTGCCGATTCCCAACACAGTAACGGGCGTAAGGTCCTTTTTGGGATTGACCGGGTACTGCAGAGATTTCATCGAGGACTATGCTGCCACAGCGGCCCCGCTACTTCGACTCTTACACAAGGGAGTCGAGTGGTCTTGGGACGAGGGGTGCCAGGCAGCGTTCGAGAAGTTGAAAAGAGATCTGCAGACCGCGCAAGCCCTAGGGGCCATAGATGGGGGAGAGGAGTTCTTTCTGGAGGTAGCCGCTAGTGGGGACAGCCTGAGCGCAGTGCTGCTCCAAGAGCGGCACGGCAAGCTAAGACCAGTAGTTTATTCCTCCAGGGTGCGCACGGATGTGGAGAGGAGTTTCTCCAATTGCAAACGGCATCTCCTGGCCACGCATTGGGCTGTGAACAGATCAGTGATCTTCACAGGGACCTCTCCCATTACGCTCCTCACCCATCACACCCCCACGAAGATGCTTCTGGATGGGAGGATTAAGGATGGGACCGTAAGCAGCGCTCGGATTGCGCGCTGGACCCTCCTCCTTTCCCAGATGGATCTCAAAGTTAAAGGCCTCTGCGCGCCAAGGCTCGCAGCCAATATGGCATATCCCGGGACAGCCCATCAATGTTCCGTAGAAGGGGTATGGGAAGTTAACATAGGTTTACGGGCCGGTATACATCCCACAGGCCGCGAGATCTACGTAGACGGTTCTAGCACTGTATCTGACGGCAAGCGACTCACAGGGTGTGGAGTTTATGACCCTGCGGCAAACATTGCCCTGGCAATTAAGCTCCCCAGCACTATGAGCGCGCAGCAGGCTGAACTGTCCGCGGTGGCGTACGTGGTTACCCACCCCGAGATTTTCCCAACCCCATACACGATTTGCTCAGACAGCATGTTCACGTGCAATTCGTGCACAGAGTACCTCGCAATCTGGTCCCGACGCGGGTACACCTCCGCGGACGGGCGGCCTTTAACAGTTAAGCCCTTGCTGGAGAAGATCCTAGCAGCTGTGGGGGAGAAAGGAGAGGTGTTCATCCATAAGGTGAAGGCTCACTCCACCACAGAACCCCGCAGGCAGGGCAACCAGCAGGCGGATGCGCTAGCCAGGGAGGGTGCCCGCAACGGCATTCTCTGCGACCCATACGAACCCGGACCCGTGGCGGCGATCCAAGGCAGGGAGGGAATTCCCGGGAACACAGGGGTGACACCGCCCCCAGACCTAAAGACTGTCCAAACCCTGGATCCCGCCCTAAAAGCAGTCCTAAAAGCCATCACAGAAGGCAAACAGGTAGAAGGTCCGTACAGTACGGCAGCCCTCACAGTGAAAGAAGGTATGCTGTTCCGAGAGGAGCAGTGGGTTGTGCCGCAGCAGCACCGGAGGGAATTCCTGCAATTGGCCCACGAGGGTCCAGGAGCGGGACACCCCGGACCTGAGGTCACCTGGCAACGGGTAGAGCAGGCAGGATGGTGGCCGGGACTTCGGGACGATGTCCGCGAGTTCTGCGCAAGCTGTCTTGTGTGTGCTGCTAACAACCCAGACCGCCACAAAAGGAAGGTGCCCATGGGGCACATCAGGAGGGTAGAGGGGCCATGGCAGTCAATTCAGGTCGACTACATAGGGCCCCTGCCCGCCGCCCAGGGAGGCTATAAGTACTGCCTTGTCCTGGTAGATGTGTTCACCAAATGGGTAGAAGCCTTCCCGTGCAGAACAGCTACGGCACTGGGTACTGCTAAGATCTTGATTCGGGAAGTGTTCTCACGGTGGGGACTCCCCCGTTTTGTAGAGTCCGACCAAGGGAGTCAGTTCACCGGTCAAGTAATGCAGAACGCCCTCATGCTCTTGGGCATTGAGGGAATGTGGCACGTAGCATACAATCCCCAGTCATCCGGGATTGTTGAGCGTATGAATCGGACCCTCAAGGAAAAGCTGAGGAAAGAGACAATGGGCTCGCCCCAGAAATGGGCGGAGGTCCTGCCTTTAGTCCTCATGGGGATCCGAGCCAGCCAATCCAAAAGCACGGGGTATTCCCCGCACGAGTTAATGACTGGAAGGATCATGCGAACACCCACCCATGTGCTAGCCCCGGTGCTCACTGAGGGCCAGCTCCGAGAGGTGAAACGGGACAAATTCGCCCAAACCCTCTTGGAGCGCCTGAGACAGATTTATGGGCAGACGGCTGGGAACATGGGAAGACAGCACCAGGGAAATAAACTGTTGTTGGAACCTCGGAAACAACAAGAGTGGGTAGTCGGAGACCAGGTCATGGTCCGAAACTACGCCAGGGTAGGGAGTTTTGAACCACTGTACATGGGGCCCTACAGCATTGTGGACAAGGCCAGCCCCATGGTTTATGCAGTGAAAACGCCCTGACGTACCAAATGGTTTCACATCAACCAGTGTAAACTATTTAAATCGGGTGCACAAGGGCCATCAAAGGGGACCAGGTCGGAGAACAAAGATCCTCAGCCTGTAACAGAGTCACAGACCACACAGGCTGGAACCGTAGCCTGCGTGAAGGGAGAGGCCATCCCATTGGAGTGGGAGGTCTCATCTTTTGAATGGGATTTAAGCAGGAGAGAGCACGAACAGCTCGACCCCGCCTTAGACCCAGTCATGGAGGAGGAAGAGTCAGAGGGCGACGATCCCGCCCTCGACTCAAGCTTGGGGGAGGTAGGGAATGGGGGCGGAGACTCACTACCTGTAAGGACAGGTGAGGTGGAGTCAGAAGCCACAGATCCCGACCCCGGGGGGGCGGAGCCTGAGGAAGGGGAGCTGGAGCCGGCAGCTGTGGAGGAACCACAGGCTGTGACGGTAACAGTCCCAACCCCCGGTCCATCGGCCCCGGGAGCCCGACCCAAAGCAGCCCCTCATAGGTCGGCTCGAGCGCCACAGCCCAGAAAATTTTGGCCAGATTCTCCCCATCCTTCCCAACCACGGTTTAGAGCAGCCCCAGGAAGGCATGATCCCCGTTCAGCAGCGACAGGCTGCGGGGGATCAAAGCCAAAGATCAATGCAGCCCCACCGCAGGGTGTGGCACACGACAGGCCTCACAGGGATTCGGAAAGCCGCCCCATGGAGGGCGGCGCTGTACATAAGTTAAGTTAGGTAATTATGGTCATAGTTTTAAGGAATGTAAAGTATATGGTGTTAAGAGTACAATTTTGAGGTCTGCCCGGTATGTGTGTTTGTTAGGGAGCGGGGTCCAGGAACCCGCGCGTCCAATTAATTTAGGCCAGCACCTATCGGGAGCCCGGCTACATCATTTTGTTGGTTACAGAAACCTGGGATATGATGGAGAGGATTTTCATCACGTTCATGGCGATCGGGTGCGGGTGGGCCTACCGAGGCCGCACCAAGGACGTCATCATTTTCGGATGCTCCGGGGACACGGCCCCCATCGCAACGGATGGGACGGGGAAGCGAGAGGTTGAGGAAACCGCCACCTACTTCCACCAAGGGAGATGGCCAGGTTGGTTGGGAACAAATTCCACGGAATATTCCAGCAATTTCGGTTTTGCCTACCAAGAGACTTCGTTAACGTGCCCTCGAGTGAGGATCCTTGCGCCCAGAGTCAGCGTCACCGTGGGAAAGAGGATTTGTCTGGTGTGCAATGGGAACGTACCACTAAGGCGATGGTGGTGGCTACGAAAGCTGGGAAAGGACATGAGAAACTCTACGGTCGAGTGGGAGCGACTGGGTAATAATAACCATCGGACTATTACGGGAATTCACGGACAATTACGTGTGTGTTGGGACAAATGGTGGGAACCAGATGAGGGAATATATGTCTGTATGTGGGGTTCGAGACACGTCTGCCCCAAGGGCGTATCCATCTTCTTCCAGAGGCAGTGGCAGGATGAAGGGAAGGGGATGAGATGGGATGTTAGCACTCGAGCGTGCGGAGCCCCATACTCCCCTATTCCGGTGAACGCCACTGAACTCATCACCCGCCCACACAAGCCCCTGCCCACGCTTCCGGTAGCACTAGCCCAGAAAGGAGGGTGCCCAACCACCACCAAGGGACCCGGGAACGGTTTAGTATTGGTACCCACCGGTCAGGTGCTGTACCAAGGGGTACACTACGCGGTGGCCTCAGTGATTTTAAATCTCACTGAGGGAAGATTGCCGGAGTGGTGTCCCAAAGAAACGGAACAATTATACCAGGTCCTGTTAACCCGTACGTTTAGACAATTTTACGAATTTGACTTTGCCGACATCAACAGAGACAAATTATACACCACACCGCCAGAAGTTTTGGATCGAGTCGGGAGGCAAAGAAGGGGTACTGTAAATGACATATTCACTGCTTTTAATACCGGGACATCTGTTGTCAACGCTCTAGATAACGTGGAGCTGCAGACACAGATCAACAGTTTAAAAGCCCAGTTAAGGAACATATTGACAGACGAAAACAAGGTAGTGCGTTCTGAGTTGCATGAGGACCAGGCCATGACACTACACTTTAAGGACATAATTGCTGAGCTGGAGAAACACGCGAGAACGGTAAATGCACTCATTAAGGAGGATCGGAATGCGTCCGATCAAGCTGCGCAAAACGAGGCCTGTGTGCTGCACGGGGCGTGGTTACTGGGCGAGGGCCGCAGTAATCTTGAGGATTTAAAACAGGGTTTGGTCCCATCCTGGATCAGCAACAAGCACTTGCAAGCACTCCACCCTTTTGAGAATGCATTAAGCCCATGCCAGCTCAGACTAGCCGCAGAAGCATACCCAGTCCCAGTGGACTGCGGACATTCGAATCACACTATTATGGGAATAGTAGTAAGAATGCCGGTGTTGGGTCCCACAGCAAAGCCCGCCCCGGTGTACAGAGTGGAGAACATTGGAGTCATTCGGGGGGGGCGCACACATTCGTTACGCAGCGGTCCCGCCTTACGTCATCAGATGGGAGCATACGATGACAGGCACCGACCTCTCGGGATGTCGGAGCCGGGGAGCACACATCATCCTGTGTCCCCAGCACTTGAACGCCTTTCTGAAACCACAGTGCGGGTTCAGGACTGCTAGCGCAAAGCCGGTGAATTGCACCATGGAGGCAATGGCAGAGGACCATGTGCCCCCACAGGTAGCATATATCGGGGGTGGGACATACTGCGTCACCACTGCAGCGCCTCAGTACCGATATGGACAACACAAGTGGTGGTCGGTCGGTGATAGCAGTTTCTGTTTCAAACCCAGGGCCGAGGTTCAAGTGGCACAACAACGAATTGTCCCCATTCCTGCGCCCTCCACCGTTCACATCACTATCAAAGAGAATGTCACAGACTTACAACGATTTGTCGCGCATTTTGGTTCTGTCATTCCCCCTCTTCCCGAACACCTCACCAAGATTTTAAAAGCCGTTATAGTTTCACAGAAACATTTCTACACACTGGAGCAGAAGACTTTAGAGATAGGAAAAGACATATTGGACATAACCATCCCACCATGGTGGGACTTGTTCACCAACATAGAGGTCCCCGCCTGGATTAGAATAGCATCCCATATCCTAGTAGTATGTCAGGTTTTAATTGTGATATTTTTGCTCTTCGTGCATTGCAAAAGAGGCAAACGCCTCCAGAGGCACGAGAACACAGGAGAATGGAGAGAACGCTATGTGCAAATGGGGGAAGCAGATACCCCACTCTGAGCTGCTAGTGTAAGATTAAGCGTCCCTCCATTTAAAATTTTTTTTTTTTTTTTTTTGTGATTGTTTTGGGTTATAAGGAAATAAGTATTGTTATGTTATTAGTCGTTCTTAAGTTTTTTTGGATTAATAAAAGATGCATGCAGATGGTGCCAGGGGGTATCAACCCCCGCACATCTGACAAGTGAATGTGTTATAGTTTAAGATACGCTGTCTATGATTGTCCAAATGTACAAAAGGTAATTTTCGTTTTCTGCGGAAATGGGAACTGCATGTGTCGTGAGGGTCATAGATAGTTAAGTGCCAGGAATGTTTGGATGTGGGGAATCAGGGAAAATTTGCTCATCAAGGATTATTGATATTTTAAGCAAGCTTTCAGTATCACAGGGGGGCCTGTAAGATTCGCAATTTTCAGCAAAAATCACGCAAGAAAACTGGATAAAATAAGACTGTTTATTGACCAAAGTAAGCTTGCACAGAAAAACCTTTAATAAAAGGGCATACAAAATGGCCGCCAGGCCCCGTGATCAGTTTCTGAACCATTTCATTTCTGTTACTGCAAGCCAGACAGGCTTGTGGATTGAAGACAGTCAGCCCGCGAAAGCCAGTATCTGGGAACCGAAACTCAGAGGAACAGCATACATATTCAATGGATTACAAGTACATGATGGGGCCCATCAAGATATGGGCGGACAATGCAAAATCACTCATACCCATTTATTGTACAAAGGAAAAACCGTTTAGCAGCCATCAAGGAAAGTCTCCGTACCGATCAATGTGCGAACCGAGCCGCAGTGACAATGCAAAGGACATTAGAAAGACATTATCGGCCAGGAAGGCCAGTTTAAGTTATCACCGGCTCCGGTACAAGACAAAGCGCCCCTGCAGAGATTTCTGCCTGCCAAAATTAATACAAAGGCAGGACTATGATTTGGCGGGAGATAAGACTGTCCCAAAAGAGTATAACTATGGATTGAAAGTCCATCTAAAAAACAAAAAAAACGACTTCTTCACTTGACTGGAGGCGCCAACTTCTTCGAACTACTGCGACTTCAGACTTCTACTTCTTCAAGGACTTCTTCTACGAGGAACGAACGAAGGACGGATGGTGCCAGGATCGGCGCCTCTTCCACTTCGGTAGTTGCAGAATCGATGAAGGCGTTTCGTCTTTTTAAAGGCGGACGGCTTCGGTGAAAAGACAACGTGGTCGGTGTTCAGCCAAACAAGGCTTGGCCACGATGAGAAGACGACAAGGGTGGCCCGGGTACTGGGGTCGGGAGATCATCGACGACCCAGGCCGATGGAGAAGAAACCCTCTGGAGAACCGACCAGGCCGGAGACAAAAAGACAGCCCGGGCCTGACACTTACGTGTCTCAACATCCCATCTGGTTGTTGGTCTGCTCCATGAACCAAAATCGACAACAGCTTGTAGCTGATCTTCAACCTTGACGAGCGCTCATCGAGGCTGTGTCTACCCCATCGCCTCGAGAGAGAGAGAGAGAGAGAGAGAGAGAGAGAGAGAGAATATCGACTGTGCCAGAAGTTTCCAAATCCACGTGACGACGGAAAGCGGTGCCAAAAAGGCTGCGAACCCCCTTTGTCGCGATTTCGAGAGTGGTGAGCATGATCCCAGGTTCCCCAGGTCGAAACTTAGTTTAGGTATAGGGGAGGGAGTTAAGGGAAATCGTAATGTGTTTCCCCTTTTACGATGTGCCGTGTGTTCCCCATTTCCATAGAGTCAAGTTCATAAATTTGTGCATGATTGTAGTTACTTTAATCTGTGCCTATGACATGTATTTTGTAATGTTTCAAACTGTTTAAAAATAAAAGCATCCATTTCGTGCTATTCAGCCTGGTCTATTGAGTCCTTTCTCTGCACTACTGTTCTCTGCATCTAAGTCCAAGGTCTAGAACCGTAGGGGGAGTGTGTCGAACCACTCAAGGGTAATTCTTGCACGAAGCCTGGCAGGAGGCCAGAACGGGCAAGAGAGCAGGAAAAAAACCCTTACAACTGGGACCACGGGATGATTGTGTTCCTCTCTGACCCAGGCCTCACTGGACAGTGATCAGACTGGGACCCCTGGCTGATTGTGTTCCTCTCTGACCCAGGCCTCACTGGACAGTGATCAGACTGGGACCCCTGGCTGATTATGTTCCTCTCTGACCCAGGACTCACTGGACAGTGATCAGACTGAGACCCTGGGCTGATTGTGCTCCTCTCTGACCCAGGACTCACTGGACAGTGATCAGACTGGGACCACGGGCTGATTGTGTTCCTCTCTGACCCAGGCCTCACTGGACAGTGATCAGACTGGGACCCCTGGCTGATTGTGTTCCTCTCTGACCCAGGACTCACTGGACAGTGATCAGACTGAGACCCTGGGCTGATTGTGTTCCTCTCTGACCCAGGACTCACTGGACAGTGATCAGACTGGGACCACGGGCTGATTGTGTTCCTCTCTGACCCAGGACTCACTGGACAGTGATCAGACTGAGACCCCTGGCTGATTGTGTTCCTCTCTGACCCAGGACTCCCTGGACAGTGATCAGACTGGGACCACGGGCTGATTGTGTTCCTCTCTGACCCAGGACTCACTGGACAGTGATCAGACTGGGACCCCTGGCTGATTGTGTTCCTCTCTGACCCAGGACTCACTGGACAGTGATCAGACTGGGACCCCGGGCTGATTGTGTTCCTCTCTGACCCAGGACTCACTGGACAGTGATCAGACTGGGACCCCTGGCTGATTGTGTTCCTCTCTGACCCAGGGCTCATTGGACAGTGATCAGACTGGGACCCCGGGCTGATTGTGTTCCTCTCTGACCCAGGGCTCACTGGACAGTGATCAGACTGGGACCCTGGGCTGATTGTGTTCCTCTCTGACCCAGGACTCACTGGACAGTGATCAGACTGAGACCCCGTGCTGATTGTGTCCCTCTCTGACCCAGGACTCACTGGACAGTGATCAGACTGGGACCCCGGGCTGATTGTGTTCCTCTCTGACCCAGGACTCACTGGACAGTGATCAGACTGGGACCACGGGCTGATTGTGTTCCTCTCTGACCCAGGACTCACTGGACAGTGATCAGACTTAGACCCCTGGCTGATTGTGTTCCCGTCTGACCCAGGACCCACTGGACACAGGTCAGACTGGGACCCTGTAATATCTGTTCACCATATACTGGTCTCTGGGAAAATATATAACTGTACACTGTACCCAGTCTGCACGATTCACTAAAATGGGAATTATGGACTGGTTGCCGAGCCCAGGAAAACAGGCATTAGATATTCACCTGTGTCCCTCCACCTTCCTAGGTCTAAAACTTTTAACATTTGTTCATTTTTATTCCTGCAGTCCCAGCCTCACTGGCCTGGGATTCAAACACAGTGCATCGTAAGCTCATCCTGTCTGAAGACCAGGGCAGTGTGAGACTTGGTGAGAGAGACTTACTGCTTCCTGATAACCCAGAGAGATTCAATGCTGCTGTCAGGGGTCCTGGGGTCACATGAATTCACATCAGCGAAACTCTACTGGGCGGTGTAGCTCAGGGACAAGACTGAGTAAACTTTGGGTGTGGCAGAGAGTCATCCAATAGGAATGGAGAGTTAAACCTGTAGGCTGAACATGGATACTGGTTTGTGCACCCGTGAAATGGGAATGAAGATAGAGCTGTTGAAAGTCCATTAGTCCCACTGACCCCGAGTGTGAATCCCAGGACTAGTTTATCTGCACTATGAGGGAGGACAGGTGACCTTTTACAATGCTACTGATTTGTCCAATCTCTACACTTTCACTCTTAGTTTTTTGTATCCTGGATTGTGCGATGAGGGTGACAAGTTTTCCCCCACTAAACTGCGTCATCTCGAACCGTAGGTTCCTAAACTGATGTGTCAGAGTACGGAGGAAATGTGTCCACTGCGGGGCGAATATTGCACATCTTACACTGTAACTTCGAGACACAGCAGTAAACAGCTCTGGGAAAGGGGCTTGGCAATAAATGGTGGGGTTGAGAGTGTTGGGCTGGTGAATTGTAAGTGTTCCTTGTGCTGAGCTCTTGGGCTGTGATCACGGACTGGGACGTGTGTTACTGTGCAGGGTGAAGAGGTCCCAACATGAGCTCCTGGCCGCTCGCACCAGCTGTCCAATCTGGAACTCTTCATTCCTGGTCATTCCACCGTGAGAGGCCCTGCTGCTCTTTGTGAATCCGGGGTCCATGTTCCAAATTCCAGCAGTGCCGTTCCCCGTCAGCAAACCGGAGTAACGGGATCCCGGAGTCACATTGCACTGTTTACACAAATGCAGGGGCTAGTAATGTAAAAATACATAAAATATACAACAGTTTTATATAAATGGGTAAAATTGGCTCCGGATGGGCTGAAGCAACAAGGGGTCGCTGAGTTACACCTCGTGGTTGTAGTAAGAGATGAAAAGCTCATCATAGGAACTTGCATAACCAGGCTCCAGACCAGCTGAAGATCTACATAACCTGGCTCCAGACCAGCTGAACATCTACATAGCCTGGCTCCAGACTAGCTGAAGATCTCCATAACCTGGCTCCAGACCAGCTGAAGATCTCCATAACCTGGCTCCAGACCAGCTGAAGATCTCCATAACCTGGCTCCAGACCAGCTGAACATCTACATAACCAGGCTCCAGACCAGCTGAAGATCTCCATAACCTGGCTCCAGACCAGCTGAAGATCTCCATAACCTGGCTCCAGACCAGCTGAAGATCTCCATAACCTGGCTCCAGACCAGCTGAAGATCTACATAACCTGGCTCCAGACCAGCTGAACATCTACATAGCCTGGCTCCAGACTAGCTGAAGATCTCCATAACCTGGCTCCAGACCAGCTGAAGATCTCCATAACCTGGCTCCAGACCAGCTGAAGATCTCCATAACCTGGCTCCAGACCAGCTGAACATCTACATAACCAGGCTCCAGACCAGCTGAAGATCTCCATAACCTGGCTCCAGACCAGCTGAAGATCTCCATAACCTGGCTCCAGACCAGCTGAAGATCTCCATAACCTGGCTCCAGACCAGCTGAACATCTACATAACCAGGCTCCAGACCAGCTGAAGATCTCCATAACCTGGCTCCAGACCAGCTGAAGATCTCCATAACCTGGCTCCAGACCAGCTGAAGATCTCCATAACCTGGCTCCAGACCAGCTGAACATCTACATAACCAGGCTCCAGACCAGCTGAAGATCTCCATAACCTGGCTCCAGACCATGTGCTACACCACAACCCGGGGCACCGAGATATCTTGCGGGCATGCGCAAGTCTGAGCCAACCATGAGTAGATGAATCACTTTGATTAAGGGATTAGCCTGGGCTAGGCCTTTGTTTTCAGATAAGGGAACCCAATTTGGGAGTTCTGACTGTTTTTAAAGCAATTCTAACTCATGTATTAATTGTGGATATTGATTTATTCTAACGGGTTATTTTTCTGCTGAAAAATAAATCACCTTTTTGTTTATAAAGCCAAGGGTTGTACCTAAAGTTTCTTATTAGCTAAAAGAAACACTAAGTTAAATTTAAGGTAGTAGACTTTCTGTTGGTTTCATCAGTGCAACCCGGGTGAAATTAGCTGGACCAGTGCAAAAGCTCGTGGAAACGCAAGTGTGAGTTATATCAGCATAAACCAAGTTTCCGCAATCTTTAACGCTGGTTTAAAAGTATTTTTGCCCAAAGCTGACGCTGCCCACAAAGCTGGCCACGCCCCCAGAGGGAAATAATGAGCCTGGCGAGTTTCCGCCCATTGCGTCTGCTCTAGGGGGATCTTCTAATTGAGCATTTCTCAGGTGCACAGGCACCAGTCGATACAGCATAAAAGTTTCTACCAGTAAAAAAAATGATTTGCTAAGAAACTGACTAGTGTACACCAATAAAACTACTCAATGGTTCAGTATAGTTTTCAAAATAGATTTTCAGTGCTGTAAGAGTCATGAAAGTTTAAGAAATTGTAAAGAAGAAAGAAAATACTTTAAAATATTGGTTAAATATTATGGTACAGTATGTATGTACATTTGTTTATTATTGATGCATATTCTAGCATAATATAGTTAATTTACCTGGCTGACTTATTGTATTGAGAAACCCCCTATTTTCTTGTTCCAATAGTATAGTCTGAGATACCCCCTTTATTCTTGCTCCAATGGTATAATCCTTAAGCTTGTCACATGGTATCCAGCCATTTTACAGTTCAAGCTCCACGAGGCTAGAGAGAAGGTAGAAGCTTTGATGGCTGGAGCAATACAGTTTTTGACCGTGTGTGTATTTAAACGTGTTTTACTTTGAAATCCTGTTTGAAATATATTACAGTAAACAGTTAAAAGACAAAGTTACGTTTTGGAACGTTTTATTTTGACACGCGTCTACTCGTTGCTAAAAGCCTCAAAGCTCAGTGGCTGCATATTGAAAACTACGGAGCGCCACTACATTCGTCAAAAACTAGCTCCCTAAGAAGGAAAGGATGGAATTGTCGGCGAACGTATACAGGAATGGTCATGGAGCCAGACGGCAATATAAGAAAGCAAAGGTACAGTGACTGTTACTTGCCTTGTTCATTCTATTGAGAAGCTAAATAAGAGCTGCGGGTAAAATGGACGAGGCCTTATGGAGCCGTGAGGAGCTTCCCCAGGCTGTACGAAGGATTGTTGGCCAAAAGAGGGAAGTAAAGCTCACCCCAAAGGCAATGGAAGAGAAGTTAAATAGAAGCATAAGTGCAAGGAGGGCTAAATTAGCTCAGATAACTGGAAAAATGAAGATAATTGATTGTCTCATGGAAGATAATGCTAATATTAAGACAGTTGAGGACGTAATGCATTATGATTTCTCCAAGTTGTATGAAGAATTTACTGTACTCAATGAAGATGTATTAGCACTTTTGCCTGAAGATGAGGGAAACGCTGATCAGCACAACTGGTTTGATCTTAAATCATCTAACATTAAGGACTATGTCAAGGCCACAGAACAGTGGATGTTAAAGACTCGTCAAGATGCTGGTACAGCAGAGAAAGATAAAGATGACGATGAAGTCGGACCAGATGATAGCATTTCAGAGACTTCAGCCAGACTGAGCAAAAATCGAAAAGAAGGTAGCTCTGTTTCTGGACACAGGTCAGTCGCTTCTACCACATGCTCGTCGCAGCGCATGAAAGTCGAGGTTGAACGGGCAGCGTTGATGGCGCGCGCAGCATCTTTATTAGAGAAGCGAGCTCTTGAATGGGAAGAGGCCCAACTGCAGGCTAAGAAAGAACAGCTGGAACTAAAAACAGCTATTGCGATCTCAAATGCCAAGTTGAGAGTGTTTGAAGATTATGAAGGCTCACAGGATGGCATGAATGACTACTGCCAGTCAATGGTGTCACACAGAGTTGGATCCAGGGCACCTTCAAAGGTTAAAAGAGAGTCTGAAGAACATCTCCCGGCATTACAGCGTGGAAGTGAGGCCTTTCCACTAACAGGAGCATGTGATGCTACCCCAGACGTCAGACGGTCTAGACTAGACCCTGCTGATGACCACCAGAGGCCTGAAGACACAGAGAGAAGCTTATACCGAGTGATGCAACGTCAGAACGAAATTACAGAGATGCTTGTAAAACAACAGAATCTGTTTCGACTCCCTCAAAGAGACATACCAGTGCTCCAAGGCGACCCACTCAAGTATAAGCCCTTCATCAGATCCTTCGAACAAGCCATTGACTCCAAAGCAGAGAGCAGCAGTGATAAGTTGTACTACCTGGGACAGTACGCCAGTGGTAAACCACAAGACCTGGTCAGAAGCTGTGAACACATGAGGCCGGACCGGGATACATAGAAGCCAGGAAGTTGCTGCAGGAGCACTATGGCAATGAGCTGAAGATAGCCACTGCATATATTGAAAAGGCTATCAAGTGGCCACAGATCAGATCAGAGGACGGGGAGGCATTGAACACATATGTTCTTTTTCTCATAGGATGTCGCAACACCATGGAGGATGTTGAATTCATGTAAGAGATGGACAATCCTACGACTATGAGAATCATCATCTCTAAGCTTCCTTACAGCATGAGAGAACAATGGAGAGGAAAAGCCTTTAAGATAATGGAGAGACGGAAAAGTAGAGCCAGGTTTGCAGACTTAGTGAATTTCATAGACAAACAGGCTAAAGTTGCTATGGACCCATTGTTCGGAAACATCAAGGATGTCAGCCCAACTACTGATGGAAGAGTGAAAGTCAAGCCTGCTGAATCAAAAACTCTCAGGAAAGTGAGGATGTTCCCAATGATGGGTGAAAATAGAAATAGGGGGCATAATCTTAGAATAAGGGGCTGCTCTTTCAAAACTGAGATGAGGAGAAACTTCTTCACTCAGAGGGTGATAGGTTTGTGGAATTTGCTGCCCCAGAAAGCTGTGGAAGCTACATCAATAAATAAATTTAAAGCAGAAATAGATAGTTTCCTAGAAGTAAAGGGAATTAAGGGTTACGGGGAGTGGGCAGGAAATTGGACATGAGTCTAGGTTCGGAATGGTCATGGCCCTGTGGGTAGTGGAGCGGGCCCCGGGGCCGTGTAGCCTGGTTCTGCTCCTACTTCTTGTGTTCTAATTCTGTGTTAGATTTCAGGAGATGGTTTTATTCCTGTTCCTGGCTGGGGTGGAGATCGCCTTTACAGAAGGTAAGTACTGTAGAATATACAGGGACAGAGTGATTTTCTGGATGAGTTTCGATCGCCTAGATGGGTCGGAGACGAATTTCCCAGATTTTTTTCTCCCAAATTGGCCATTGTTTTTTTTTTTTAATCTGGTTTTTCGCCTCTCCCGGGAGATCACATGGGTTCGGGTGGGATGGAGAGTGATAGTAGATTTGAGGTTAGGATCAGATCAGCCATGATCTTATTGAATGGCGGAGCAGGCTCGAGGGGCCGATTGGCCTACTCCTGCTCCTATTTCTTATGTTCTTATGTTCTTAGGAAAGGTGGTTCCAAGGGAAGCAGCTTTGCAACTATCGTCACTCAAGCTGGGGAAGAAAAGTCTCAGAACTCATCTCCCAAAAAGTGCAGCACAGTGACGCCTGCTAATGCCTTTCAGAAGCCATGTTTATTCTGCCAGAAGAATCACACATTGGATTTCTGCAGTGACATCAAAGCACAGTCACATAAAGACAGAATTGAATTTCTGAAGGACAATGGCCTATGTTTTGGATGTCTTTCTCAGGGGCACCTGAACAGAAACTGTAAGCAAAGAACAACATGCAGAGAGTGCACTCGGAAACATCCCAGTCTGCTGCATATCAATAAAGAAGAACAAGTCTCTAAGAAGAGTGAAGAGAACAATACCGACGAGAAGGTTGTTTCAAGTGCTCTGGTGTCGCTAGAACCAGAGTCTTGTGGATTCACTGGGGCCGGTGACAGTGATTGTATTCTTGCCATTGTACCTGTAAAGATAAAGTCTAAGAGGAGTGAGAAGTTTGTGGAGACTTACGCCTTCATGGATCCAGGTAGTTCAGCAATGTTCTGCACAGAAACACTCATGCGACAGCTGAACGTTAGAGGCAGAAGAACAGAAATCCTATTACGCACTATGGGTCATGAGAAGTCAATGCAAAGTTATATCCTGTCAGACTTAGAAGTGTGTGGACTTGAAGAGAAGGACTTCATAGACCTGCCTAATGTTTTCACACAGAGGGAGATTCCTGTTAAAATAGGGAACATAGCCCTGCAGAAGGATGTGGAGAGATGGCCTTACCTGGAAAAGGTGCATCTCCCATATATTGAAGCAGAAATTGGCCTATTAATTGGAACCAATGCCTACAAAACTATGGAGCCATGGCAGGTGATAAACAGCAAGGGTGACGGACCCTACGCCGTCAGGACAGCCCTTGGATGGGTAGTCAATGGACCGGTAAAGAGAGATGATGGCAACAAGTCGAACAAGGAGGAACGACAAAATGTCACAGTTAATCGCATCTCTATCGCAAGCATTGAAGAGCTGTTGATACAGCAGTTCAACACAGACTTCTCAGAATGCAACTGTGAGGAAAAGACAGAGATGTCACAAGAAGACCATCAGTTCATGGATTTGATGACAAGGTCTACACAGTTCATTGATGGCCACTATCACATTGGTTTGCCACTGAGAAGACAGACCGCGAAGATGCCGAATAATCGCTGCATAGCAGAGCAGCGCGCCATCAGTCTAAAGAGAAAGATGAACAAGAACCCCGACTTTCACGAAGACTACAAAGGCTTCATGAGAAACATCATAGCGAAAGGCTATGCTGTAAAAGTGCCCGAGGAACAGTTGAACAGAGAAGATGGAAGGGTCTGGTACATTCCTCATCATGGTGTGTATCACCCAAAGAAGAAAAAGATCTGTGTAGTGTTTGACTGCACCGCCTCATTCAGAGGAACTTCACTGAATGATCAGCTGCTTCAAGGTCCTGATCTTACTAATACCCTCATTGGCATCTTGACGAGGTTTAGACAAGAGCTCGTTGCCATGATGGCAGATATAGAATCAATGTTCTACCAAGTCAGAATCCCTGATGAAGATGCTGATCTTCTGTGTTTCCTTTGGTGGCCAGATGGCGACGTTAGTCAAGCTATGGTGGAATGTAGAATGGCTGTACACTTGTTCGGAGCCACATCATCTCCCAGCTGTGCAAGCTACGCTCTCAGAAAAACTGCAGAAGATGGCAAAGGCAAAGCACCATCAGAGGCTGTGGAGACAATCTTCAGAAACTTTTACGTCGATGACTGTCTGAAGTCCGTGTCAACAGAAGACGATGCCATTGCACTGTCAAGAGACCTTAGAACTCTGTGTTCGAATGGAGGATTCCACCTGACTAAGTGGATAAGCAACAGCAGAGCAGTTCTAGCTTCTATCCCAGAAAAGGAAAGAGCCACTGAAGCCAAAGATCTGGACCTGAACCACGATGTCCTTCCTATCGAGAGAGCTCTTGGTGTACAATGGTGCATTGAGTCAGACACGTTCAACTTCAGAATAATGGTGAACAAAAGACCATCCACAAGATGAGGGATTCTCTCCATGGTCAGTTCCATCTACGACCCTCTTGGATTCCTGGCACCACTCATTCTGCCAGTGAAGCGGATCCTACGAGAGCTGTGTAGAGACAAGAGAGGATGGGATGAAGATATCCCAGAAGGTCAAGCTCAGAGATGGCTCAGATGGTTGACAGATTTGCAACAACTTTCTAGCTTCAACGTCAGTAGATGCATCAAGCCTGTGAGTTTTGGAGTTACAAAGACGGCTCAACTACATCATTTCTCGGACGCCAGTGAGGACGGCTATGGCACGGCTACTTGCCTCTTGCTGACAAATCAACAGGGCCAGAAACATTGTGCCTTCCTCATGGGGAAATCCAGGGTGGCTCCGCTTAAGCAGGTCACCATCCCGAGACTGGAGTTGACGGCAGCGGTTGTTGCAGTTAAAGTTGACAAGGTGATGCGGAAAGAGTTACAGCTCCCACTAGAAGAATCTGTCTTCTGGACGGATAACACTACAGTGCTGAAGTATATAGAAAATGAGAAGATACGCTTCAAGACCTTCGTAGCAAACAGAATCTCATCCATTAGAGAAGCTACACAACCATCTCAGTGGAGGTATGTAAACACCTCATTAAACCCAGCAGATCAAGCCTCACAGGGATTGAAGGCTGAAAACTTCATGAGGAGCGAAATTTGGATACAAGGCCCAAGTTATCTGCTGGAAACAGAGAGATCATGGCCAGAAAGACCAGATAGGCCAAGTCAGGTTGCTGAAGATGACATCGAAGTCAAGAGATCAGTCACAGCAAATCTCATAACTACGAAAGAGAACGTTGACACAGTGAACAAGCTTGTTAACCATTTCTCAAGATGGCACCAGCTGAGGAAAGCAGTTGCATGGTTTCTAAGGCTGAAAGAGTTGCTGCTACACCTGAGCGGTAAGAGAAAAAAGTATCGAGCCACTATCAGTCAGTCTGAAAGTAACCCTGATAAGCAGAGAATGCTTCTAAAGCAGTATATGCACCAGCACAAAACCACATTGGGTAAGAATTCATTGACAGTGGAGGATTTGGCCAAGGCTGAGATGGAGATAGTTTGCTTCAGCCAAAGACAAAGATATCCAGAAGAAATCGAAGCTTTACAGCGAAATACTCCAATCAAGAAAGGTAGTCATATCTACAAGCTGGACCCTACACTCCAAGATGGAGTACTGAGGGTGGGAGGGTGACTAAACAAATCTGCTATGCCAGAGGAGGCCAAGCATCCTGCTATCCTTTCTAAGGACCTCCGGGTCGCTACACTCATTCTTCAGCATATACACCAGAGTATTGGACACAGTGGGAGGAACCACGTGCTTGCAAAGCTAAGACAAAGATACTGGATTCCAGGAGCTAATTCTGTAATAAGAAAAATACTCTCTGAATGCATTGTTTGCAGACGGCTACACGCTAGAGCTGGGGAGCAGAAAATGGCAGACCTGCCTGAAGACCGTTTGTTACCAGACAAGCCCCCATTTACAAACGTAGGGGTGGACTATTTCGGGCCTTTCGAGGTAAAGCGAGGACGGAGCCTTGTCAAGAGATATGGTGTGCTTTTCACTTGTTCGACCATCAGAGCAGTTCATATTGAGGTGGCACACACGCTTGACACTGATTCCTGTATTAACGCCCTGTGGCGCTTTGTCTGTAGAAGAGGACAGGTGTCCGTTATGCGTTCTGATAATGGCACTAATTTTGTCGGAGCAGAGAGAGAACTACGGGAAGCTATTGAAGGTTGGAATCAGCTCAAAATACAGAAAGCCATGATGCAAACAGGAATTAAGTGGATCTTCAATCCACCGGCTGCATCCCACCACGGAGGTGTCTGGGAAAGACAGATACGCACCGTAAGAAAACTACTCAGTTCTGTACTGAAGCTGCAAACGCTTGACGATGAGGGACTTCAAACCGTTCTGTGTGAGGTTGAAGCCATCATTAGTGACCGACCGATAACTAAGACATCTGATGATCCCAATGACCTCGAAGCCCTGACCCCGAACCACCTGTTGTTGTTGAAAACACAGCCAGTCATGCCCCCGGGAGTCTTCAAAAAGGAAGGTCTGTATGCACGTCGGAAGTGGAGGCAAGTTCAGTATATGTCAGACCTTTTCTGGACCAGATGGACAAGAGAATACTTACCTCTGCTACAGGAGTGTCAAAAATGGTCCAAAGTAAAGAGGAACTTCATTGTCGGAGACATCGTCTTAATCGTGGATGATTCAGCCCCCAGAAATTCTTGGTTGATGGGAAAAATAATTAAGACCATGCCAGACTCCAGAGGCGTTGTTCGTCGCGTTTGTTTGCAAACCAAGACCAGTACCCTGGAAAGACCGATCACAAAGCTCTGCCTGCTACAAGAAGCAGAATGAAAGGTTCCCGATCAAAAAAAAAGGGACATTTATATTGTAAATATGTTGAACTCACTAGTTTATGACTCTTAAGAATGTTTGAGTAATTGCTATGCTTCACGTGCCTAGTCAATTAGGGGCCGGAATGTAAGAGTCATGAAAGTTTAAGAAATTGTAAAGAAGAAAGAAAATACTTTAAAATATTGGTTAAATATTATGGTACAGTATGTATGTACATTTGTTTATTATTGGTGCATATTCTAGCATAATATAGTTAATTAGGTAAATTATTGTATTGTATTGAGAAACCCCCTATTTTCTTGTTCCAATAGTATAGTCTGAGATAACCCCTTTATTCTTGCTCCAATGGTATAATCCTTAAGCTTGTCACATGGTATCCACCCATTTTACAGTTCAAGCTCCACCAGGCTAGAGAGAAGCTTTGATGGCTGGAGCAATACAGTTTTTGACCGTGTGTGTATTTAAACGTGTTTTACTTTGAAATCCTGTTTGAAATATATTACAGTAAACAGTTAAAAGACAAAGTTACGTTTTGGAACGTTTTATTTCGACACGCGTCTACTTGTTGCTAAAAGCCTCAAAGCTCAGTGGCTGCATATTGAAAACTACGGAGCGCCACTACAAGTGCTTTAAAATTCAGAGGTGGGAGTGATTCACTAACAGGTCAAACTCAGTTCCCAGCACCAACATTAATTTGTATTTCCCCCAATTCTTTTGGTTCAGGGGAGAGAGGCTCTTCCTGGTTTGGCCTAAATTGGCACCAATCTCATTCTAGAGGGCCACCTTGGCACCATCGGTGGCATTCTTGCCTTTGAAGTAGATTTTAGGGGCCCAAAATTCCTGGGCTGGTGCTTAGAAACATAGAAACATAGCAGATAGGAGCAGGAGTAGGCCATTCGGCCCCTCGAGCCTGCTCCACCATTCAATGAGATCATGGCTGATCAAATTCAGTACCCTGTCACCATATCCCTTGATCCCTTTAGCCTTAAGAAATATATCCAACTCTTTCTTGAATATATTTAATGAATTGGCATCTACTGTCTTCTGTGGTAGAGAATTCCACAGGTTC
Organism: Somniosus microcephalus; assembly: GCF_052327205.1. Taxonomy (NCBI): domain Eukaryota; kingdom Metazoa; phylum Chordata; class Chondrichthyes; order Squaliformes; family Somniosidae; genus Somniosus; species Somniosus microcephalus. The sequence goes on along the minus strand of NW_028225179.1, from coordinate 88,257,480 downwards.
ACCACTCTCTGGGTGAAGAAATTCCTCCTCATTTCTGTCCCAAATGGCCTGCCCCTTATCCTTAGACTGTGACTCCTGGTTCTGGACTCCCCGACCATCAGGAGCATCCTTCCTGCATCTAGTCTGTCCAGTCCTGTCAGAATTTTATAGGTTTCGATGAGATCCCCTCTCATTCTTCTAAACTCCAGTGAGTACAAGCCCAATCAACCCAATCTCTCCTCATACGTCATTCCTGCCATCACAGGTATCAGCCTGGTGAATCTTCGCTGAACTCCTTCCATGGCAAGAACATCCTTCCTCAGATAAGGCGACGAAAACTGCACACAATACTCAAGATGTGGTCTCACCAAGGCCCTGTACAACTGCAGCAAGACATCCTTGTTCCTGTAATCAAACCCTCTCGCTACGAAGGCTAACATACCATTTGCCTTCTTAACCACCTGCTGCACCTGCATGCTTACCTTCAGCGACTGGTGCACAAGGACACCCAGGTTTCGTTGTACTTCCGCTTCTCCCAATCTATTGCCATTCAAATAATAATCTGCCTTCCTGTTTTTGCCACCAAAGTGGATAACCTCACATTTATCCACGTTATATTGCATCTGCCATGCTTCTGCCCAATCACTCAACCTGAGAGAGAGGTGTTGGAATGTAACGCTTAGAAGGTGAGATGGGCAGACAAAAAATGGAAAAAGCGCTGGAGGAAGAGTGCCTACATAAACAGAAACAAAAATGGAAGCGAATACAGAAAGAGAAACAGCAACAAAAAGATAGAGGTGTTCGGCAACTGAAAGTGGCAAAACAGTCTGAGGTGTTGCTCGTTATGGGAGAAGCCTGTGCAGAAGCACTTCAAGTTTCTGTAGCAATGGGCTTCCTCAGAAATGATAAGATGTTCAGTGGAAAGCTAAAATGTGGGATTTATAAGCATGGACTAAAGGGATGCAGAATGGGAGTTGGAATGCTGAAAATGTTGCGGGAGGCAGATTTAGTGGTTCTAGAGGTTGGACTAAAATAGGACTAGGTCTTTCGACTGGATCTTCAGTGTTCCCTTCACCCTTTACTCTATGTCGTTACACCCCTGCCAAATACTAGAAAAAAGTGTTAAGAATTATGCAGGAGGTAACAGGCTTGGGTGACGATAACTGACTGTGAGTTTAAGATTTTGCATCAGTACAGAATGGAATTAAGTAGAAAACATCAGAAATCGAAATTTTGTAGAAGTGAAAAAGGATGAATTAGTCTATGATGGAATAAAGTGAAACAATGAAGAACATATCTCTTTTCTGCTATTCTACATAAGTTTTTTTGTGTTCAGTTTAAATGTAATGTCTCTTTACAAAACATGTGTGAGTGTAACTGGTAAAACAGATAAGGGAGAACCAGTGGATGTGGTGTATTTGGACTTTCAGAAGGCTATCGATAAGGTCCCGCATAAGAGATTAGCGTGTAAAGTTAAAGCACATGGGACTGGCGGTAAGGTACTGAATGGATAGAGAACTGGTTGGCGGACAGAAAGCAAAGAGTTGGAATAAACGGGTCTTGTTCTGAGTGTCAGGCAGTGACTAGTGGGGTACCACAGGGATCAGTCCTGGAGCCCCAGCTATTCACAATATATATTAATGATCTAGTTGAGGGAACTAGATGTAATATCTCCAAGTTTGCAGACGACACAAAGCTGGGTGGGCGTGTGTGCTGTGAGGAGGATGCTGGGAAACTCCATTATGATTTGGACAGGTTGGGTGATTGGGCAGAAACATGGCAGATGCAGTATAATGTGGATAAATGCGAGGTTATCCACTTTGGTGGCAAAAACAGGAAGGCAGATTATTATCTGAACGGCAATAGATTGGGAGAAGCGGAAGTGCCACGAGACCTGGGTGTCCTTGTGCACCAGCCGCTGAAGGTAAGCATGCAGATGCAGCAGGCGATTAAGAAGGCAAATGGTATGTTGGCCTTTGTAGCGAGATGGTTCGAGTACTAGAACAAGGATGTCTTGCTGCAGTTGTACAGGGCCTTGGTGAGACCACACCTTGAGTATTGTGGGCAGTTTTGGTCGCCTTATCTGAGGAAGGATGTTCTTGCCATGGAGTGCAGTGAAGATTCACCAGACTCATACCTGGGATGGCAGGAGTGATGTATGAGTAGAGATTGGGTCGATTGGGCTTATACTTGCTGGTGTTTAGAAGAATGAGATCGGATCTCATTGAAACTTATAAAATTCTAACAGGACTGGACAGACTAGATGTAGGAAGGATGTTCCCAATGGCGGGAGAGTCGAGAACCAGGGGTCACAGTCTAAAGATAAGGGGTAAGCCATTTAGGACAGAGATGAGGAGGAATTTCTTCACCCAGAGTGTGGTGAACCTGTGGAATTCTCTACCACAGAAGGCAGTTGAGGCCAATTCATTAAATATATTCAAGAAGGAGTTAGATATATTTCTTAAGGCTAAAGGGATCAAGGGATATGGGGAGAAGGCAGGGACAGGTTGCTGAGTTTGGATGATCAGCCATGATCTCATTGAATGGCGGAGTAGGCTCGAGGGGCCGAATAGCCTACTCCTGCTCCTATCTTCTATGTTTCTATGTTAGTGTGTCACTGGCTGTGGCTCTACCCTCTTTTCAAAGCTGTGTTGTGTTTAGTTTAAGATATTGGTCTGAATTAAATGGGAGCTACTGAGATTAACCAACCTAGTAAATTGTGAAAAACTAAATGTTAATATGGCCATGGTGACATTCTATTTGTTGTAAATTGTGTGAAAGTCTCTAGTTCCAGACAGGAGATTATCATATAAAAAACTGGCATTTTTGCATTTCTGACCAATGTCAAGGACGCAATGATCTGAAGTGACTCTGATTGTTTAATTATCTTGGTGGTACTGAAATGTGGGACTAGGGAAATCAAGAGAGAAAGCAATTGCTTTCTGTATGATAACAATCTGTAGACATGTTGTAGTTGGATTATACTACAGCATTGTTTCACAGAGTTTGTAAAGTGTTAAACTGATGTTCACAACGATTTCTGCTCTTTTAAAATGATTTTAATTCCTCAGGATGGATAAAAAAGTTGGTAATATTTTTGTGCCTTCGTGGCTCATGTTTTGAACATTGGAAGTAAAAGAGAAGCTGGAATTTATTTTTGAATTTAATTGCATCCGAATCTTTCTACAAGTTTAAAAGGCAGTAAGACTTTTCAAAAGTAACATTGTTTTTTTTAAGTTGGCGAAAGTTTTTTAAGTGTACTTGAAAGCTGCGATAATGGCACAAGTTGATACTGATTGACGATGTCTGGGTTTGTCTTCTTTTGAAATGCAATAAAAGAAGTTAACTCTTTCCAAAAGCACCTGTGTGGTTTTTTTTGGTTTGTAGTTTCAAATTAACTCTGTCTTTAATTCACTAAGAAATAATTTTTGCATTGCTGAATGTAAACATTTTGGACGTTAGTAAATTTTAAGTTTCTTAATTTGAGTTGATGTTTCCTCAGGGAGCTAAGGGAATGAGAAATTGACAAATTTACAAATCGGGCTCTCAAGAAAAGCCATAATGGAATTTATTTTTATTTTTCTTGGCTGGGGTGGAGATCGCCTTTACAGAAGGTAAGTATTGTAGAAAATATAGGGACAGAGTGATCTCCTGGACGAGTTTCGATCGCCTAGATGGGTCGGAGAGGAATTTCCCAGATTTTTTCTCCCAAATTGGCCATTGGGTTTTTTATCTGGTTTTTCGCCTCTCCCGGGAGATCACATGGGTTCGGGTGGGATGGAGAGTGATAGAAGATTTGAGGTTAGGATCAGATCAGCCATGATCTTATTGAATGGTGGAGCAGGCTCGAGGGGCCGATTGGCCTACTCCTGCTCCTATTTCTTATGTTCTTATGTTAAGCAGAGGGCCATATGTGTGTTGATGGTGCAGGATTAATAAGAGTTTCTTTGAAATAAAATGACTTGAGCGAATTACAGAGAAACCTTTGCTGGAAAAGTGTTGGTGCTGTAGGAGCTCCAGTAGTGTTCAGAATTTAAGTTCTTATCTGCAGACTTTGATGGATCGCGAATGTCGCAGTGTGGTGACAAATTTGGACTTAAGACTTTGCCTTTCACATGCTTGAATTTAGCCTATTCCGAAGGTGTTATCTTCCAAGATAGATTGCTCGAGGAGAGAAGATAAAAGGCTTACATCCAAATGCAATTGCACGCACTACCGTTTTCATTGTAAAACCACTGAGCCTGGGCATAATTTGTTTGTGAAATTAAAATTTATTAGATAAATTGATGAGTTGCTGTTCAAGCACTCGAGAACGGATATTTCCCTGAAGCTTAGCGGATAATTTAACTGTATTTGTGTAATTGAAAACGTACACTCTAACTGGTTCCTGTCCAATACTGTGTATGAAGGGAGAACGTTTTTGGGGGTTAAAGTTGTTGAACATTGACAAGTCCCGTCAGTCGGGATATTTTGAAAAAGTGGTCAAATAAGAGTTTAAGTACAATGAACAAAAATGTATTAATAACTTGGATTGATTTTTTAACTTTGTTAATTGGTAATGATCATATTGTTGGGATGTTAACAGTCCTCCAGGGCGCATAAATGAGATGAAATGGTAAAATAATGGGATGTGTAAAATTGGATCAGACGATTGAGGATATAAGATAGAAACAGGGGAAATTACACCACCTAATGGGAATTTTTATAAAATCATTTTCCTAGGTGATTATGGGTGAATTTCAGGAACCAGAAAAGGGTTAGGAAAAGATGTACGGGTGCACCCCTGAGTGCCATAAATCAGCTGGTCATGTTTCCTGAAAGGATTTCAATTTGGTATCAGACTGCATTCTATTGAAAGCCAGTAAAGTGCAGGTAAAATAATTTTATCTTGGAAGAATTGGTTTCTCTTGGAGGTGTTTGTTTATTTGCCTATACTGAACAATGAGAATAATGTACTTGATAGCCTGGCCACCACCTGGCATTGGGACCGTGCAGGAGGAGATGAGAAAAGAACTTTGATCTTTCGATAAGATCATTTAAAAGCCCAGAAATGGCTCCTATCGGATGTCAAGTGTGGTATGATATTTGGAGAGCTGTGTGTGCAAATTTGATACATTGCGCATAAGGCAACGAGCATGCGGTAATGCATGATAAAGATACACTGAAGAACGGGCCTCAGACATGCTCAGTTACTTGACAACATCACAACATGAAATGGTTAATGTAGCTCAGGAGCATAACAATGTTTTATATAAAAATCACTGACATAAGCTCATTAGCGAAACTAACATTTTAATAAAGCAATATAGCGTTAACTGCACTGGTACCTATAATAGGGATGGAAATTAAAGTAAAGAGGGACCTGGAATTTGAATTTCTAAAATTCAGTGTCTAGTTCCTTGGAGCTGACAATTAAATTAGGATGCCTGCAAGATAGTGGCAGATAATACTTAACAAGAATATACACAAGGTGGATACTGTTAAAAGACGAGCTGGAGAATCCTTTTAAGTCCCTGATTTTTTGATAATACGGTACACTGTAATATTCTGTGCAATGTATAATGATTTTCTTTGAGTGTATCATGATATTAACCAAATTAAACTTACACTAGATGAGCAAAAGGATCGAGACAGGTATGTGAAGCTAATAAGATTTAAACCTTAAAGAAACCATGAGGGTTCTCCAACGGCAGTTGGAGATTAAGGTTGATAAATAGTAAAGATAACAATTATCTTCGATTAGTTCTGTAGTTTAAAAATCCTAACATTAAAAGACTGATGGTGTATATGAAACAACATAATTCTGGCATTGAAAATGGGGCATCTGCCTGTGGAAATCATGAATCATGGGTGACAGTTTAAAACAGTTCAGCACCGTGAACAAGAATTATACAGTATAGGAAGTCAACCTCGCTATATGAGCATGCATCATAAGAACTAATAAATGGTGGATATGTTGCACAACCTGGACAGCCGTTGGATATCTTGGAGGGTTAACGTTTAATAGTCGAGCTTCTTTGTATCTTGGAGTAGCAGCTCTTCCAAGATAAACAGGTTGGCTTTGAAGTATCGAGTGAGAAATGCAGAGTTTTCTTCCGATACGTAAAGTGCTTGTGTAAGGAAATATAAGTGACAATAATAAATGTTAGCCATGAGCGATTAAAGCTAACTTTAGGGGGTAGGGTAATAAACATAGGCCGATGTATCCATTAGCTCTAGTACAGAAAGATGAAAATTAATAAAGCCTGTTCTTCAGCGAAATTACGAACACTTACATCAGGAAGTCTTGTTTGAGTGAAGTAGCTTTGAAGTGAACAACTACAATGGTTTACATGATTAGGCTGTCGTTAAAGGATTTGGCAATAGATACATCATGAGGTCTTATCTATGACATGCACATGTGACGTAGGCAATATACGGTGTATAAAGGAGCACGACTTTTGGCCGTTCTTCAGAGAGCTCGAAAGATACAGATACCGAAAGCTGCTCTCTGTGTATCCAGTTAGGCAGATCACTGTGCAGTATCTCATTAAAGTCTGTTCCATAAAATCTACCATCAACTATCTCTTGTTTATGCAAAATGTGTTGTTGTGAACCATAGAAGGACGGAAGTTTAATGCTAACATTTGCCACTGAAATTATTTGTTGTGACTGATTAGTAAGATTGGTCCAATGTCAGGGAGAAATAACATGGCCAAGCTTGCGACATGGTCCTTGTGCTACAGAGTCACCAGTGAGAATGTGAGTTAGATCAAACTATTGTCATTGGGTCACTATAATGTTAGGACTGTTAATGTTAGGGTTTGGAAATTATTCCGGTGAAGTTGTTCCTAATCAGCAGTTGTTGTTGCCTCTGGGCATGACCAGGCTCCCAGTCTGCCAAGCTCCGACTTCTACGCTGGCTCTGTGACATCAGTCGACTGACCCTGATTTCTTGGGGCATCATCTAGGACCTCTTCAGAATCACTGGGGTGTTTGCAGCATTTTTTAACATGCAACAGATTTCATTGCTATGGAAAATTATGATGGCTATCCAGGCACCTGAATGTTGATCTTACCTGTGGATCAGTAGCAGCATGAATTCTCATCTGAGTCGCACAAGGTAGCCTTGGACTTCTCCTACTCTGGGCTACCCCTTCCCTGATCATGTTTCTGTTCATCCACTTGCCTTGTGCTCGGAAGCAGTTCCTTCAAGATCCCAGGTTGCATCCTCCTGCCACTCAGTTTTAATATAATAGCGAAATACTGTGGATGCTGGAATCTGAAATAAAAGCACAAAATGCTGGAAGTATTCAGCAGGTCAGGCAGCATCTGTGGAAAGAGAAACAGAGTTATCGCTTCAGGTCTTTGACCCTTCTTCAGAACTGGAAAAGTTAGAGATGTAACAGATTTTCACCAGGTGCAGAGACAGGGAAAGGTGGGAGGGGAGGAAAGAACATTCTCCACTCCACTCTAACTCTGATCTATCCATCCTCTGTCTCTTACACTGTTCCAACGAAGCTCAGCATAAGCTCGAGAAACAGCAACTCATCTTTCGATTAGGCACTTTACAGCCTCCAGGACTCAACATCGAGTTCAACAATTTCAGACCATAACCTCTGTTAAGTCTGTGAATTATTTAGTTAATTAAGACACAGACTAATGAGTAACAATAAAAACAGGTCTTTACTGGTTGGAGGTAGGGACTATACTGAATACAAGATTACTGCACAGTGCTTATATACCGGTGTGTTCACCCCCGGTATTACGTCTACAGCAGCCTGAGAAAGTAGTACATCTCTTAAGGTGGAACAGGCTTAAGCTCTCTTAAGGTGGAACAGGTTACATACACAACAACCTCTTCCCCTATTTTTCAGCTGTTGATGATTCTGCCCATCCTATTTGCAGCATTTAACCAATCCTGCCTTCCAACCGATCACAGACTGTCCCTTTTGTTCTATCATCCCCTCCCCCTTTCCCGGCCCCTGCACTTGCTTCAAATCTGTTACATCTCTAATTGTTTCTAGTTCTGACGAAAGGCCACAGACCTGAAGCGTTAACCCTCTTTCTCTCTCCACAGATGCTGCCTGACCTGCTGATTAAACCCAGCATTTTCTGTTTTTGCCCGGATTTACCGGCTTGGCAACAGCTTGCCACCAGCGTCGGGGCAGTTTTCGGGAGGGATATTAGCAGGAGGCAGGCTAATTACTACCGGCCGTTACATTCAGTGGAGTCTACTTATTGCCGCTCCCAGACAAGCACGCCCCTCACATTGCTGGTCTGGAGTTAAAATAAAGCCAACAAGAGATGTTATTTCCACTTCTACTCTGGCCCAATCGTTACTCGCTTTGTTGTTTATTTCCACCATTTCAGATCCAGTCAGAACTAAAGACATGGAAACCTGAGAAGTGATGTGTGTAGTGGAATATCTCCAAGGAACAGTTAGTCCCTTGGATTGAACAAAATAGGGAGTCACAGACTTCAGATATTATGAGCCATTGTTTTAATGTTTTATTTACTTGTCACTTCCAATAAAAGATGTTTTAATCGTTCCCCAATCAGTCATTAAATCCACCGATTGTTAATCCATGTAAATAGACAGTCCTCTTCAAAACACAACTAGCTACATTTCTGCCTCATGAATTTCCAAACAAAGGCTTGGACAAAGATGAATAAAACCCCATAAAAATTATATGATGTTTATTTTTACACAGACTGACAGGTTTGCACAGTTAACGTCATCACTGGCATGAGAACAATGGAACTCTCTTATTGAAATTTCACGATCACGTATGACTCATCGTTTTAGAGGGTTTACTCAAATGACATTCGAATGGTCAAACTGTCCATCTATCTGTTAATCCCTCTTTACCTCCACGCAAGGTCTGTTACTAGCTCCAGAAATCTAACATTGCTGCATATCTGTGGGGCTGCTCAGCTGTATACAACTGATTATATCACTTTTTGTGTGTATCTGAATGTTATTCGATCTCACCTGTAGCATTGAGGCCCCTTAATATAAATTATGTATGGTATAGATTAAAGAAGATAGAGAACATTCTTGATGTCACTTATAGTGAAAACTGAAGTGCTTGATTCTGAAACTGAGTGATATAATGGCCCAGAAATTAGGTTCGGGGGCTTGCCACGCGTGCAAGCCCCCGATGTGCACTCACCCGGCGCGCCAACATCTGAAGCCTGGGCCTGCTTGGAATTCCTGTCACTGGCCCGGTTCAGATGTCGGCGCGATGTACTTGCCTGATCCAGCGGTGTAGTTAGTGCAATATGCCAGCTGGGATCAGGTGAGCACTGTGCAGCCAATCAGGGGAGGGGAAACTTCAGTCATGAGTTTGATAGTAAGAACTGTCAAACTCATGAATAGTACGGGCGCCCAAAAGACTAGTTTAACTTTAAATAAAATTTTAAAAAACATCCCAATAATTAAATAAACTATAATTAACTTTAAAAAACTATTTTAAACAATTAATCAAATTTTTGAAAAGAATAATTTTTTTAAAAATCGGGTCTAAAACTACACTTACCTTACTGTAAAGTCCTTAAAAACAATAAAGCTGTGGAAAAAATGTTATAATTTTAAGTAATAGACCACTTACCTTAAAGAATGAAGTCTTACACATGCGCAAACCTGTGGGAAAAAAAAAGAATTTCAGCGCACACGCGCAGACTCCTGCGCGCACGTGTTCGTCCTCTGAACAGGAAATGCCAGTTTCCCGCGCATGCGCTGTGCATACTGAAATCCGGCACTTCCAACGGGCCCACTCGTGAGTACCCCATCCGTACTCACGCGTTGGGACCGGAATTACTGGCCCAATATTATATTGCTTTAAGCTGGAGTCAGTTCGTTTTCTGAGGCGTCCAGCTACTGCTGCGCTGTTGTAATTCTAAATCCATGTGGTGATTTCCTTGGTAAACATGGGATAAATTTTAGTCTTTACATCCGGGGTGTTTTGCATCACCTGGGGTTAGCACAAAAAGCCAAATCCTCAGCTGAGGAGAGATTTCCCTAAAATCAGCGGATTGTCCTCCATTACTATAAATGGAAGAAAATCGGGTGGGTTCTGTTCACACCTGCGGTCATAGCTACCAGATTTTCCTTACTACACACGGGTAGAGCTGTGCTATCGTGTCTGCCTCTCACTCCCCGTCTGATGTTCAGTTCCATTGACTTCAATAGAACTCAATATCAAGCGAGGCATATAACAGGCGGCCCAGGCACTACCTCCTGTTCGGCGCCACTGCCCAAAACCAATTTCTACCCCACAGAGTCGGCCGATGTTTAATGCCCAGGCGATAACAATCTATCCAAAGATTCCTGTGCATGTTAGAAGTAGCGTGACTCCAATAGAATTTTCACTGCTCTCCTCCCGATATTGCGCCACAGCTTCGATAAAAGATCTTTGTAATCCGGGAGAAAGGATGTAAAGAGTTGAATTTACCATAGGAAATTGGCCGATCCCTCCCAGTAATTGTATTCAATAGTGTTGCTGCAGAAACTACATCCCTGATGCAGGGATCATGTCCACCATCAACAATGGGATGAAAGTCGGGCGGGGTTTACAATGGGCAGGTCGCCCGTTCTTCACATTATCACCCATGTGGTAAAGGTGAAAATTACCCTCTTTGCTGGTCCTACTGTCACGTTCGATAAACCAAGTGAAAAAATAGTTCAAATCAGTAATAGACTTTAATTCATTTGTTGGTAGTTTTTTTAAACGTTTATTATTTATGAAAACTGGAGGAAAGAGTAATACCGCGTCACATATAACGCACAGATGGACGATCGATAAACTGGGATATGGGAATTATATAGGATGCCTGTACAGTCACTGGGATTTCCAGTGCTATGTTTGTACAAGCTAAAGTGCCCAAAGCTTACGTTCCCATTCTTGACAGAGATTTGGATCTGAGACAAGAGCTATTTCTGTTTATATTATCCGGCTTAGGCTGGATGCTAACGAACCCTTTTATGTCGTCAAATGAGGGAGAATAATTATTTTGTCGAGAAGTGATGGACCTGAAACGTTAACTCTGTTTCGCTCTCCACAGATGTTGCCTGACCTGCTGAGTATTTCCAGCATTTCCTGCTTTTATTTCAGATTTCCGCCCTCCACCGTGTTTTGCTTTTGACAATAATTACACTTCTATTCAAAAACGCAGCTTGAAATACATTTAGGATAATGTGGAGAAATTATTAAAGGGGAGCGGCCGCTATCTGGGGGTTGAAATTCTTAGGAGGAATGGCACGGGCTGCCTGTTATACGCCCCTCCCGATATTCAGCTCCATTGGTCTAAGAAACTGGACAATGAGCGGGCAGATAATGGGCGGCCCGCGCTTTACCACCCACGACAATCCTCGTCCTGTTTGCAAAGCACGGTCATTCTCTCCAGAGCCCCGCTTGATATTAATAGCTATTGCATATTATTAATAAACTATATTTCAAATGCGCTTTATATGTTTGCACTTGTGGCAGTGCAGCGTCGACGCTTATATAGTAATAATATGATCAATCATAAAATTCCCTCTGCCCAAGCTCAGACCCCACCGTCTAACCAGCTCTTTGATGTAAGTGATGCGGACGGTACATAGTTGGGGCACAATCCAAAATGAAATGTTTTCCATTATATTGTGCTCATGAAACAATGTATCACTGAGAAAAATTTCTTTGCTGGTCATTTGTTGAAGAAAGGCACGAGAAGGATACCAGGTAAGAATTTTCATCTGCTTCCAGAAGACTAAATGATAGAATATCACAATTGCAAAATACTGCGGATGCTGGAAATCTGAAATAACAACAGAAAACGCTGGAAAAACTCAGCAGGCCAGGCAGCATCCGGAGAGAGAAACAGAGTTAATGTTTCAGCTCGAAGATCTTTCGTCAGAACTGGAAAATAGCAGGACATGGAGCAGATTTAAAAGCAAGTTTAGGGGCTGGGAAATGGGGGAGGGGATGCAAGAACAAAAGGGAATGTCTGTGATAGGATGGAAGGCAGGAGAAGTAAAGAGGCATTAAGAGATATTCAAGGCAAAAGGAGATGGTAATGGGACAGGTTAAGAAACAAAGGATGGCTCTAGATGAAGTGTGAATTGCGCTGGCAGAATGAAAGACAGCTGCCGTGTGGGAGGGGAAAAAAAAGCACAAACAAAAAGTGTGGATAAAAAATATAAATATGATAGGGACCGAGGTTATGATCTGAAATTGTTGAACTCAATGTTGAGTCCAGAAGGCTGTAAAGTGCCTAATCGAAAGATGAGCTGCTGTTCCCCGAGCTTACGCTGAACTTTCGTGGAACAATACAAGAGGCCGAGGACGGTGAGGTTTGAGTGGGAATGGGGCTGTGAATTAAAGTGACAGGCAACCGGAAGCTCCGGGTCCCCCTTATGGACTGAATGGAGGTGTTCTGCAAAGCAGTCACGCAATCTGCGATTGGTCTCCCCAATGTAGAGGAGACCGCATCGTGAGCAGCGAATACAGTATAGTAAATTGCAAGAAGTACGAGTAAATCGCTGTTTCACCTGGAAGGGGTGTTTGGGGCCCTGGACAGTGGGAACGGAGGAGGTATAAGGGCATGTGTTGCACCTCCTGCGCTTGCATGGGAAGGTGGCGGGTGAAGGGGAAGGGGTGCTGGGGGTGACAGAGGAGTTGACTAGGTTGTCGCAGAGGGAGCGGTCCCTACAGAATGCTGAAAGGGGAGGTGAGGGGAAGATGTGTTTGGTGGTGGGATCACCCTGGAGGTGGCGGAAATGGCGGAGGGTGATCCATTGAATGTGGAGGCTGGTGGAGTGAAAGGTGAGGACAAGGGCAACTGTATCGTGGTTCCGGGAGGGAGGTGCAGGGGTGAGAGCAGAAGTGCAGGAGATAGAACGGACGTGGTCGAGGGCCGTGTCAACCACTCTAGAGGGGAATCCTCGGTTGAGGAAAAAGGAACACATTTCGGAAGAACTGGTATGGAAGGTGGCATTGTCAGAGCAGATGCGGCAGAGATGGAGAAACTGGGAGAATGGAATAGAGTCCTTACAGGAGGAAGTGTAGTCCAGGTAGCTGTGGGAGTCAGTGGGCTTGTAGTGAATGTTTGTCAATAACCTATCCCCAGAGATGGAGACGGAGAAGTCAAGGAAGGGAAGGGAAGAGTCGGAGATGGATCATGTGAAGGTGAGGGAAGGGTGGAAATTGGAAGCAATGTGAATGAAATTGTCTAGTTCAGGGCGAGAGCAGGAAACGGCACTGATACAGTCATCAATGTACCAGAAAAAGAGGTGAGGGAGGGGACTCGAGTAGGACTGGAACAAAGTGTGTTCCACATATCCCACAAAAAGGCAGGCATAGCTAGGACCTGTGCGGGTAGCCATAGCAACACCTTTGATTTGGAGGAAATGAGTGGAGTCAAAGGAGAAGTTGTTCAATGTGAGAACAAGTTCAGCCAGTCGGAGGAGGGTGGTGGTGGATGGGGACTGGTCGGGCCTCTGTTCAAGGAAGAAGCGGAGCGCCCTCAGGCCATCCTGGTGGGGGATGGAGGTGTAGAGGGATTGTACGTCCATGGTGAAAAGGAGGCGGTTGGGGCCAGGAAACTGGAAACTGTTAAAGTGGCGGAGGGCGTCAGAAGAGTCGCGGATGTAATTGGGAAGAGATTGGACAAGGGGAGAAAAAATAGAGTCAATATAGGAAGAGATAAGTTCCATGGGGCAAGAACAGGCTGAAACGATGGGTCTACCAGGGCAGTCCTGTTTGTGGATCTTGGGAAGGAGGTAGAAGTGGGCTGTACAGGGTTGGGGAACTATGAGGCGGGCGGCCGTGGGGGGAAGATCTCCAAAGGAGATGAGGTCGGTGACAGTCTTGGAAATGGTGGCTTGATGTTCGGTAGTGGGGTCATGGTCCAGGGGGAGGTAGGAAGAGGTGTCGGAGAGTTGGCGTTCAGCTTCCGCTAGGTAGAGGTCGATTCACCAAACAACAACAGCACCACCTTTGTCAGCAGGTTTAATGACAATGTCGGGGTTGGATCTAAGAGAACGGAGTGTTGCAAGTTCAGAGGGAGGTAGGTTGGAGTGAGTGAGGGGAGCAGAGAACTGGAGACGGCCGATGTCACGGCGGCAGTTAGCAATGAAAAGATCTAGAGAGGGTAAGAGGCCAGAGGGAGGGGTCCAGGTGGAACCAGAATTCTGAAAGTGGGAAAAAGGGTCAGCCATGCGGGGGGAAGACTCCTGGCCAAAGAAGTGGGCATGGAGATGAAGACGGCAGAAAAAGAGCTCACCATCATGCCGAGCTTGCAATTCATTGAGATGGGGGCGTAAGGGGATGAAGCTCAGGCCTTTGCTGAGGACGGATCATTCGGGGTCAGAGAGGGAAAGGTCAGAGGGGATAGTGAAAATGCGGCAGGGGGTGAGATTGGGAGAAGGGGGGTCAGAGGAAAGTGAAGGGGAAGAAGTTTCCGGAGGGGCATTGGTGTTCAAGGGCTGATGAAGCTTGCAATCCTTGACATCAGTAAGGAAGAAAAAAAGTGTTTGTTTGAAGCGTTGGATGAGTCGAAGGTTGAAATGGAACTGTGGACCCGGACAGCTTTGAGATAGAGTGCGTCAGTGCTGCTGAAGAGAGAGGTCGAGAGTGTACATATGGTGGAGCATGGCATTGAGCGTGGATCTCAAGATGCGGCGAGAGCAGTAGTTCGAGGAACGATGAATATCTTGGAGATATTTGTAATCCTGGGTGGATCCGAAACACGAAGGGTGGAAGTTTAGTTGGAATATTATAGAATATTACAGTCAGACTCATGTTATCCCACTGAAACCGACAATGCATCATAATTGAGGAGATTTGAAATAAGGAGATACTGGGGAACAATTTCAAACAAACGTTTGGCTTGATTCTGGAGTTGCGGTTCGACCGCCCGCTATTATCATTTAGTGGATCTGTAACGCCGGTTTATACCAAGAAAGACAGATCGAAAGCTGCCCCACAATGTGTATGGATGCAGAGGGATAAGCAGATCAGCCGCCCTTTTGGATTTTTTTTGCACCTAGCCGGAAATTCCTTTCTATTGCTGTGAATGGAAATTAAAATCCGGCGGATTCAATTGCGGCCACCTTGGTTTTTGGTCTGACATTCACTGCTGCATGTTTTAGCGTGAAAAGAAAACTTTCCCTGAATTTCATACCAAGAACTGTCGACTGATCATCCTCTCAGAGTGAGGAGAGTTAGGAATTGAATTTCCTCTTTTTGCAGCTAATTTGGTGACAATCATCATTCTCCCCGTGGAAAGAGCGGTCTCTCGAAATGCATCGCCCGTTACCCGGTGGCCACGGCAGCGGCTGATCGCATGGTCCTGATATTTGATGTAATTCTGTATGAGATTAACGTTGCCTATTTCCCATATTCATTCCTGAATTACACTCCGATTTGTAATCTCAATCTCGCCCTGTTTTATGTTTCTATTGATTGCTCTGTCTGGCTAACTGTGGCTTTCACCTTTGATCGATTTCTCGTTATTTCTTACCAAACATTCCGAACAAAATATTGCACCGAAAAAAGTGCGTCGGTGGTGATAGTAGAGGAGTGTTTCTTAAGCGTTTTAGAAAATTTACCAATCTGCTTAAATATGAACCTCGGGAAATAATTGACAATATACCATGGTCCTGCTATTTAAAAGCAAGCTTCTATATCTCACCCATATGGGTAGCATTTTTGTGGTTGGAAACCATTTTTACCCCATTTGCACCATTTGTGTTGATCGTGCTGCTCAATGCCTTGACCATCAGGCACATTGTGCTGTCCAATAGAGTGAGGAGTGGTCTCCGAGGAAAGAACAAGGTTCAGAATCACACAGATCCAGAGATGAAGAACCGAAGGATATCCATAATTTTACTGTTCGCTATATCTGGCAGTTTAATACTGTTATGGATCATTAATTTCTTTTCTCTCATATTTGTGCAATTTACAGATACTCAATATTTAGAAGCAAATTACAATGACTCTTTCACCATTTTGGAACAATCCGGGTATATATTATGCTTATATATTTGAGTGCTTGTACAAATACGTTTATTTATGCAGTGTCCCAGAGCAAATTCAGTGAGGAATTGGAGAATGTGGTTAAGCGTCCCATGTCTTTCATTACTAATTTAATCAAATAAGTTAAATGGCTTCACAGAACTAAAATGCAATTCCATCCAGCGGAAGTGAGCATAAGTTGTTCAATTGACATCTACAAACAGGAACCTCTAAAGGACATGGAAGCTGCCATCTGTTCCCCATATTATGTTGGCCTTCGTAGCGAGAGGGTTTGAGTACAGGAACAAGGATGTCTTGCTGCAGTTGTACAGGGCCTTGGTGAGACCACATCTTGAGTATTGTGTGCAGTTTTGGTCGCCTTATCGGAGGAAGGATGTTCTTGCCATGGAAGGAGTTCAGCGAAGATTCACCAGGCTGATACCTGGGATGGCAGGAATGACGTATGAGGAGAGATTGGGTCGATTGGACTTGTACTCGCTGGAGTTTAGAAGATTGAGAGGTGATCTCATTGAAACTTATAAAATTCTGACAGGACTGGACAGACTAGATGCAGGAAGGATGCTCCCGATGGTCGGGGAGTCCAGAACCAGGGGACACAGTCTAAGGATAAAGGGTAGGCCATTTAGGACAGAAATGAGGAGGAATTTCTTCACCCAGAGAGTGGTGAACCTGTGGAACTCTCTACCACAGAAGGCGGTGGAGGCCAGTTCATTAAATATATTCAAGAAGGAGTTGGATATATTTCTTAAGGCTAAAGGGATCAAGGGGTATGGGGAGAAGGCAGGGACAGGGTACTGAATTTGGATGATCAGCCATGATCGCATTGAATGGCGGAGCAGGCTCGAGGGGCCGAATGGTCTACTCCTGCTCCTATCTTCTATCTTCTATGTTTCTATATTAGATGTCATATTGTAGGAGATCAAAGATGATTGGGATATTTTTAACTTTTGCTGAAAGTATAAGACAAGTGTTGTCAGATCTGAACAAACGCATAATAAATATTCAGATCCAAAATAAAATCAATTAGACAAATATATCTGTTGCTTTTAACTCATCTAAACCTAACACCGGTTTCCTCGACATGTCCCACAAGCCCTACTCCCGTCAGTAGCACATCTGCTGAAACAGCCAGCTATTCCCATCAACAGATTCATTTTGTAAATGAGCCCCCGGACGTATGATTCTTTCAGTGAAAAGTTCCTGCCTGACCTGCCAGTTTGTTCACAAGTTGAGAATTTACGACATTTGTTCACAATTTAATTTAACAATTCAAACTTTGGAATCAATAACACAATTTCTAAATTTGTGGGGGGCACCAAATTGGGGTAAGAGGTTAGTCAATACTGAGGGGAACTGTAACCAATTACAAGAAGACATTAATGAACTTGCAGAATTGGGCTACAATTGGCAAATTAATTTTTATGTAGTGAGGTATCATATTTTGGTACGAAGAATTAGAAGGTTGTGGCGGATCGCCACCTAAATGGGCGCAATCCACTTTTCCGTCCGTGGACAATAAATCGGGCACCTTGCCTTTAAGAAGCATGCTGCCTTTAAGGCATGACAAAGGAGCGGGCGTCGCCCTCAGTGTGTACACAAAAGCGCGGGCGTCGCCCTCATTCTGTTTTCGGGTTTAGCAGAGAGAAGAGCTGGGGCAGCCATCTCTCAAGAGAATGTAATAAAAAGCCATATGTTCCTCAGATCGGTTCGGCCTCCATTAGTGTTCCGCGGCAGCCTCAACATTGGTGACCCCAACGCTCAGAACGTATTCCGAGCACTGCAATGGCGGACACGAACGCAGTTTCCGTGAAACTGCTGGAGTTTTGGGAAAACCAGCCCGAAGCCTGGTTCCTCCAAGCTGAGTCCCGATTCCGGCTGCGACACATCACCACAGATGGGACGAAGTATGACTACCTCGTCGCATCACTCGGTAGCTCCACAGTCACGAAGGTCTGGATAGCGCTGCAGAACTCGCCAGAGGAGGGCAAGTATGCACATCTTAAGGCCGCGCTCCTTAAAAAATTTACGACCTCGACATACCAGCGAAACTGCCGCCTCCTCGACCTTCCAGGCCTCGGTGACGCCTCACCGTCAGACCTCCTCTCCCACATGCTCTCACTCACCGACGAGAGCCCACCCGGGTCCCTCTTCCGCACGCTGTTCATCTGCCAGCTACCTCCCAGCATCTGCCCAGCGATCGTGGCGTCCGGCCTCACGAACCTAGAAGCCACAGCCTTGGCGCACCCCTCACCGGCCACCACGCGGCCACAAGGCCCAGCCACGGGGCCTTCACGCCCCACAAACCCGGGCTACTGTTACTACCACGCACGGTTCGGCGCCAGGGCACAACGGTGCACACCTCCCTGCTCCTTCAAGTCCGCCCCCGCGATGGCCATGGGCCACGCGGGCTCCCTGCTGTACGTCACGGATGACAAAACCGGCCGCCGGTTCCTGTGCGACACTGGAGCTCAGCACAGCATCATCCCGGCCTCCACCCTCGACATCCAAAAGGGCGAACGAGGACAGGCGCTGGCTGCAGCTAATGGCTCGGACATCCGGACGTACGGCACCCGCACAGTCACCCTCGACCTCGCTGGTCGCCGCTACCGATGGGAGTTCATCACTGCCAAGGTACTCTCCCCTCTCATCGGCGCAGATTTCCTGTGCACCCACGGCCTACTGGTAGACATCCCTCGACACCGCCTCGTGGACATGAACACCATGTCCCCCATCCTGGGCGCCATGGCCCCCCGTCAACCCACCGACATGGCGTCACAGTGCCACGCCCGGGCCACGGATGACTACTCGGCACTCCTGGCCGAATTCCCGGCCCTCACCAACCCGACCTTCTCCGCAGAGGTCGCCAAACACGGGGTGGAACACTTCATCCCCACCACAGGCCCCCCAGTGTACGCCCACGCCCGCAGGCTGGACCCGGCCAAACTGGAGATCGCGAGGACCGAGTTTGCCACTATGGAACAGCTTGGCATCATCCGCCGCTCCAACAGTCCCTGGGCCTCCCCACTCCACATCGCCCCCAAACCAGGCGGGGGTTGGCGCCCCTGTGGGGATTACCGCTGCCTCAACGACGCCACCACCCCTGATCGGTACCCCGTGCCACACATTCAGGACTTCTCGGCTAGACTGGCCGGCCGCTCAGTCTTTTCCAAAGTCAACCTGGTGCGCGGCTACCACCAAGTCCCCGTCCACCCCGCGGACGTCCCCAAGACGGCTGTAATCACCCCCTTCGGGCTTTTCGAGTTCCTGCGGAGGCCCTTCGGCCTCAAAAACGCGGCCCAGGCATTCCAACGGCTCATGAACTCGGTCCTTCGGGACCTGAAGTTCCTGTTTGTCTACCTGGACGACATCCTGGTAGCCAGTTCCTCCAAGCAGGAACACCTCGAACACCTTCGCATCCTGTTTGGGCGCCTCAGGGACCACGGGCTCATCCTCAGCCCAGCCAAGTGCCAGTTCGGCCTGGACAAGATCGAATTCCTCGGCCACCACATCACCCATGCTGGGGCCATTCCCCTGCCCACCAAGGTGCAGGCCGTCCAGCAATTTCCCCGCCCCACCACCATCAAAGGACTCCAGGAGTTCCTCGGGCTGGTGAATTTCTACAACCGCTTCATCCCCAAAGCGGCGTCCCTCATGAGGCCCCTGTATGAAGCCCTCCGGGGCAGGAGCAGCAAGATGGCGGTCGAATGGACGGCAGACGTATCAGCCGCCTTCAACTCCACCAAGACCGCGCTCACCGACGCCACCCTGCTCGCGCACCCACGGCCCAATGCCAGAGTAGCGCTCACCACTGACGCCTCCGACCACGCGGTCGGCGCCGTGTACGAGCAGTGGGTCAATGGCGCCTGGCAACCACTTGCCTTCTTCAGCCGCCAACTACGCCCCCCGGAGGTCAAGTACAGCACCTTCGACCGCGAGCTCCTCGCGCTGTACCTGGCGGTCCGCCATTTTCAGTTTTTGCTGGAGGGCCACCCCTTCACTGCGTTTGTTGACCACAAACCCCTGACATTCGCAATGGCAAAGACAACCGACCCCTGGTCCGCCAGGCAACAGCGCCAGCTCGCGGCAGTGTCCGAGTTCACCACGGACATCCAACATGTCTCCGGCCGAGACAACGTGGTAGCCGACTGCCTCTCCCGCCCCGCCATCCACGCCACACACCTGGCAGTCGACTACGCTCAACTCGCAGCAGACCAGCTCACGGACCCTGATCTGCTCTCCGCACCTACCAACCTACCAGGGCTACGCCTGGCCGATGTCGCCTGCGGCCCGACCGCAGTCACGGTCAAGTGCAACATATCCCTATCTCAACCTCGGCCTGTCGTCCCAGCGTCCTGGCGCTGCTGGGTATTCGAGATTCTCCACAACCTCTCCCACCCCAGCGCCCGCGCATCCATCAAATTGGTAGCCAACCGCTTTGTCTGGCGCGGCCTTCACAAGGATGTGCGTACTTGGGCCAACTCCTGCCTAGCCTGCCAACGGGCCAAGGTGCAGCAACACACGAAAGCACCCCTCGAGGAGTTCACCGTCCCTTCACGTAGATTTGACCACATTCACGTGGACATCGTCAGGCCCCTGCCACTGTCGCAAGGCCACACGCACTTGCTGATGATCGTCGACCGCACCACGTGCTGGCCCGAGGCAATTCCACTGACCTCTACCACCACCGCCGACATCGCCAGAGCCTTCATCAGCACCTGGGTCGCACGGTTTGGCGTCCCCTCCGACATGACGTCGGACAGAGGTCTGCAATTTACCTCTGAACTCTGGACCACCATCGCACGCAATCTCGGGGTGACTAATTCACCGCACCACAGCGTACCACCCCCAAGCCAACGGACTGTGTGAGCGGTTCCACAGATCCTTGAAGGCATCTCTTCGAGCCAGCCTCCAGGACGGCGCCTGGACCGACCGACTCCCATGGGTCCTCCTCGGCCTGCGCTCCGCGGTTAAAGAAGACCTCCACGCATCGGCAGCAGAGCTCATGTACGGCCAGCCACTGCGCGTACCCGCCGAGTTCCTGCCCACCGCCACGACACCCTGGTCAGCCGACCAGCAACGCCACGACTTCGCCTCACCGGCGCTACTGTTCACCCCGGTGCCCATTGCCCGGCACGGCGAATCCACCTCACACGTCCCGTTAAGCCTGCACCAGGAACGGTTCGTTTTCGTCCGGCACGACGCCCACTGCGGACTCCTTCAACCCCCGTACGACGGGCCCTACAAAGTGCTACAGGCTGGGGACAAATTTTTCACCCTACAAGTGGGCGACAGGACTGAAAAAGTGTCGATTGACCGACTCAAGCCAGCACACTCGGAGCCTGGTGAGCAGGTCCCAGTAGCTCGTCCACCGCCACATGGCCGACCTGCCCTCAAGCCAGTACACCCGGCTGCTCCACGCCCGACCGTTCCACGTCCACCGGTGTCCTACAAGAGCCGCTCCGGCCGGCCCATCAGACCGCCGCACCATCTCGTCCACACCTCCTAAGCGGATTCTGGGGGGAGTTGTGTGGCGGATCGCCACCTAAACGGGCGCAATCCACTTTTCCGTCCGTGGACAATAAATCGGGCACCTTGCCTTTAAGAAGCATGCTGCCTTTAAGGCATGACAAAGGAGCGGGCGTCGCCCTCAGTGTGTACACAAAAGCGCGGGCGTCGCCCTCATTCTGTTTTCGGGTTTAGCAGAGAGAAGAGCTGGGGCAGCCATCTCTCAAGAGAATGTAATAAAAAGCCATGTGTTCCTCAGATCGGTTCGGCCTCCATTCGTGTTCCGCGGCAGCCTCAACAAGGTTACATATTTGGAAAAAAAGAATCTAAGTGGGGTAGAGGAGCAAAGGGATCAGGGAGCTTAAAAACCCAAATCACTAACAGTTGTGACGTATGTCAATAAGGCAAATGTAATAACAAATGTAAACCAAGCACTAGGGTTTATTTCTAGGGGATAGAATTGAAAAGTAGAGAAAGTATGCTAAACTTGTATCGGACCTTGATTAGACCACCCGTGGAGTGCTGTGTATAATTTTGGTCTCCATATTATGTAAAAAGTTACAGAGGCACTGGAGATGGTGCAAAAAACATTACAAGGATGATAGCTGAACTGCGAGGTTGTAAATATCAGGAAAGGATGAACAGGCTGGGTCTCTTTTCTCTTGAAAAGAGAAGGCTGAGGGGTTAACAATGGAGATCTTTGAAATTATAAAAGGTTTTGATACAGTAGACAGAGAGATCATGTGTGTGTTTCCACTTGTGGTGAAGAGCAAAACTAAAAACCATCATCATAATATATAGTCACCAAGAAATCAAATAGAGAATTCAGAAGAAACTTCTTTACCCATAGAGTGGTGAGAATAAGGAGCTCGCTATCACAGGGACTAGTGAGGTGAATATTATAGATACATTTCAGGGACAGCTAGAAAAGCGTAAGAGGGAGAAGGGTATAGAGGTTTATGCTGATAGACGTAGATAAGGAAGGATGAGAGGACTTGAGTGGAGCATTAACCCCGGCATGGAGTGGTCGGAATGAATAGTCTATTTGTGTGTTGTGTATTCTATGTAATTCTATGTTAACCCAGAGTTCAGATCTCCAGTCAGCATTAAAGACAAGGCGAAGCATAGACGTGCTGTTACAGTGGAAATTAATCCAGCTACAGAAATTAACTTGACCTCAACAAAATGGGAGGACAATTAGCCACATTGCTAGTGAGGCAATGTTAAATGTACTGGCTCCTTCCACTAAAAGTTGCCTAAATTGATCCACTAATAGAGAGGTTAAAAACGCCAACTACATTGGTTCCCATTCCATGTGCATTCGCTTCACCACTAGGCTGTTCCCTTCACTGAACATCATTTTCCCTTTAATTTATTTCCAAACAAAGCTCAAACAAAGGAAAGTAATTCCATCAGACTCGAGGATTCTTTTCGCTCAGACTGACAGATCTGCACATTTAACATCATCACAGATACACAGAATCACAGAAGACAAACTTTCCCAACATGCACACTTTATGAGGGGTCGCTAATACCAATTCGGAGAGGGAAGCGGAGAAAATTTCCCAAAATAATCGAATGGTGCTGAGACGGATTGTAAAGGCTAAAATCGCTGCCCTGACTGGGATCAGCGACCTCAGATCCAACTGGGGATGCAACTTTCGGGAACAATTTTGGAGAGGAGTTTTGGAAAGTTTATGAAAATAGCTTTCAGTTAGCACAAAGTGGACAATTTGACTTTCATCAACAAAACTGGCAGCTCATCCCTCCACCCGCCCAACACCCTCCCATTCCCAGCAACTGCTGCTGTGAGAATCGCAACCCCTTTGGGGATCAATCTGACTGTACGTCATCATTTTATAAAAATCACACGAAAATTCTTCGTTGACCTAATGGTGAAATATCCAAAAAGTGACGGTCATTAGGGGACTGTGCCGTATTTCTAAAACAACTCGGCTCCAGGCAGAGCTACTTGCCATTGACACGAGGGGTGTAACCAGGTCCCGCTCCAAATTCCGGCTGCTCAGCCGACTTGAAGGCTCCTTTTTGCCCTCCAACTCCTTAGAATATGAAGGCCATAAACTCTTATAGGCCTTCCAAACAGCTACTGAGATTGTTATCCGCATCTATATTACTCACACCCGGTATGTATTAGACCGGACCCTGTCTCCTCCCCTCCTCCCAACGCCTGCGGATGCTGAAATCCAACATCTCAGCCTATCCGCGGGGCTGGTCAGCTGTATACAACTGACTATCTCACTCTCTGTGTGTATCTCTGAACGCGCTTCGATCTAACGTGCACCACGGAGCCTCCTTATATTGATATTGGCCCGTATTTTGCGACCCCCACAGGTGCGTCCGAGTTGCGCAGGTGCCCGAAGTGGCCGCGCAAGTGCCGGATTTAGGCATGCGAAGCGCATGCGCTGAAAGTCGGCACTTGCGATTTGTCAAAAATCATCTTGAGAGATCCTCCGCATGCGCAGGAGAGATAGCACTGCGGACACAGATTTGCGAGAGTTTGTCAACTACTGGCCAGCAGCTACGGAAGAAACAGCTGCGACAGAAAAAAGCAGACGTACAGCCTGCAATTTGTATCTGAAGAAGCAGCAGGAAGAAGACCTGGAAAGCAGAGGGCTCGGAAACGGGACTGTTTTAGTGCTGAAAGTGAACAATGTTCTTTGTACAAAGCCTGATGCAAGTTTTTAACAACTTGTAGTGTATGTACCTTTAAGAGGAACTATGTTTTTGAAGCCCCTATATACTGTAGTACCAGTAGTGACCACTCGGGTATATAAGCCTGTGTAGCGTCTTGTGTTGTTAGTTCACCTCCAGACTTTGTTCAGTAAACACTTGTTAAATCAACTCCTGCATTCCGTGTCTCCATTAACACACGGATCTAACAGTGGCGACGAGTTAGAAACGAACTTACCTGCAATTCGGCAGCACCTCAAGGGGATCGATTCCTCAGACGAAGGTCGAAGCCAGAAGCAAGAAAAAAAAAACTCGAAGAAACTCGAAAAACAGGCGTCGACCGTGGGCAACCGCCCTCCAAATCATCGAAGTAAAAAGTTGCAGGAGAGACTGTTGAGGGCCAGGCTTGGTCTCCAGTCTCTGGTTTCCCCAGCTAAACGGGCTGGTGGCAGGTAGTGCACTGATCCTTCCTGGGCTGCGGCGGGCTAGAGCTCGATCGGGTGGCTCTGCAACGGGGCCGGGGAGCGAGTCGGGAAGCAGAATCAAAGAGAGAGAGAGGGTGGAGCACTCAGGGCGCGGCCGGTGCTGCGAAGCAGGTCGGCGTTCGGACCGAGCAGAGGGAGGGGAAAGTCCCAGAGGGTCCGCTCCACGACGGGAACGGTTCTCCAAGTAACGGAGAAACTATTGAAGCGCTATAAAAAAAAGTCGCAGAGGGTCCGCTCCACGACGGGAACGGTTCTTCAATTACGGAGACAATATTGAAGAGATATATTAAAAAAATTAAAATACCGCGAAAAGCTGCAGGTCGCAATGGGAACCGTGGAGAGCGGCATTGGCAGCAGCGATTGGGGAGGCGCGAAGACCATAGTGCGTCGCCATTAAAAAAAAAAATTAATCGCCAGCAACAGCGTTGGCAGCAGCGGCAGTGGCGGGAAAGCGCGGGAGGCGCCATCTTAACGCGGCGGGGAAGAAAGAAAAGCATGGGAGGCGCCATTTTGATCCATCGGGGACGGAGGAAACGCACGGGAAGCGCCATTTTAGATTTTCAAGATGCCGAAGACTGGCAATATTACTGCTTTCGATAGTGATATAGAAGATTGGACCACATATGTGGACAGAGTGGATGTATATTGCAAGGCGAATGAAGGAGCGGATGATAAAAAGGCATCAGTACTTCTAAATCTGATGGGCGCAAGGACATACGAGCTGTTACGAAACTTGATCACTCCAGCCAAACCGATGGACAAGAATTTTAATGAGATTGTTGATACCTTACAGGAGCACTTAAACCCAACACCGCTGCTGATAGCGGAATGATTCAAATTCTTCAGGAGGAATCAGCACAAGAATGAAAGTAACGCTGATTACCTCACCGAATTACGAAAGCTGTCAAAGCACTGCCAATTCGGGGCAGGACTGGCAGATTCTCTACGAGACAAATTCGTCTGCGGTCTCCTAAGCGAAGGAACACAGAAAAGACTACTTTCTGAGAAAGATTTGACACTGGACAAGGCTTTCAGTGTGGCTGTATCATACGAAGCAGCAGCAAGAGGAGCTGCAGAGATACAGCAAAAGCCACAGGACTTCGGCACCCAAGAAATGACACGGGGTTTCGAGAGATGTTATCGCTGTGGCAGATCCACCCATGACCAGAAGGACTGCTGGTTCAAGGACAAAGCATGCAGGCAATGCGGAAAGATGGGACGCATTGCACGTGTATGCAGATCTGAAAAGAAATCCGCTGACAGTAATAAGGCCAATAAGGAAAAGTACAGAAAGGTACAAATGATGATGGACAGTAGCTCCGAAGACCAGAAGAGCGATAGCGACTCCGGAAACAAGAGACTAAGCTGTCTCAAATTACATAATGTAATTGCCAAAGAAGATTACCAGACCATTTGGGTTACCCTCACGATAGCGGGGTCCCCAGTCAAAATGGAGCTAGATACAGGATCAGCTCTGACCGTCATGAGTCGACGGGATTACGAGCGGCTATTTCCGCATATACCTTTGAAAGACACATCCATTGTCTTGAAGACATATACGGGGCAGAAAATATACCCCAGAGGGAAAATAAGGGTGCCTGTTGTATCCAAGGGCAAGGAAATACAGAAGTTGTATTTATATGTTCTGCAAGATGGTGGTCCACCGTTGTTGGGACGTGAATGGATCAGAAAGATACGTTTAGACTGGCACTCCATTCAGACACTGACGGTGACCAGTAAGAAAAAAAACGATGATGACGTCATACCTGGACAATTAAAAGAAATCTTGGCTAACGCCAAAGAAGTGTTTCAACAGGAACTAGGAACCCTGAAAGGCACCACCGCCTCAATAAAAGTGGAAGATGTGGCAATTCCCAAGTTTTTTAAGGCAAGGCCGGTGCCATACGCAATTCGTCCAGCCGTCGAGGCAGAGCTGGAGAATTTGGAAAAAGCAGGCGTGTTATCCAAGGTAGATTGGCGCGAGTGGGCAACACCCATCATTCCGGTCAATAAGAAAACGTTGAATAATGATAAACCTGAAGAACAGAGAAAAGTTCGCATCTGTGGGGACTTCAAGGTGACTGTAAACCCGGTTCTTCACACGGTACAGTATCCTCTTCCGAGGATAGAAGATATTTTCGCCTCACAATCCGGAGGGAAACGTTTCACCAAAATTGACTTAGCACAGGCATATCTACAGATGGAGGTTGAGGAGGCCTCTAAAAAGTATCTCACAATTAACACACACAAAGGCCTGTACCAGTACAATCGACTGGTTTTCGGAGTGGCATCAGCTCCGGCTATCTGGCAAAGAGCTATGGAGCAAGTCCTGCAAGGGATTCCGGGGACTCAATGCTACCTAGACGACATCCTTATAACAGGAGACAACGAGCACCTTGCCAACTTGGAGCAGGTGCTCACGAGGCTGAGAGAACGGGGCCTTCGAGCGAATCGCCCCAAGTGAGAATTTTTCCAGAAACAAATATCATATTGTGGCCATGTCATTGACGAAGAAGGGTTGCATAAGTCACCTGAAAAAATTGAAGTGGTCGTAAAGGCCCCAGCGCCTGAAAATGTCTCACAATTAAGGTCGTTCCTGCGATTAGTAAATTACTATCATAAATTTTTACCAAACTTGTCGACGGTTCTGCACCCGCTTAACGCACTGCTACAAACAGGAGTAGTTTGGAAATGGAGCGAAGACTGTAAACGTGCCTTCCATAAATGCAAAGGCTTGATCACGTCCAGGGAAGTGTTGGCTCATTACAACCCATCAATGCCAATCAGACTGGAGTGCGATGCATCCCCTTACAGCGTGGGAGCGGTATTATCGCATAGATTCCCTGATGGCTCGGAGCGGCCGATAGCTTTTGTGTCACGCTCATTGAACTCAGCTGAGCATAACTATGCCCAGATCGACAGGGAGGCACTCAGCCTGGTGTGGGGGGTGAAGAAATTCAACCATTACCTACACGGACAAAAATTTACCTTGTTGACTGACCATCAACCCCTCGTCTCCATATTCAACCCTAAAAAGGGCGTTCCCATTATGACAGCACAAAGGCTACAGAGGTGGTCCCTTTTCCTAGGGGCACACCAATATGACATAGAGTACAAAGGAACAAAACAGCATGGGAATGCTGATGGGTTATCGCGCCTACCGTTGCCAACGGTGGAAGAGGCGCCTACAGTGGACCCAGCGGAGATATTCCACTCGACCATAGTGGAATGTCTACCGGTGACGAATTCTACCAGTGAAAAGGAAACGCGAAATGACCCGACTCTCTCATGAGTCTACGATTTAACAGTGAAGGGATGGCCAGCACATGGCGAACCACTGTTGCCAGCATTCTCGCAAAGAAGAGAACAGCTGTCAGTGTGCCGAGGAACCTTGATGTGTGGATCCAGAGTGGTGATTCCACCCAAACTCAAGGATAGAGTGCTAAAGCAGCTTCATGAGGGGCATCTGGTTGGAGTGAAAATGAAGAACTTAGCCAGAGCGTTTGTGTGGTGGCCAGGTATCGATGGAGACATCGAAGAAATGACCAAGAGCTGTCTAGGATGCCAGAAGGTCCAAAACACCCCACCACAAGCCCCTCTACATCCATGGGAGTGGCCCTCAGCTCCATGGCAAAGGGTACATATCGACTTTGCTGGTCCATTTATGGACTCAATGTTCTTAATCGCGGTGAATGCATACTCCAAGTGGCCGGAGGTAATAAAGATGTCCTCCACCACCATGGAAAAAACCATCACAGTATTAAGGACCATATTCGCCAGGAATGGGCTACCTGAACAGATCTGTTCTGATAATGGACCGCAATTTGTATCCGAAGAATTCAGGAAGTTCTTAAAAAACAATGGGGTTAAGCACTACACGTCCGCCCCATACCATCCCGCCACCAATGGATTGGCTGAAAGGTTTGTCCAGACCTTCAAGAAGGCCATAAAGGCCATGGGTAATGAAGACGTAAATCTACAACATAAGGTAGATAACTTCTTGTTTGCGTACAGGAATGCAACACATGTGGTTACAAACCAAACCCCCGCCATGATGTTTTTCAATAGAAGACTAAGATGCCGGCTGGATTTGGTCAAGCCAAACGTCAGAAGGGACGTAGAGAACCGGCAATTTCAAAGCATGAATGAAAGGCCAACTAGAACCTTCCAGATAGGTCAACCAGTTTTGGCCCGGGGCTACCGTAGCGAGAAATGGCAGCCTGGAACTATTTGCACATGACTAGGACCGCTGATGTATACCGTGGACATTGGAGAAAGCATAATAAGGTGCCATGCTGACCAGATCATAGAGTCATCCGAAAAAGGACAACCTCCACCACAACTCTATACGCCTAGTGATGAAGCAGAGACACCCATAGTATCTACCTCCGATCCGGTGATACTGGAACCAGATGAACCCGACACTGGCATTGAAGCCGAATCGACCTTGCCAAAAGAACCTACTACACCACCGAGGC
The DNA here is from genome assembly GCF_052327205.1 of Somniosus microcephalus. NCBI lineage: Eukaryota > Metazoa > Chordata > Chondrichthyes > Squaliformes > Somniosidae > Somniosus > Somniosus microcephalus. The sequence continues at coordinate 88,228,341 of NW_028225179.1, read as the reverse complement.
GTTATCCGGACCGAGTCAGGATGCCGCCAGAGAGACTGAATTTGTAATTGATTAACTTCAGCAAATGTGTATATTATTGTTCTTGTAAAAATGTTATTGAATGATTACTTAAAATGTTATGTACTATTTATCTAAAAGGGGAGGAATTGTAGTGTATGTACCTTTAAGAGGAACTATGTTTTTGAAGCCCCTGTATACTGTAGTACCAGTAGTGACCACTCGGGTATATAAGCCTGTGTAGCATCTTGTGTTGTTAGTTCACCTCCAGACTTTGTTCAGTAAACACTTGTTAAATCAACTCCTGCATTCCGTGTCTCCATTAACACACGGATCTAACACAACTTTACTTTGTTAAATATTTAATTGGTTTTGGATTTTTTTTGAGGAGTGTAGGTAATTAAAAGAGGAACTCTCGCTGTGGACAAGGTAAGCATTCTATTCAATTAGATTTCATTTTTTTAAATTTGAAAATGACTTTAAAAATGATTTATTTCACATTTACTAATGTTTAAAATAATTATGTCAGAATATATGAATTATTTAAATATTAATAATGTTATGCTGTTTAAAAATGTTATGCATGACTTTGTGAAAATGTTAAAGTTCTTAGAAATTCATCTCGGGCGATGATATTCATCAGGCGGGTATGACGTGTGTCCGATCAGATACCGCCCGTTTCCCACCACAGTGAATTTCTACTCACTGACTTTATTAAAATGACTTTTACAACTCTTTCCATTTTTTACCTACATGTACTTCATCTGTTTAAAGGGGAAGCCTGTGAGGGACAAACATGCCTCTTGAGGATGTTGCCCAGAACCTCGGTTTGATTCAGGATCATAGAATTGAAAACGCCAGGGAACAACAAAGAAGACTGAGGAATCATCACCGTCACCTGATCAGGAGGAACTACTACCCACCCCCGAAAGTGTACAGGGAGAGGCTGACCCTTGAGATGCTGTCGGAGGAGTTGTGTGTGAGGAGGCTGCGCTTCAGTAAAGAGGCAATCGGCCGACTAGGTGATATTTTAAAGGACGACCTTCAAACACGCTCGAAGACCCGCACTGCATTGTCAGTGTCCATGAAGGTGACCGCAGCGCTGAACTGCTTTGCCTTCGGGTAATTTCAGTGAGGCACAGGGGACATTTCAAACATTACCCAGACTGCTGCGAGGGCCTGCATTCACCAGGTCACAGATGCCATTTTCCGCAGGGCTTCAGAGACTTCGACTTGTCCATTCGGCAGCAAAGCGAGAGGGCACTTCCATTTTACAGGATTGCTGACTTCCCCAAAGTGATTGGGGTTGTTGATGGAACCCATGGTGCATTGAAGGCAACAATTGATTCACCTGTGACATACATCTAAAGGAAGGGGTTTCATTCAATAACTCATCGGACGGATTTTGCAACCCCTACGGGGTGCATACGAGGTGTGTACGCACTCATAAGGGGCCATGCCACTGCTGGTTTCAGGCATGCGAAGTTTATGCACTGAAACCTTGCACTTGTGATCTGTTGAGAATTCTCTTGACAGATCATCTGCATCCCCAAGAAAAGTGCCTCCGCAGGTGAAGAGTTGCACTTTTTGCACAACTTCTGCCCGCTGAATCACTGTCATTCGTAAGGCCTGCTTTTACCAGCTTAAGAGTTTAAAAAAATAGAAAAATTAAATTTGATAACTCATTAATAACTTTAAAATACTCTTCAAAAAGGTAAGTTTATTTTTAGCCCCATAAAAACATTATTTTTTATAAAATTTATTAATTTTAAATATGCAATTTAAAAAAATGTATTTAGTATGTTGGTGTATTTTTTAGGTAATCCCCATTCATACATTTGACAGATTCGTACGTACAGAACTGTCAAAAGTATGAATGGGTATTCCCTTCTTCCATTGGTTGGGCCGGCCCACGTGATCTCAGGAGCGCCTACAAACTGCTTGCGCCCCTGGGATATGTGTGGCTCTGCCCGCACAGACCCGGAGAGGCCCAGGATCACAAGCCGCCATTCTTCCTGTGTTTGCGTGGGTTTCCTCCGGGTGCTCCGGTTTCCTCCCACAGTCCAAAGATGTGCGGGTTAGGTTGATTGGCCATGATAAAAATTGACCCTTAGTGTTAGGGGGGATTAAATATGCGGGGTTACGGGGGTAGGGCTTGGGTGGGATGGCTGTCGGTGTAGGGACCGGGTGCTAGGGTTTGGATGATCAGCCATGATCTCGTTGAATGGCGGAGCAGGCTCGAAGGGCCGAATGGCCTACTCCTGCTCCTAGTTTCTATGTCTATGTCTATGTCACCAGGTAAATTCATAGATATTTTGCGGGTTGGAGGCATCCGCCCGCGGGAAGCCTCCGATCGCAAATGTTAGCCCGTGATCATAGTCTGTGATGCGCAACTCAGGATCCTAAATGTGAATGCACATCACCGGGGAAGTGCTCATGACTCCTTCGTCTTCTGTCACTCGGACTTATATGGTGCCCTCAGCACATTGCCTTGGATATTGGGCGACAAGGGCTACCCGCAAAAACCATGGCTGATGAAACTAGGCCGCATGACCAATAATGAGGCTCAGGAGAGACACAACCGTGCACATGTGTCCACACGGCAAGTGCTGAAGAGGACAATCGGGGTTCTGAAATCATGCTTCCGGTGCCTGGACAGGTCAAGGAGGACTTTACAGTATTCTCCTCTGAAAGTGTCAAAGATTGTGGTTTGCACAACTTGTCGCTACGGAAAGGACTGACCCTTAACCCTACAGAGGAGCTCCCTGCTGAAATGGTGGATACAGATGATGCCAATCTGCCTGTGGCCAGGCCTGATGGGGATGAGCCCAGTGCTGCCGAAAGTAAAGCTGCCAGGGAACAGTTAGTAGCCAACAACTTCAGGAGATGATGATAGTGTCGCGTTGTACCTCCCCTCCCCCAGCAAGGCACAGAAAAGAACACACTCACTTTAAAATGAAACAGTGAACTTTTATTGCAGCATCAAAGTCTTTTGATGTTCCAAGCCTTTAAATACAAATTGTTACTTAGCTATTTTCTACTTTGCAAACATTTGCGAAGATAAATTGGTTGTTAAAAACAGTGTAAACAGTTTAAAGTGGCTTTTTGGGTTTCTTAGTGCAATAAAGACATTCAAGATGTAAATTACCCATTTTCTATGTTCTAAACAGTTCTAATGTTAAATTGGCTATAAATAAAAAAAGTTGGAAAAAATGTTAAAGTGACTAGAGGCTATACATATGAAACGAAATTGTTAAATACACTATCAGTCAAAAAAAATCATTTCAATAAAATAACAACACCAACATTTTCATCATCATAACTGCGCTTGCTCCTTCCATTTCACTTTGCTGTTTAATTAAAATGAATGAAAATCATTTCAAGGCTTTTAAAACTCTTTAAATTGCTTTAAATCTCTTAGTCTTTAAAACTATTTAAAATTCTTCAAATCCATGTAAAAGTCTGTAAATTTTTCTTTAATTATATAGGGGGCGTGGCCTATGCAAATATAAATTGTGACAGGGCTTGTGGGTGGCTCTCCCCTATGAGTGAAGCCCTCGGCTCCGCGCATGCTGCGCTCCTGGGCGGTGTATGATGTCACGCCGCCCAGGAGTCCTCAGGATGAAAGCGCAACTCTCCGTGGGCGCAGGGGCTGCTGGAAGGTGCGGATCTGTTTTGCTGGTCGGAGGCTTCCGTCCGTGGGAAGCATCCAATTGCAATTTCAGGCCCATTACATACTCAAAAATAATTTCTCTCTGCCAGCGAATGTCCATTTCCCGGGGAAGTGTATGATCTGTCAAGCTGAAACTTGACAGATTGCAAGTTCCAGGTTTCTGCACATGCGCATTGAATTAACCAAATTACTATTATACTTTAGTTTTGTATGTTAGAATATGTATAATGTAGCACCAATGTACAAGGTGGAAGTAATGAGTTAATTCATGTCCTGAGTTAAACGATATATAGATCTGTATATTGCATTTACCCAGCTAAGCTTTAAAAACATGATTAAGTGACTTCAAATGCTGAGAAATTAAACTGCAGAGAAACTCGTGGGAAGATTGGGGAGGATGCCTGTTTGGCCAGGCGAGGCAACACATATACAAGATAACACACCTAAGAATTTGTTTGTTGTAAACTCACAACAGGGTTACATTACATCAAAGTATGGTGGGACTAATCAGAATGTGCTTGCTTTGCAGAAGTAACCCGAGACAAGGCCAAAAGTCTGTGCTTTGCACAGACTGAATGAGGACTGTTATCTTAAGAAAACATGTAACAAGCAAACCACCTGGCCAGAGACAAATGGACGGTTGTAAAGCAATAGATTAAGATGAGGCCCCAGTCACAGAAGGTGACGGTACCAACTGATAACAGAACTGTGATCTGTAGGTGGCAGGAAGAATGAAATGTCATGGTTTATAATTGCCATTTGGCAATAGAGCTGTATATGCTGATAAGCTTTGCACCCGCCCCTAGGGCAGGGGTTTGATTTGTGTATAATTGTGAACATTGCTAGGATATCGGTGGAGTCGGATCTGAGAAGGGTCTCAGAAGGTTCTTCCCAGGCCTGTGAATAAAGACCGTTTTGAACCTCCAATCGAAGTCTGTCATCCGTACATAGCTGAGCGTCGACTTTGTGTATCACTTAGTCCGCTCTGCGGGGGAAAGGGTTAAGTGTCGACTTGGCATATCACCAGGTCCACTTTTCGGATACAACACGCATCGCCTGCAGAAACCCGGAACTTGTGGGGCACTTATGGCCACGTACGCACCGCATACACGTTCATAGGCCCTAGAGAATCTGGGCCCATATGTGTCGGAAGATTCCTTGCTGTAGATTTTACATTTACCGCTTGGGAATAAAACTCTTGTTGCAGATTGGCCACCTTAAAAGAAATTGGAAATTTGTAATGAAAATTGTTGGCTTTTTAACGGGGCTGCAACCCACAATGTCAGTCTTATTCCGGCTGTAAATTAAAAATCTGTTCATCATTCTATAAAATATGTGATAGATTGTTATATTTACTGCCTGGGCAGTAATCTGGTTGAGCGGATTGCCCGCCCAATATTGAATGCACTTTATTTTTATTCCATTTATTTCATATAGAATGAAAATTGGGCATGATCTACAACAACAGGTGAACTGCTCTGTCGATACTGCCCAAGCGGTGAAGCGGACGGGCTCGATTTTTTAATTGATGCCCAGGCCTTAAACTGTCATTGCGGATCGGCCAACTATTATAGCAGAGCACATGTTTGAGTTTTCTTTGAAATCAATGGTATTAAAAATCGGGCATTTTTCATAACAGACGATCGAAGGGCAATGCCAGTTTTAAGCTCGGGCGGTAAGACCGACTTTCTAACTATAGGATCTAGGTCCGGGCGGTTATGACATATCAGTGTTAGCATTAGGGCCTGTGATCAACAGTGACTGCATAAGAAAAATTTCATTTTAATTATATGGAGTATTCTTCAACTCGTCTGGTGTCTTGAGGATTGACTTCAACAATCCAGTCTACTAATTTGTGCACAGTGTAAACGAGTACCCTTTTAAATCTATAATCCTTTATTGCAATTTTAAAACAGAATACACAGCAAGATGGAATGAAATAGACAGTAATTGGAAATAAGCATATGTAGCTGAAATGTGGAGGAGAATGGGTTTCAGACAAGTTTTGGTGCAAACCTGCTATTTTGTATCATTAGATGGAGCTCTGAGCATTAGCAGCAACATCGCTTGGTTCTTGGAGTTCCTTCAATCGAATAGGCCCATCCAAATTGTATGGGTTCATACGGCTTTGATGGTTTATTGAGTCTGAACAAAGAGTGTAGAGATAAAGATGTTTCAGTGATTCTTGGACCTGGACAGCAGCCAGCGAGAGAAAGTCACACGATTCTGTATGTTAATTAATAAAAGTTACATTTAAAGACTTACAGCATTGCTCACGGCATTAGACAGTTTACGCAAAGGTAAAGACATCATCGAGCAATACATAGGACATTTAAAGCAAGGAATTAACGCCCAGAAATTCGGGTCCCAGCGGGTGAGTACGCGTTGCGTACTCACGTGTAGGCCCAACGAAAGTGCCGGTTTCGTGCATGCACTGTGCATGTGTGGGAAACCGGCACTTCCGTTCCCCTGAAAGAAGGGGTTAAGAGGTGGAACGCGTGCGCGGGAGAGGCAGCGTGTACGCATTGAACTTAAGTTTTTTTTCCAGGTTTCTCCGGGAAGGTAAGTCTCCAGAAGTTAGACATGTAAAAAGCAGTTGCAGGGCCTGCTTTTAACAAGGTAAGTGGTGAATTAATTAAAATTAAATCATTTTTTCCACAGGTTTATTTTTTTAAATACTTTAAAGAAAGGTAAGTTTATTTTTAGCCCCATTAGAAAATGTAATAAATTTTTTCAAAAATTTAAATGATTGTTTCAAATAGTTATTTCATGTAATTTATAGTTATTTTTAAAATGTGATATATTTTTTAATTTATTTGAAGTTTTTGTGATGTTTTGGGGCTTATACTATTCATAGCTTTGACAGCTCTTCCTGTCAAACTTATGAATAGAGATTCCCTGCTACCATTGGCTCTCCATGGCCCACGTGATCCCAGGGGATGCATCGAACTAACTGTGCCCCTGGGATACGCAAGCACTGCGCGCCGGTAGTTGGAGGAGGCCCAGGATTGCAATTCCACGGGGGCCCACAGCTCAATGGCCGGCGCACAAGGTAAGTGCAGGTTGGAGGCTTGCACCCGCGGGAAGCCTCCAACCCGACTTTCTGGGCCATTGAGTCAGCAGAGTGATCAGCTCCTGCGTGGCACTTGACTCTTTCTCCGGTGGGACCTCCTCCTCTAGGCGGTGCCTCATTAGGCTCTCGCGGACTGCAGTGCCTGAGCAGGCAGGTTGGCCCATTTTCTAGGGTTCTGCTATTTGCGGCATGAGTGAAATTAAATGGAAATCTCATTTTGTCCAATCACCCACCTTTGCTAGGCATTAGTGATGGATGGTTGGCTATTTCTTGTGTGTCACTAAAATTCGTTAGAGCTTAATCCAGGTGCAACCCTTCACCCACAGCCTGTCCTTCTATCTCACTTGTACCAGGCTATGGATTGCGTAGGCCTCTCTTAGCAGTGTCAAACTCTCGTAGCCTTGCTTCAGACAGACATGTCGTCGTTCCCAACGATTTCTAATGGCCTCAGCAGCCTTAAATCACTTTGTTTTCAGTTGTGGTATTTCGTTCCTATCAGTAGTTTTTTGGATTCCGCAGCGACTTCTGCCCAGACTATCTTTTCGTTTTGAATTGATAATGGCCCAGAAATTCGGGTCGGGGGCTTCCCTCAGGTGCAAGCCCCCGACCTGCACTTACCTACCGTGCCGGCCGTTGAGCTGTGGGCCCACGTGGGATTCCAATCCTGGGCCTCCTCCAACTGCCAGCGCGCAGTGCTTGCATATCCCAGGGGCGCAGTTAGTTCGATGTGTCCCCTGGGATCACGTGGGCCATGGAGTACCCCGTGCGTACTCACGCGTTGGGACCCAAATTTCTGGGCCATCATCCCAGGGAATTAAATGCACAATGTTCTAAAGCTGTTAACGTCTTCCCTTCAGTCCCCCTCAAATGGCTCTACCAGACCTTCTGACTGACACACTTTATATCCCTGGACCATTGATTGACCTTGGTGTTGGGTGTTTATCATTACACCTCAGCAAATTTCATAACAAACAATAGAACACGTTGCATACATATTGAAGCCATACTAATTATTCCAACCTTTGGGTGTTGTTCAATAGTACAATTCATCTCCCACCATGCATTATTCCCAAGGGTAGATGCCCCCTTTTTATTATCAGTATTATGTTGTGTCATTGCATGTCAGTCTTTCAATATTAGGGGTTTTAAACTACAAAAGTGAACCTAGAAAATGGTTTCCTTCACGATGTCCCAGACATAATCTCCACCATCCCCTGTTTAACCTTCATGGCTCTATCTAAGGGTCTTATCTTCTTAGTAGTACGTACGTATCTCGAACCATTTGCTCTTCCAGTCTAAGTTTAATTTGGCCAAAATTAAACATCATGATACAGACAGGAAAGCCGTATTATATTACACAGAAAGCTACTGTGTACCATATTACCAAGTAATAATAGACTTAGAAGTGTCCTCAGCTCTCCTTTAACCATTAACCATTTTATGGAATCTCTTGCTAAGTATTATGTCACCCTAACCTTCAGTTGTCCCAATTTCATTTTTAGCTCAAAGGAACAAAACCTGAATTTTGTATCAAACATTTTATGCCCCTCTTCACTTTAATTTTAATCACTCTGATAGGTACCAGTGTGTTTAGCTCTAATCTGATTATTGTAATTAAAACAAGTTGGTTTATCTATGCAGCATGTATCAGAGCCAGGATTCAAATCTTTACTCAATCTGCTAAGCCTTATTAACAATTTCATATCATGCTGTTCTCAAGTAAATGTGCATATTTGAGACCCGTTGTTCAGTGCATCTTCACCATAGAGTTATGTATGCTAGTTGCTTCACATACAACATATCACATTTGCATAAACACAAGTACCCCATGATCATATGACATGTGACATCTGATATCAGCCATTCCTGGGATTTCAGGTTATCTTATCGAAATAATGGGGGAAGTGTTTGGACGTCTTTGCTTACCTCCCCTTTCATCTTTGCAATGTCTATGGCAGAGACAGGCTCTCAAATGCAGTTTCCATGTTGTTCAGTATAAGCTAGAGCACAAAATCTCCAAGAGACAGCTATCAATATCTGCTCTTTCAAAAAGCCAGCACAGGATCGACAGGCCGAATGGCGTTATTCAGTGCTATAAGTTTCTATGATCCGATCAATGAATTATTCTTAACTACGCGTTCCTGACTTTCACTAAATTGTACATTGATACCAGATTGATACCCTTTGGTGAATTGTGCCCAGGTGTTTTATGTTGCTCATGGGTGCACTTGCACAACTTTCCCAAATCCTTTGGATTGATTCCAATTCACCAATTATCACCTCAGAAAATGATTTTTTTTAATTGCTATTTGGTATTGTAAATTTCCTGCTTCTATCTGATATCCTCAATCACTTCCTCTCATCCAATTTTACACATCCTATGATATTACTATTTAATTTCCTTTCTGAGCCCTGGGGGACTTAACTTCCAATAAACTCTTCACAGTTTTGTCCAATGTCTCAATACATTTATTGTTTATCTTACTTAAAGTCTTCTTGGACCATTTTACATCGCTACATTCCCACTACACAAAGTCATATCGTGTTCATCCCACAGACATCTAATGGCCTCGGTGGCCGTTAATCAATTTGTTTTGAGTTGTGGCCTTTAGTTCTTATCAGTGGCGTTTTGGCGTTTGCAGCGATTTCTGCTCAGGCTGTCTTTCACTTTTAACTTCACAAGGCCCAGCGATTTAAATGCACAACGTCCCAGGGATGTTGATGCCTTTCATTCAAAAAACATGTATGTTTATAGGTCTGTATCCTCACAAGTAGGAACGCCATCATGGCTGAGACTGCACCCGTCTAGGTTAGCTCTCAGCACTGAATACCAATGAACAACTGTAACGGCCCACTGTAGACCCTGAGAGGGACTATTTGTAAGCAATGTCACATGACTGAATCTGAACTATATAATTTTGAGACTACTGTCATGTGATCCTTGTGTGCCATAGGATACTGCAGCAGTGGGTGGAAAAGTTGCACCACATAATCTTCATTCTCACGGGAATGTAGCGGGCCTCATTTCCTATCAATAGATGATAACATTGCATGATTGCAAACTGAGTACTTGAAACTGTCAATCCACTGCGGTTTAGGAAGTTTTCAACACGGAACAAAGGATTGTTTGTTTACAAGCCCTCAGCAGTGTTGACTCAAGGGCTTAAGCACTTGAAGCTGTCAATCAATTGCGGTTGGGTGGTGACCACAGGACAAAGGATTGCTAACACGAGCACTTGAGTACTGTTTACTGAACACTTAAGGTTTGTTTGCCCAGCACTTGAGAAATCAGTGGGACATTTCAAACTGCAACAGCTCCACTCACAAACCAGTCAAATGAATGGGAAATGCATTCAAACCCATTACAGTCAATGGGGACAGATTGGTCCCTTTTGTATAACCCAGATATGTCCAGATTTGGGCGCAAAGATAAGGGCTCCCAAATGGGGTATAAAGATAGCCCCTCAGGAAGCCATTCTCTACCACCTTGCCTCCGGTGCCCTGCCTACAAGAGGAACAGCTCAGCAGCCCGCCCAAAGAAGTGGAATACCAGCAGTTACTTTTGAATTACTGGGGTATCTCTACTTCGGGCGGTGAAAAATCCAAGGCAGACCACAGGGGCATGGAGCAGGCATTTACTGGTGAGCATAAACTTTCTGGCCCATTACAAGGCAACCTAGATAGGTATAAGGGGTGGGAACTAAAGGGGAATTTTGTTAAATTTTTATTTTAGTCAATTTTCCCATGATGTGTCCGTCTTCTCTCCTTCCCATTAAGTAAAAGTGTACTGTATTCATAATTATTTTCATTGTATAGCAATTTATTCTTTATTATTTCAATAAAACACTGGTTTTCTTTGCACCTAACCACTGGTGTCATCTTGTCTATATCGCTACTGAAATAAGTCCGGCAGTCAGAACCAAAGGGGAAGCGATTCGAAACCGCATGGGGCTGGAGCAGCTCAGATGCGCCTGACTGGCCAGACAATAACCCCATAAACCAACCCCTTACAATGGCGACTGTGGAAGGACCATCGGCGACAGTATGCGATGTAGCAGATGGTGGTCTGGGTCTGGAGAGAGCAGCAGTTATTGGTTTTCTTTTTATCACACCACTGATCTGTTTGTGGTTAGGTACCTGCAAGCTTAGGGAAGTTAAAACAGAGAGTTGGGATAAGGAAATGGAGATTGAAGAATACCAGGCCAAGATAGAGCACCTGGTGGACCAGTTTAGTGAGGACAAAAGCCACATGAGGCACGAGTTACAGTACCTGAAGTGTGGTGTATGTGCCTTTAAGAGCAATTATGGTGTATGTGCCTTTAAGAGCCCCAGGTGTGCGTAATGCCGGTAATTGCCACTTGGGCAATATAAGCCTGTGTATTGTGTATATCCTTTAGAAACCCCCCCCAGACTTGCTTAGTAAATACCTATGAACCAACTCCTGTCTTCAGTGTCTTTATCTACACACGGACACTACAGTGGCGACGAAGTGGAAACGGACTTACCTGCAATTCGGCAGCACCTCAAGGACATCGATTCCTCCAGCGTCCAGAAGACTCAAGGAAGTAAGAGAAACTGTGGTTTCACCAGCTGGCCAAGCTGGTGACAGGTACTGCGCTAATCCTTCCTGGGCGTCAGGCTGGAGCTCCAGCGGCGGGCTCTACAGCTGAGACAGGCAGCGAAATCAGAGGCAAGCAATAACGGACTGGGAGGGTACACTCGAGAGACGGCCGGCGCGGCAAGCAGGTCAGCGTTTAGACCTCCGTCGGGAACGAGTCTCCAACAGTGAATAAACAGAAACCACAGTAAAACAGCGTTGTTATCGGTAGCAGCGGCGGGAAAGCGCGGGAAGCGCCATATCGTTGCTACAGAGAGAAAAAAAAAAGCGCGGGAAGCGCCATATCTTTTCTGAAATGCCTAAATCTGGTAATATTGAGGCTTTTGATGGCGAAATAGAAGATTGGACCACATACGTGGAAAGAGTAGAGGTTTATTGCACTGCAAATGGAATAACAGATGAAAAAAAAGCTTCAGTACTTCTGAACTTAATGGGCGCGAAGACATACGGGCTGTTACGAAATTTAATCACTCCAGCCAAACCAAAGGACAAGTCTTTTAAAGAAATTGTTGATACCCTGCAGGAGCATTTAAACCCAACACCGCTGCTGATAGCGGAACGATTCAAGTTCTTCAAGAGAAATCAACACAAGAATGAAAGTAACGCTGATTACCTAACCGAATTAAGAAAGCTATCAACGTACTGCCAATTCGGAGCAGGACTATCGGATTATCTTCGAGACAAATTTGTTTGCGGTCTCTTAAGTGAAGGAACACAAAAAAGACTGCTTTCTGAAAAAGATTTTTAACATTGGACAAAGCTTTCAGTATGGCTGTATCATACGAAGCAGCAGCAAAAGGAGCTGCAGAGATACAACAAGAGAAACAGGACTTTGGCACCCATAAAATGACACAGGAGTTCGAAAGATGTTATCGCTGCGGCAGATCCACCCATAACCAGAGGGACTGCTGGTTCAAGGGCAAAGCATGCAGGCAATGTGGTAAGATTGGACACATTGCACGGGTATGCCAATCTGGACAAAATAAATCCACTGACAGGAAACAAAAAATCAATAAAGAAAAGTACAGGAAGGTACAAATGATGACGGGCAATAGCTCCGAAGACCAGAATAGCGACAGCGACTCCAGAAACAAGAGACTAAGCTGTCTCAAATTACATAATGTACTTGCCAAAGAGGATTACCAAACCATTTGGGTTACCCTCACAATAGCAGGGTCCCCAGTTAAAATGGAGCTAGATACAGGATCAGCTCTAACCGTAATAAATCGACGAGATTACGAGAGGCTATTTTCGCATATACCTCTAAAAGACACATCCATTATCTTAAAAACATATACGGGGCAGAAAGTCTACCCCAAAGGAAAAATAAGGGTGCCTGTGGTATACAACGGCAAAGAAATACATAAGTTGTATTTATACATTCTACAAGATGGTGGTCCACCGTTGTTGGGACGTGAATGGATAAGGAAGATACGTTTAGACTGGCACTCCATTCAGGCACTGACGGTGACCAGTAAGGAAAAAAACAATGATGACATCATACCTGAACGATTAAAAGACATCTTGGCCAACGCCAAAGAAGTGTTTCAAGAGAAACTAGGAACCTTGAAAGGCATCACCGCCTCAATAAAAGTGGAAGATACAGCAATTCCAAAAAATTTTAAGGCAAGACCGGTGCCATACGCGATACGTCCGGCAGTCGAGGCAGAGCTGGAGAATTTAGAAAAGGCAGGCATATTATCCAAAATAGATTGGAGCGAATGGGCAACACCCATCGTTCCAGTCATGAAAAAAACATTGAAAAATAACTTTGAGGAACAGAAAAAAATTCGCATCTGTGGGGACTTTAAGGTGACTGTAAACCCGGTCCTTCACACGGTACAGTATCCTCTTCCGAGGATAGAAGATATTTTCGCCTCACTATCCGGAGGGAAACGTTTCACAAAAATTGACTTGGCACAGGCATATCTACAGATGGAGGTTGAGGAGACCTCTAAAAAGTATCTCACAATAAACACACACAAAGGCCTGTACCAGTACAATCGACTGGTTTTTGGAATAGCATCAGCTCCAGCTATCTGGCAAAGAGCTATGGAGCAAGTCCTGCAAGGGATTCCGGGGACTCAATGCTACCTAGACGACATCCTTATAACAGGAGAAAACGACAACGAGCACCTTGCCAATTTGGAGCAGGTGCTCACTAGGCTGAAAGAACGGGGCCTACGAGCAAATCGCCCCAAGTGCGAATTTTTCCAAAATTAGATATCATATTGTGGCCACATAATTAATAAGGAAGGGTTGCATAAGTCACCTGAAAAAATTGAAGCAGTTATAAAAGCCCCAGCAACTGAAAATGTTTCACAATTAAGGTCATTCCTGGGATTAATAAATTACTACCATAAATTTTTATCGAACTTATCAACTATTCTACACCCTCTTAATGATCTTCTACAGACAGGAGTGATTTGGAAATGGAACGAAGACTGTAAACGTGCCTTCCATAAATGTAAAGACTTAATCACATCCGAGAAAGTTTTGGCTCATTACAACCCATCACTACCAATCAGACTGGCGTGCGATGCATCCCCTTACGGCATAGGAGCGGTATTGTCCCATAGATTCCCTGATGGCTCGGAACGGCCGATAGCTTTTGCGTCACGCTCATTGAACTCAGCTGAGCATAACTATGCCCAGATAGACAGGGAAGCACTCAGCCTGGTATGGGGAGTGAAGAAATTCAACCATTACCTACACGGACAAAAATTTACCTTGCTGACTGACCATCAACCCCTCATCTCCATATTCAACGCTAAAAAAGGTGTCCCCATTATGACGGCACAAAGACTACAGAGGTGGTCCCTTTTTCTAGGGGCACACCAATACAACATTGAATACAAAGGGTCAAAACAGCATGGGAATGCTGACGGTTTATCGCGCCTACCGTTGCCAACGATAGAAGAGGCACCTACAGTAGACCCAGTAGAGATATTCCACTCTACCATAGTGGAATGTCTACCGGTGACAAATTCTGCCATTGAAAGGGAGACAAGAAATGACCCTACTCTCTCACGGGTCTACGATTTAACAGTGAAGGGATGGCCAGCACATGGCGAACCACTGTTGCCAGCATTCTCGCAAAGAAGAGAACAGCTGTCAGTGTGCCGAGGAACCTTGATGTGTGGATCCAGAGTGGTGATTCCACCCAAACTCCAGGATAAAGTGCTAAAGGAGCTTCACGAGGGGCATCTGGGTGGAGTGAAAATGAAGAAGCTAGCTAGGGCGTTTGTATGGTGGCCAGGTATCGATGGAGACATCGAAGACATGACCAAGAACTGCCTAGGATGCCAGAAGGTCCAAAATGCTCCGCCACAGGCCCCTCGACATCCATGGGAGTGGCCCTCATCTCCCTGGCAAAGGGTGCACATCGACTTTGCTGGTCCATTTATGGACTCAATGTTCTTAATCGCAGTTGATGCACACTCCAAGTGGCCGGAGGTAATAAAGATGTCCTCCACCACCACGGAAAAACCATCACAGTATTAAGGACCATATTTGCCAGGAATGGGCTGCTGGAACAAATATGTTCTGATAATGGACCGCAATTTGTGTCCGAAGAATTCAGAAAGTTCTTAAAGAACAATGGGGTAAAGCACTACACGTCCGCCCCATACCATCCCGCCACCAATGGATTGGCTGAAAGGTTTGTCCAGACCTTCAAGAAAGCCATCAAGGCCATGGGTAATGAAGACATAAAACTTCAGCACAAGGTGGATAACTTCTTATTTGCATATAGGAATGCAACGCATATGGTTACTAACCAAACTCCCGCCATGATGTTCTACAATAGAAACCTAAGATGCCGGCTGGACTTGGTCAAGCCCAACATCCGAAGGGACGTGGAGAACCGGCAGTTCCAGGGCATGAATGAAAGGCCAACTAGGGCCTTCCAGATAGGCCAACAGGTTTTGGCCCGGGACTACCGTACCGAGAAATGGCAGCCTGGAACTATCTGCACACGATTAGGACCACTGATGTATACCGTGGACATCAGAGACAGCATAATAAGGCGCCATGCTGACCAAATCATCAAGTCATCCGAAAAGGGACAACCTACACCACCACTCTATACATCTAACGATAAAGTAGAGATACCCATATCTACCTCCGATCCGGTGATACTGGAGCCCGATGAACCCGACACTGGCCTTCAAGCCGAATCAGCCTCGCCAGAAGAACCTACTACACCACCAGAAACTACTACACCCCCGAGGCGTTATCCGGACCGAGTCAGGAAGCCTCCTGAGAGACTAACTTATAATTAATTAATACAGCAATGTATATTATTTTGCATATAACATGTAATTAATAATTACTTAAAATATGATGTACTAGTTAACTAGAAGGGGGGAATTGTGGTGTATGTGCCTTTAAGAGCAATTATGGTGTATGTGCCTTTAAGAGCCCCAGGTGTGCGTAATGCCGGTAATTGCCACTTGGGCTATATAAGCCTGTGTATTGTGTATATCCTTTAGAAACCCCCCCCCAGACTTGCTTAGTAAATACCTATGAACCAACTCCTGTCTTCAGTGTCTTTATCTACACACGGACACTACATGAAGTGCCTAGTTACAGAGGACAAGAGTAATGAGATGAGGGTGCAGGAGGAGAACGCCCGCCTCATACAAGAAGTAAGAGAGCAGGAGGAAAAGGTTAGGGATGTAAAGGCAGCGTATAAGCTGGCCTGCGACCAAGGGTTCGAGGAAGCAGAACATGGCCCCTGTAGGGAAGAGATAGAAAGCTTGAATGTGGCTTTAAAGAGGGCAAAGGGGATGATATGTCTTATCAGCCCGAAGACAGGCCAGTCGGACTTTACCGGCAACCCAAATAGAACCGTCCCACAGGCAACACCCAGAACAAAGTTGGTTAGGGAATCAGAGGTCCCACGACCGCCACCCATAGCTCCAAGCTTTCAGGAGCTCTGGCAGCAAAGGGGGGTGGAGGATGAGGTGGTAGAGGAAGCACAGCAGGCCCCACTAGATAGGCCGGGACCAGGACCAGTGTACTCCCTCCTACAATGGAGGTATGGTCCGCCCATTGATGACGATGACCCAGGGGCCATCCAGAATCAGTTTTTGGTGCCGTATGGCACCCAACAGCTCAGGGCCATGGTTAGCCACATCCCCAAGCTCACTAAAAAGGGAGACCACTCTCTGCACTTCAGGGAGGTAGAGAAAGCAGCTTGTGTTAATGACTGCGATGACACAGAGCAAGCTAAAATGCTGCTGTTTTCCCTGGGAGGTGATCTCCTCCAGACCCTATCTGGCGAATGCAAAAGGGGGCAGAAAGAATACGAGGATTTGAGGAACGAGATATTGGAGGCCATGGGACTCAATAATGGTAGTCCATTCGCCCGGGTAGAAAGAATGGTACAGCTCCCAGGGGAGTCCCCGCAGGAGTTTGCAGACAGGCTGTGGCCAGTCTACTGGAGTGCATGCCCGGGAATGCAAGCATGGGCAGCAGTGAACCCAGCCCAATTGACTCACTGGCTCCGTTGTCTAATGACAAACTGCCTACCCCAAATCCGAGCCCAGGTCGCGGCTTGGTTTGACCCCCGAAACCCCCAGACCACCGAAGAGGCGATGATCCGTTGGCTCACAGTAGCCTTTAGAAACATGAGGGGTACCGAGACGCACTAACCCAAGGGAAAAGTGCATGAGGTTAAACCTGGGGGCCCGAATAAGAAAGAGTGGCACCAGGAGGGGAACCGTCCCTCCCAGGCTAAGTTAAATTGTTATGGGTGCGGGAAAGACGGTCACTGGAGAAAAGACTGTAAGAATCCCTGGAAAGATAACAAGGGAAAGAATCCCACAGCCCCAGTCCAAAAGGTAGAGACAGGAATTCCCCTCGCCTCAGTCGAGCCACTATTGGAGGCAATGCGGTCTCTTCTGACTGGCCAGGGGAGAGTAGCAGCTGCCACCAGTGCTTTGACCCCGTCTGCCCCATCCCACTCCCAGCAATGACTATTGCCAGCGCAGCCTGTCGACCTGTGTCCCCGCAAAAATGCTGAGGGGAGCAGGCCCTATGTTAAGATGGGGGTGAAAACGGTGCAGGGGAGATATTCGGTGGACACTGGAGCTTCCAGCACAGTGGTCCATTCGGAAGACCTGACCAATTCACCCCGGTCTAACAAGGTCCCATTTAGCTTAATGGGACCCACAGGGAACGAGCAGGCTGGGGAAAGGTCAAAACCTTTGGCCATAGGTTTAGGATCCCTCCATTCCACGTGGGAGGGTAATCACAAGACCGACGAGGTGGCCAAGCAGGGGGACAGGGAAGGAGAGTTCTGTAGAGCAGGCCCAGTAGCAGCAATCTGGGACAAGGGAGGCACACAGGGGATAGCTTTGGCCCCAGACCAAAAGCCAGTCCAAGCCCAAGATTCCACCTTTAAGGCCGGCCTGGTAAGGAGAAAGAATTTAGAACAGGGTTACTGGCAGGCTGCTAGTTATATTAAACAATGTAAATTGTTTAAGCCGGAGGCAGGGAAATGGGCAGCTGGGATTGTACCTGAGGTTAGAAATCCTCAGCCTGCAGCAGGTACACTCACACAGACTGCAGATGCAGGTGCAGTTGTATGCGTGAAAGGAGAAATTCCCCAGCACTTGGCCCGAGCGATTCCCCCTCTCTTATGGGACTCCGGGGAGGAGCCTGAACCAGGTTTTAAACCTGAAGGGGAAGACTCTCAGCCACCGGTAGCCGGTGGCAAGGGATTGCCCGTCCCCAGCCCAGGCCTGGGAAGGGAGGGACCAGAGGGAGATGGTCCCCAGCCAGCAAGAACTGTGACCCAAGCTAAGGGTCCACTCGCCAGGGTAGCCCCACCAGCGACACTCCCTAGGACGTCTCTTCGGGAACCCCAGCCCAGGAAAGTATGGTCACCAGCTTTCCAGTGGAAAAGGGCGGTCTCCTGAGTCAGGGAGAAGCCAAGAGACAGAGGTCCCCAGCCAGCAGCCATAAGCTGCAAGGGACCAGGAGTAGAGATCAGTGCAGCCATGCCGCAGGGAGCAGCCCAAACAGGGATTAGGCTGGTCGCCAGGAGACGGGTGGCGGATGTATATAGTTTAAGTAGTAAAATTTTAAGTGATGTGTATAGAGGAGTAAGTTAGAGTGCGTTAATTTTAATTTTATATTGCAATCAGTAGTTTTAAGTATTAAAGTATAAGTTTTAAGCATGGAACCATTCCAGAGTGTTGTCTATGTGAGCCGAGGTCGTGGGACCCGATCACATTCCCCCGAGCCAGGGCACCTGGCTAGATTTTTTTTAAAGTCTTTTTCAGAGCTTCGAAAGGTGCGGAGGATCACCGTGTCTTTGGATGCTCGGGGAAGGGAGCACCCCTAGCCCAGGTTTGGGAAGGGAGGGGTCTGCGGGAGGCAGATGCCCATGAGGGGAGCTGGCCAGGATGACTGGGATTCAATTCAATCCAGTATTCTGGGGAGACTGGCTTCACGTATGGGGAGGTCTCCCTCCAGTGCCCGAGGATACAAATCATCACCCCAAGGAAAAGACGGCATTGGAAAATATTTTAATAACTGTTTACTTTAGCATAGAAAATAATTACGTTATCCGTGAGAAGTAATTTAAATGTTCTATTCTGTTTCACACACTGGAACACATTGATTGACATGTAGAATGTGTAACAATACTTGGCACATTATTGTTCACAGCAATTAAACTGTTATTGGAAATCCAGATTAAGATTAAGTGTTTACAAAAGGCTTGTTAATTGTATATTTTGTATTATGTACTGATCCCAACTCCAAAGGAAATAATGTGTGAATTTAGTTCCTAACTGTGAGATTGTACTATTTGTCTGGAGTCAATTGAACAAATTGCATATGCCTGTGAATTGTTGTGTTTGCAGATTGTGGAAGTTTGAAATACATTTATGGCTGAAGGATGGTGCCATTTATTAAAGTGTCAGGCAATCGCATTATAAAAAAAAAGAAAAGGAAAAGGGGAAGCTCGTTTTCTTCCGTTTGTATTTTTAACAAATATGTTTTGGCTTGGTGTTAATCTCATTAAAGATGTTGTATTGGGATAAAGCTCTATGATGTCACAAGTGGTGCAGGGGTATTAGACCCCCTCCGTGCTTGTATTATTGTAAATAATCATGTTTTTCTATCGATAGATGCCTGCCGTGCACTGCGATTCTCTCTGGGTAAGGGGGATGGAGGTGTCGGGGGATCAGAGATAGATATAGATAAGTATAAGGGAAGGTTGTTTGTGGGGGGTCAGAAATCTTTGCTCACCTTAAATAGGATACTGCAAGCAAGTTTTAGTATCCAAGGGGGGACGGTAAGGTTTGCAAAATTTCCGCAGCCCCCGAAGATTATTTTATTAAAGAAAACCTGGTTGGAATGTACCATAAAAACCCAGGGCATCAAAGATGGCTGTCAGGCCTCATGGCAAAAGAGAAAGACAGCCTGTCTCAATATCTCCCATCACTGGCTGACAAAGGATTGAAAAAAATACCGGCCTCTGAGTACTTGAAACTGTCAATCAACTGCGGTTTAGGAAGTTTTCAACATGGAACAAAGGATTGTTTGTTTACAAGCCCTCAGCAGTGTTGACTCAAGGGCTTAAGCACTTGAAGCTGTCAATCAATTGCGGTTGGGCGGTGACCACAGGACAAAGGATTGTTTACATGAACGCTTGAGTACTGTTTACCGAACACTTAAGGTTTGTTTGCCCAGCACTTGAGAAATCAGTGGGACATTTCAAACTGGAACAGCTCCATTCTCAAACCAGTCAAATGAATGGGAAACACATTCAAACCCATAACAGTCAATGGGGACAGATTGGTCCCTTTTGTATAACCCAGATACGTCCAGATTTGGGCGCGAAGATAAGGGCTCCCAAATGGGGTATAAAGATAGCCCCTCAGGAAGCCATTCTCTCTCTCTCTACTGCCTCGCCTCCGGTGCCCTGCCTACAAGAGGAACAGCTCAGCAGCCCGCCCAAAGAAGTGGAATACCAGCAGTTACTTTTGAATTACTGGGGTATCTCTACTTCGGGCGGTGAAAAATCCAAGACAGACCACAGGGGCATGGAGCAGGCGTTTACTGGTGAGCATAAACTTTCTGGCCCATTACAAGGCAATCTAGATAGGTATAAGGGGTGGGAACTAAAGGGGAATTTTGTTAAATTGTTATTTTAGTCAATTTTCCCTCGATGTGTCCGTCTTCTCTCCTCCCCGTTAAGTAAAAGTGTACTGTATTCATAATTATTTTCATTGTATAGCAATTTATTCTTTATTTCAATAAAACACTGGTTTTCTTTGCACCCAACCACTGGTCTCGTCTTGTTTATATCGCTACTGAAATAAGTCCGGCGGTCAGAACCAAAGGGGAAGCGATTCGAAACCACACGGGGCTGGAGCAGCTCAGATACACCTGACTGGCCAGACAATAACCCCATAAACCAACCCCTTACAGTAGTAACCGATAGGCTGTGTCTCAAACACCGCACCTGGTTTCCTGTTCAGTTGACTTTATTGGAATGAAAATTTGGGTGGTTGGTATAATGGTTGGATCAACCACTACCATTAACTTCCCACTTGCAGTGAAAGATAAAAGCTATTATTCTCTCTCTCTCTCTCTTTCAATCTGATTTCCTCTCTATTTGTCTCACAGGTGTCCCTGACTAGGCTGTAAATACTTTTTATCTCTCAAGATGTCATTCTGATAATCAGGTGAAAATTAGAGGCAGTTTGCTTTAAGTTTCCATCTGTTTCCTTAACAAAAATGAGCTCCCATTAAGATGGGAAAAGACACAGTGGGATGCATTGTCAATCTGCTGGCTGGGGCATCAAACTGGAGTTGTGAATCAGGAGCCCACTTTCGAAACCATCCGATTTTAATTTCCGTTCAAAAAATAAATCAGACGGTTTCTACAATGGTCAGCTGATCCACAACACCTGCTGATAATGGCCCAGAAATTTGGGTCGGAGGCTTCCCGCGGGTGTAAGCCCCCGATCTGCACTTACCTTGTGCGCCGGCCATTGTGCTGTGGGCCCGCATGGGATTCCGATCCTGGGCCTGCTCCAAATGCCAGCGCGCAATGCTTGCGTATCCCAGGGGCGCAGTTAGTTCAAAGCGTCCCCTGGGATCCCGTGGGCCATTGAGAGCCAATCGTAGTAGGGAATCTCTATGCACAGATTTGACAGGAAGTCCTGTCGAATCTATGAATTAGAGTTCAACCACAAAACATAACTAAAACTTCAAATAAAAGTTTTTTTAAATCACATTTTTAAAATAACTATAAATTACATAAAATAGCTATTTTAAACAATAATTTAAAATAAAAAAAAATTAATTACAGTTTCTAACGGGGCTAAAAATAAACTTACCTTTCTTTAAAGTATTTAAAAATAATAAACCTGTGGAAAAATGTTTTAATTTTACTTAATTCGCCACTTACCTTGTTAAAAGCAAGCCTTGTGACTGCTTTTTATAAGCGTAGCTGTTGGAGACTTACCCTCCCGGAGAAACCTGAAAAAAAACCGGAAGTTCCAGGCATGCGCTGCCTCTTCGGCGCACGCGTTCGACCTGTGAACCCCTTCCTTTAAGGGAACGGAAGATCCGGTTTCCCGCGCATGCGCAGTGCATGCACGAAACTGGCACTTTCGTTGGGCCTACGCGTGAGTACACAGCGCGTACTCACCCGTGGGACCAGAATTTCTGGGACATTGTCCTCTTCTCTCTCACAAACACAGCTCCGCGTTTTGAATAGAAAAAAACACAACGGGTTTTACCTGCACATTGTTTTTGTAACTTATCCTCCAACCTATCCTCAGAGAGTTTTTTTTAGAAATGATCTGACTCTACTAGAAGCTTAAAGGGGAAAAAATAGTAATTTAAATACTAAATTATACATTCGACGAAAGTGAGGGCTCTGCACAAAATCACACTGCATAATCTGAATTGACATAAACTTTCACAGTTCTGGGCAAAAATCCCAAGTGCTAGCCAATGCTTTTGGAAGCGACAGAAGCCTTCAAATTAAAATTAAAATAAAGTATTAATATATAAAAATAAATAAACAGAATCATGTTATTGTTCGGGTGCAATGCTTTGAAATGTTAATTTTATTGACTAGAGTTTTGGTAGTCTCTGCCCCAGAGAGCTGTGGAGGCTGACTCAATGGATATATTCAAGGTGGAGAGAGACAGATTTTTGCAAAACAGGGGAGTCAAGGGTTCTGGGGAGCGGGCAGGAAAGGAGTTGAGGCCAAGATCAGATCAGCCATAATCTTATTGAATGGCGGAGCAGGCTCGAGGGGTTGAATGGCCTACTCCTGCTCCTACTTCTTATGTTCTTATGTTCTTATAAATATTTAGTTTGGAAACTACAAAGGTCAGGCACTCTGAAAGCATTTTTTAATGTATGGGGGAACGAGAGTTAACCAACCTGCACTGCCTGGTGTAAAAAGCAAGGCATTTGAGGTGAAATTGGTCTCCACCAGTAGCACAAAACGGATTAAGAGAGCAGATATTCCCCCTTGGACTGTAGCACTAAACAGGCGTTAACATATCGGCTGCTTGTTACACGACCTGCCTGATATTCAGCCTTTAATAGAACTGAATATCAGGCAGGTCATATAATCGGCGGCTGATATGATACTGTCCATATAGCGCTACAGACTGAGACAAATATTTATCCCATGGCGAATTGGCACCTTGCTTTACACCATGAACATTTTGCTTCTCTTTTGCAGTAAATGGAAAAAGAAAACGGGCTGTAGGGATACAGATGTTGCAATGATTCGTGAACCTTGACAGTAGCCAGCCAAAAGAGGTCACACTACGCTGTATAATCATTAATCAAAGTCACTTTACATGATTTAACAGTGCACACAGCGTTCAAACAGTTTACTCAAGCATAAAGACAGCATCAAGCAATACGTTTGACTTTTGAAGCAAGGAACCAACGTCAAATCGGCAGAGTGATCAGCTCTTGCGTGACACCTGATTCTTCTGGTGGGACGTCCTCCTCTAGAGGAGCTTCTTAGGTTCTCGCAGACTGTCGTGCCGAACCGGCCACGATGTCCCATTTTTAGTTGTTTCTGCTGGTTGAGTTGTAAATAAAAAATTGTGCAAAATCCATTGTGGGAGAAATTCATTATAGCCCAGGAATGGGCGCTAACTTCTGAACAGTTTGAGATGTAGCGCCATGTGTGAATGAATCTCGCTGCACGCTAAATTAAGTGTTAGCGTTAATTGACCCAGCTCAGTGGCATTAGACTCAAAGTGCTTAGCAATTTCAGATGCTGTCTAAACGCTAGCCATCATTGCCACAGGCTCTTCCAGTTCTTAAAGGTGAGGTTCAACCATGCTGCAGAACCTCATTCTCAGCATTGCTGGCTCTGCAGCTGTCTCAGCAAGCAGCAGAAGGCCCAGGAGAAGGAACCAGGCCATTGAAGGAGGTGTCATTATGGCAGATCAAGGAGAGAGCTCTCAGATTCAGCAGGCAAGCATTGGAGGCCTTGGTCCTCACTATGGAGAGACACAGGGTGGTGCTGTACCTGACAAGTGGCAGGAGACCCTCACTGCAAGTCTTCTGCACCATGTGGAAGGAGGTAGCCCAGCAGGTCTCGGGCAGCACTGTGGTCCCCAGGATCCACACACAGTGCAGGAAGAAATTAAACAACCTCACTCGGGTGGTCAGGGTGAGTCAATGCTTCAACAAATGCTACATACCACCATCTGACCCACACTCTGCACACACTGCCCAACGCACCACACCCCCAGCACTCACCCACCAACACTCACACACACAGCTCACACCTTGCACACAATGACAGCTATTCAAATATGGCAGGCACATCTCCCGAACACATTGCTCCACAGTCACTCACACACTCTCCTTTCTCTTGCAGGCCAATGTCACTCACAACAGGAGGGAGCAGGAGCGCACAGGCGGAGGACAACCTGACACCCAAACAATTTATGAGCTGGATGAAAAAGAGTGCTGCAAATCATTGGACACCGGGTGGTGTGTCCTGTGGCTACCGGCAACTTTGATCCACTTGGGGAAAACAACGGTGTATTCATCCCTGCTCTTTCTTCTCGCATCCCACTTCCCCTCACCCAACAAACATTTCCCACTTTCCAGCTAATCATGCTGCATGTGTGCTTTTCTTCCTTCCTGTCCCTCTCCCCTCACCTTAACCCGACTCTTGTGCCTTTATGCCTTTATGTCCCATTTAGTTTTTGCTTTACAACTAGATAACAATGCCTAGTACCTTTATAGACTGAACCCATCCTCAATTAATTTCGTCCACAACTACCCTCTTCCACTCTTGGCTCAGCTCGTCTTCGCATATCTCTAGTCTTTCCAATAATCAGGATCGAGTACAATCCAATATGGTGGGTATATTGTGTTTAATCAGAGTTTAGGACAGAATATAACACAATAGTAATACAGCAAAAACATATGACCATGACAAGTAGCTGATACCAGAACCAATCAGACAGAAGGTTGGCGTGCGTGAACAGTGCTCTGGCTTGCAGCCTTCCTTCCTCTTCTCTAGAACCTCTGAGATGGTAAGCATGTGTTCACTCTCGAAAAAGCGTTCGAACAGCAAAACTTTTACTTGGTTCTGCTCTCCACCGTCTGTGTGGGCAAGCCCTCAGTGTGTTCTTTTTATTCTCTTTATAGGGATGGGACTGAGGCCAAATTATTGACAATACCATTTAACCTATAGAGGTTCCCTAAAAGCTCAGTACCCAATTGGCCGTCGAGTCCTTTGTCTCAATTTTTGGATGAAATCCCTCCCCTAAATGAGTCTCATGATCTCAACCAATTTTTCTTATTTTTTAATCTTTCTGAAAGTTCTTCCTTTGGAAATCGTGTCTTATCTCCCTGGTCCCTATCTTCCCTCGTACAATTGATGCTCGGCCTGGCCTTGTACCCTTTCAATCTTGAGGGCCAAGCCAGTGCTTTTTGGTCTCAGCCGGTCATTATCTTACTTTCATAATACACACTGCTCCATCCTGAGATGGATACCTTAACTCCCATAAATTCCTTTTATTCTATGTCTTTCTATATTAATTATCTTCACAAGCAGTTTTGTTCAGCGAACTCCAATTCCTAACTTAGCACTATATCCTGGTTATTAGTAATAATGGAAGGAACTTAGGAATTGCGCCTTAGTTGGTCCAAAATGAGATACATAAACAAAGTTGAAATCCTAAGTTGAAAATATCAGATAGTTAGCATGGAAACATGATAGAATTCATCATTAAGATGGAAAGTGAAGAGGTCCAATCCAAAACAAGGGTCCTAAATCTAAACAAAGCAAACTACGATGGTATGAGGAGTGAGTTGGTTATGATAGATTGGGGAGCTTCATTAAAAGGCATGATGGTGGATAAGCAGTGGCTAACATTTAAGGAACGAATGCATGAATTGCAACAGTTATACATTCCTTTCTGGTGTAAAAACACAAAAGGAAAAGTGGCCCCAACCATGGCTGACAAAAGAAATTAAGGATAGTATTAGCTCCAAAGAGGAGTCATATAAAGTTGCCAGAAAAAAGTAACAAACCTGAGGATTGGGAGCAGTTTAGAATTCAGCAAAAAAGAACCAAGTGATTGATTAAGAGGGGAAAAATAGAGCATGAGAGTAAACATGCAAGGAACATAAAAGTGGATTGTAAAAGCTTCTATAAGTATGTAAAAAGAAAAAGATTAGTGAAGACAAATGTAGGTCCCTTACAGTCAGAAACGGGAGAATTTATAATGGGGAACAAGGAAATGGTTAAACAATTACACAAATAATTTGATTCTGTCTTCATGGAAGAGAAAACAAATAACTTCCCAGAAATGCTAGGGAACCAAGGGTCTAGTGAGAAGGAGGAATTAAAGGCAATTAATATTAGTAAAAAAAATAGTGCTGGAGAAATTAATGGGACTGAAAGCTGATAAATCCCCAGGGTCTGATATTGTGCATCCCAGAGTACTAAAAGAGGTAACCATGGACATAGTGAATGCATTGGTTGTAATCTTCCAAAATTCTATAGATTATGGAACAGTTCCTGCAGATTTGAGGGTGGCAAATGTAACCCCACCATTTAAAATAGGAGGGAGAGAGAAAACAGGGAACTACAGACCATTTAGCCTAACATCAGCAGTAGGGAAAATGGTAGAGTCTATTGTAAAGGATGTGATAACAGGACACTTAGAAAATATCAACAGGATTAGACAAAGTCAACATGGATTTATGAAAGGGAAATCATGTTTGACAAGCTTACTGGAGTTTTTTGAGGATGGAACTGATAGAATAGATAAGGGAGAACCAGTGGATGTGGTGTATTTGGATTCTCAGAAGGCCTTTGATAAAGTCCCACATATGAGGTTAGTGTGCAAAATTAAAGCACATGGGATTGCGGGTAATATACTGGCATGGATTGAAAATTGGTTAATAGACAGGAAATAGAGAGTAGGGAAAAATACATCTTTTTCGGGGTGACAGGCGGTGACTAGTGGTGTACCACAAGGATCAGTGCTTGGGCCCCAGCTATTCACAATACATATCAATGATTTGGATGAGGGAACCAAGTGTAATATTTCCAGGTTTGCTGATGACACAAAACTAGGTGGGATTGTGAGTTGTGAGGATGATGCAAAGAGGCTTCAAGGCGATTTAGACAAGTTGAGTGAGTGGGCAAATACATGGCAGATGCAGTATAATGTCGATAAGTGTGAAATTATTCATTTAGGTAGGAACAACAGAAAGGCAGAGTATTATTTAAATGGTGATAGATTGGGAACTGTTGATATACAGAGGAACCTGGTGTCCTTGTACACCAGTCACTGAGAGCAAACATGCAGGTGCAGCAAGCAGTTAGGAAGGCAAATGTTATGTTGGCCTTCATTGCCAAAGGATTTGAGTACAGGAGCAACGAAGTCTTACTACAGTTATACAGGGCCTTGGTGAGACCACACCTGGAGTACTGTGTGCAGTTTTGGTCTCCTTACCTAAGAAAGGATATACTTGCTATAGAGGGAGTGCAGCGAAGGTTCACCAGACTGATTCCTGGGATGGCAGGGCTGTCGTATGATCAGAGATTGGGTCGACTAGACTTGTATTCTCTAGAGTTCAGAAGAATGAGAGGGGATCTCGTGGAAACATATACAATTCTGACAGGGCTAGACAGACTGGATGCAGGGAGGGTGTTTCCCCTGGCAGGGGTGTCTAGAATGAGGGGTCGCAGTCTCAGGGTATGGGGTAGGACATTTAGGACTGAGATGAGGAGAAATTTCATCACTCAGAGGGTGGTGAACCTGTGGAATTCTCTACCACAGAAGGCTGTGGAGGCCAAGTCACTGAATATATTTCAGAAGGAGATAGATAGATTTCTCGGCACAAAAAGGCATCAAGAGGTATGGGAAGAGGGCGAGAATATGGTATTGAGATAAAGGATTAGCCATGATCATATTAAATGGTGGAGTAGGCTCAAAGGGCCGAATGGCCTACTCCTGCTCCTATTTTTCTATGTTTTTCTATGAAACAAGATTATGTGTGATCGTCGCACTGCAGAATGCTATAACATCTGCAGAGAACCAAAACACAAGCAGATTCTAAGCATGTACCTAATTGTTCTAATATTAGTCTGAAGAGACTTTCTGTCTCCAGTTCTAATACAATCATGTAAACATAGCATTATTCACATCACAATTTTAGCTGCATAACTATCCATTTTGGACACCCCTGATGTCTAACAGAGCCACAATGCACCTCCCCTTTAAGAGGTGCAGGCTGCCTTTAGGTAGTGCTAGCCAATGGCAATATTGCACCCCCTGCTGTTGTGTGAATCCAATTAACAGTGTGTGTGCGCTGGCTGCATGCTGAACTTATATAAAGCAGAACCGAGCACCAATTCACCATGCTCCAGACAATGCAATGAACGGTCTTGGGTTAATGGCGTAACATGCCTATTTTGGGGATTTAGCCAATTTCTCAACCAGCATGGATCTGAGGTGAAATAATTTCAGAGCTGACGTGCCCTTTGCTTTCTCTGGTAATGTCCTGCCTGTCCTTATGTTTGGCTTGGGTTCAGTGCACAGGATCTGATGCAACACTGCTATAGTTCTCATATTGGGCGTGAAATTGGAGATGGGCAGGAGACAAAACAGGCGGGATCACAATTTTAGATCATTATGCGACACGCCTGATATTTAGTTCTATTAAAGTCATTGAATTTCAGACAGTGAATATAACAGTCAATCAATGCGATACCAGCAGTTTTGCTTCCCCACCCCTGTCCAATTGGATTGATCAAAAAGTCTCAGCATATAGTTTAACTCAGGTAAATGAAGTTAGTCCTGAGCTGTGGTGACAAGCCTAATGATGGGCAACTTAACAGTTAGATTTTCAACTTGCCTCTGCCAAGTAAAAGTTATTTTATAGATTGGCTGCCCATTGTAGAAACCACCCATTTTTTTTACTTCCAATGAAATCAATGGAGATGAAAATCAAACAGTTTCTACAATGCAGGTATTATCTGCAACTCCAGCTTCATGGAGTAAGTTGAAAATTGACCACAATGTGATGTATCATGAAACCAAACTGCCCTATTCAATGATTATTGCAACAATTCATTAAAGGAATGTTTTTAATGACTTTCTACATTGATCATTGTAACATTGCAATTGATTGTGGTACCACAGAGATAATTATGTACTTACAAAAACATATTCTTTCCGTTGGACAACATTGCACTGCAATGTGATACCAGTGTTTACAATGATGATCGTTTGGGTAAGGATAGACATAAGCAGCATGTTTCCAGTAGTTGAGGGACCAAGGCTGATGAGTCATCGGTCGAAGATTAAAGGTAAAAGATTTAGAGCAAAGTGCAGCAGAAGGTTCTGTACATAATGGGTTGTAAGGCTGTGGAAGTCACTTGCAGGGTTAGTGTTGGATGCAGTAACAGTGTCAACATTCAAATCTAAATTGGACAGCTGGATGAGGAAATTGCATACAGTATTCATATGGTAGTTGCACAATCTTAATCGAGCAACAGACACGAATTGACTTTTATAGAAAACTTGAAGGTGTTTGAAGTTTCCTTGGTAAAGAGCAGACATGGAGTGACCTAATTGGATTGTCCAACACCATGAAGACGATGAGCAACTTTATTCAACGTAATTATTCTATGTGGTGAACATTTCAAATTTCACGTTACATGTTGAAAGTTCGCAACTTGGGAGCAAAATATCAGGTCAGGCAGGAATTGTCACTGAAAGGATCAAACACTCGTGGCATAATTTGAAAGACTTGCCAGTTGAAGGGAATAGTTAACAGTTTCAACAGATAACTACGCATGTTTCTGACGGAATGAGGAGGATCAGCGAAAAATTATATATATGTTTTTGTAATTGATTTTCTTAGTTTCTGCAAAAAAAGTTGTGTGTTTGATCCAATTCAATAACGCCTGTCTTATACGACAGGCAGACGTTAATATTAATCCAATAGCAAAATACTGCGGATGCTGGAAATCTGAAACAACAGCAGAAAATGCTGGAAATACTCAGCAGGTCAGGCAGTATCACAGAGAGAGAAACAGAGTTAACGTTTCAAGTCAATGACTCTTCGTCAGAACTGGAAAAAGAACAGGAACTGATTTTTTTCTTCCCACCTACATTCGCGTCTCTTCCGACACCCTCCACCACGTTAACGTTTTCAAGTTTACTGGCCCTAACTGTCTCATTTTCACTATGGACGTCCAATCCCTCTACACCATCATCCCCCACCAGGACGGCCAGAGGGTTTTCCGCTTCTTCGTTGAACAGATGCCCAACCAATCCCAATCCACCGCCCTCCTCCATCTGGCTGAACTTGTTCTCACATTGAACAACTTTACCTTTGACTCCACTCACTTCCTCCAAATTAAAGGTGTTGCTATGGGGACCCACATGGGCCCTAGCTTTGCTTGCATTTTCGTGGGATATGTGGAACATTCTTTGTTCCAGTCCTACTCAGGTCCCCTCGCTAACAACCTCTTTTTCCAGTACATTGATGACTGTATTGGTGCCGTTTCCTGCTCTCGCCCGGCACCAGAAAATTTAATTCACTTTCCTACCAATTTCCACCCTTCCCTCACCTTCACATAGTCCATCTCCGAATCGTCCCTTTACTTCATTGACTTCTCTTTCTCCATTTCTGGGAATAGGCTATCGACAAACATCCATTATAGGCCCACCGACTCCCACAGTTAGCTGGACTATACTTCCACCCACCCGGCTCCCTGTAAGGACTCTATTCCATTCTCTCAGTTTCTCCATCTCCACCGCATCTATTCTGATGATGCCACCTTACACACTAGTGCCTCCGATATGTCTTCATTTTTTCTCAACTGAGGGTTACCCCTCTACCGTGGTTGACATGGCCCTTGACCTTGTCCATTCCATTTAGTGAAATTCTGCACTCACCCCTTCCCCATCCTCCCAGAACCATGATATGGTTCCCCTTGTCACAACCTTTCACCCCACCAGCATCCACATTCAACGGATCATCCTCCGCCATTTTCGCCACCTCCAGCATGAACCCACCACTAAGCATACCTTATCCTCCCCTCCCCATTCAGCATTCCAAAGGGACTGTTCCCTCCACAACACCCTGGTCCACTCCTCTATCACCCTCAATACCCCTTTCCCTTCCCACTGCAACTTCCCGTGCAAGCACAGGAGATGCAACACCTGCCCTTTCACCTCCTCCCTTCCCAGTGTCCAGGACTCCAAACATTCCTTCCAGGTGAAACAGCGATTTGCATGTACATCTTGCAATTTAATATACTGTATTCACTGCTCACGATGCGGTCTCCTCTACATTGGGGAGACCAAACACAGATTGGGTGACTGCTTTGCAGAACACCACCATTCAGTCTGTAAGGGTGACCCCGATTTTCCAGTCGCCTGTCACTTTAATTCTCCACTCCACTCCCACTCTGAACTCTCTGTCCTCGGCCTCTTACAATGTTCCAACGAAGTTCACCATAAGCTCGAGGAACAGCACCTCGTCTTTCGATTAGGCACTTTACAGTCTTCTGGACTCAACATCGAGTTCAACAATTTCAGACCATAACCCCGGCCCCCATGTTTTCTTTTCTCTCTCACATGGCAGCTGCTGATGATTCTGCCATTGTCATTTACACCTCATCAAGAGTCATATTTCCTTTCTTAACTTGACCCACTACCATCTCCTTTTGCCTTGCACGTCATCCCTTTTGTCTTTGAATCTCTCCTGCCTTCTATCCTATCACAGGCCTTTCCTTTGTTCTTTCCTCCCCTCCCCCTTTCCCGTCCAGCACTTGCTTAAATATCTGTTACTTTTTCCAGTTCTGATGAAGGGTCATTGACCAGAAACGTTAACTCTGTTTCTCTCTCTACGATGCTGCCTGACCTGCTGAGTGTTTCCACATTTTCTGTTGTTGTTTAATATTAACCCAGTCATCTTTGATCTCATACAGTGTGCCATATAACATAGAGACCAGATTGCTGCTCCCATTGCCTTCGGAGATTTCTGCATTTACATGTGAAGTAAAAACTGATGTTAGGTTCGGATGGATATAATTGCATTTTAGTTCTGTGAAGTAATTTAAATTATTTGATTAAATTAGTAATTATAGACAAGGGGCGCTTAATCACATTCTTCAATTCCTCTCTGAATTTATTCTGGGACACAGCATAAATAAACGTGTTTGTGCATGAACTCAAATTTCCAAGCATATACCCGGACTGTTCCATAATGGTGAAAGAGTCATTGTAATTTGTTTCCAAAAGTTGAACATCTGTAAATTGCACACATAAGAAATATATGAAAATGACCATCCATAAAATTATAAAGTTGCCTGAGATGGCGAGCAGTAAAATGATGGATTTTCTTCGGTTCTCCATCTCTGGATCGTTGTGATTATCCCCACTTTTGTTACCTTGGAGTCCCCTTCTCACTCTATTGGCCAGTAGAATGTGTCTGGCGGTCAGGGCATTGAACAGTAAAATGAAAACAAATGGTGCAAATGGGATTAAAATGATTTCCAACCACAAATATGCCACCCATATGGGCACGGTGTAGAAGCTAGATTTCACAGTGCAGGACCATGGTGCATTGTCAATTATTTCGCGAGGTTCATTTAAAAAGTAGATTGGAACATTTTGTAGACCACTTAAGGAACACACCACTGCTATCACCACAGCCGCAGTCCTTTCAGTGCAATATTTTGTTCGCAAACTTTGGCAACAAATAACAACAAATCGATCAAAGGTGAAAGCCACAGTTAACCAGACAGAGCAATCAATGCAGACAAAATGCAGGGCGATATTGAGACTACAAATAGGAGTATAGTTCAAGAATGAATATGGGAAATAAGCATCGTTAATCTCATACAGAATTACACCAAATACCAGGATCAGTAGATCAGCCACTGCCATGGCCACCAGGTAACGGGTGATGCATTTGGAGAGACCACACTTTCCACGGGAGAGAATCACAATTGTCACCAAATTAGCTGCAAAAAGGAGGAGATGTCATTACTAACTCTCCTGATATAGAAAAGATGATCAGTCGACATTGCTTTGTAGGAAAATCCATGATTATTTTCTGTCGCTCCGCTGTCTGTCCCTATCTTTCTCCCACACCATCGGACAAGGTTAGCAATTCTGACAGGATAAATTTCTACATCGAGATACACCACAAAATTATTCTGTGAGTTACTTCAACAAAACAAAAATCTGCTGTGAAACTCACGTGTATATTTCAGCTTTCACAGGACCAAATCTGGCCTTTCAGACTGGCGCCTATAATAGCATTTGCCTGATTTTAATTTCCATTGACTTCATCAGAAAGGAATCTCAGGCTGGGTATAAGAGGGGGGCCCAATTTACTCATCCCTGACACTCCATACACATCGTGGGGAGTAACTTTCCAACTGTCTTTCCTTCCTTAAAACCAACATTGCGGATCCACTAGTAGATAATAATAGGCGGCCAAACCGCAACGCCAGTTGTAAGCCAAAACGTCACGTTGCAAATGTCCCCAGCATCTCATCATTTAAAGCAACTTAAATAATCATACAATGTAGGTGTCAGTGTGATAACATGAATCTGACTGCAATATTCCATCGCTTTGTTTTCTGGAAGCAGGTGAACATTCCTACCAGGTCTTCATCACTTGCTTTTCCTCAGCAAAAAACCAGCAAATCAAGATTTCTCAGCGCTACATTGATCATGTGCACAATATAGTAGCAAACATTTCATTTTGGATTTTGCCTTAACTATGTACCATCAACGTCGCTTATATCCCAGCAGCCGGTTAACTGGTGGGAGTTACATGGGGTCCGAGCATGGGCGGAGGGATCTTTGGAGCTATATCAGAGATGTGTCTGGTAAAACAATAAAATCACAGTTATTATTCGAAACTTGAATGTTGGTATGGATCTGACACGGACATTTAAAATGCATTTGAAATGTAGTTTTTCAATAGCGTTGGTGGCTATTAATATACTGTAAACAGGAGACTCTGAATAGAATGGCTGTGCTTTGCAACAAAGAGCTTGTTCGTCTTGGGCGGTAATCTACACGATATTCACTTTCATAGACCAATAGAGCTGAATATTGGGAGGGGCTTCCCATATGAGACCGGCCAAGAATTTCTACCCGCAGATAATGAAGGCTACAGGAGTAGCCGCCCTTAAATCATTTCTCAGATTATATCCCAGGTGAATTTCAAACTGTTTATTTTGAGCCAAGTATAATTATTGTCCCCGTTTGATGACATGGAAACTGTTCTTTGGCCTCCACCCTGAGTCGAAAAATGTAAAATGCATCCGTTCTTGTATCAGGTCCTAATCCCTGTTAAAGTGGGTGTTTAAGCATTGGGAAAGGTGGCGTGTACAAAAATAGAATTGAAAATTCCTGTGACCACAATGACAAGCCATATAACTACCATATTCCAATGTATCTATTCCCTGTTTTGGGCTTGATACGTATTACCATTTCCTCCAGATTTTGTGTATCACAATCTTATTGAAAAAGGTCTACTTTGCACCTAAATAACCATGATCGCTATTAGCCTCACTATTATTTGTACAGCAAAATCCGGCCCATTTTAATATATCACACAGTTTCAGAATCACGCCCTGCAGGAATGCGCTATACAAGCACAGATGTTATGACTACCTGCCAGCCCAGCATCAACACATAAAGGCCATTTATTTATCAAGTATGTACAGCAAACTCACGCCATGTCTTTAGGCGAGATTCCATAATTGCGTAGCTTTTGGAGGAGCAGGGCATCATGGTCAGCAACTTCTTGATTTCCCCGCTTAACTGCGCAGGGTGGTCTCTGGAAGTTGCTGTCCAAGTTCACTCGATAACGGTGAGCGCTGCCAGCGTCTCCATTATTACTGCCGCAAAACCCGGTCCAAGAAGTGTATGGAAGAAGCTTGGAGCATTTTGTTTTATTTCTTTGATGGCAGTAATCAATGTCCGCAAATCAAGCACATCAAAATATTAATTGGAGCGACTGCAGGAGCAGTGATACAGTTAAACACTGTTAAAATGAATATTAACTGAATATAAACGTCTTACCAGGAACGCCAATCACTGCAAGAATCGGATAGTAAATGTTTTCTATCTGTATGATTACCGGCTGTCCCATTTTCGGAGAGAAGCGACCTTGTCTGTTCGTGTTATGGACATGGAGATCTTCATTTTTTAAAGGAAACCTTATTTATACATGAGAGAAACCTCAAGTGACACAGGAGCATTACATAATGATTGACATTAGTTACAGTCATTTGAACAAACAGATAAAGTTAAACCGGGTTGACTCCTATTGTCCAGGGGATAGGACACTTTGCAGTGATATTGCCTATTCAAAGAGTAAGTGTTAAGTCTGTGAGTTGTTCAAGTAATTAATACTCAGACTTAATCAGTAACAATAAAACAGGTCTTTACTGGTTGGAGGTAGGGACTACACTGAATACAAGATTACTGCACAGTGCTTATATACCGGTGTGTTCACCCCCGGTATTACGTCTACAGCAGCCTGAGAAAGTAGTACATCTCTTAAGGTGGAACAGGCTTAAGCTCTCTTAAGGTGGAACAGGTTACATACACAACACTCCTCCCTTCTTAGCTTTATAGTCATCTCCCCCATTTAACATAACGTAATAACATATATACATATATAACTTCATGTTTAACGTAACATATCACAGATTCAGTCTCTGCGGAAAACAGTTCACAGATTCAATCTCTGTGGTGTAGTCGGTTCACGTTACTCATTCAATAGTCCTTTCATGGATTTAACAGCTTGAACTTCCGAACTGATTTGGCTCCGTTCGGAGGGACCACGTGTGTGATCTGGTAGAGGTGATAATGGTTCAGATGGGTCATCTTCTGTTTTTACTTTTCCTTTTCTGCTTCTTGGAGACTCTCTGGGCTCCATTGTCAGCTGCCACAGCTGCCAGCTGCATGCGCAGTTCCTCCTTCTCTTCCTCCTTTTTTCGTAGTAGAGCCACCTTCTCCCGATGTTCTGTAGACTTTCGGTGCTCCTCCATGATTTCTGTATGGTGGGAGTCGAAGTTACAAGTTGGGCAGGACAGGACATAGTAATATTCGGAGTCGTCCGACAGGTCAGCGAGAGGGTCGTCTATTTCCTCCATACCCAGCTGGACGTTAGCCAGCTCTTGTTCCAAATCCAGATATCTTTCCTGAAGAGACTTCTTCATGTGTACCTCTGCATCCAGCTTTTTCTGGGCTTTCAGCAAGTCGTTTACTAGTGACCTCATTTGTGATTTTAATACTTCAACTTCCTTTGGAGATTGATTGATCGGACTATGCAATCTCTCTACCGGAGCAGCTGTTTCAGCGGTCTGTTGTTCTACATTGACGTGAGTCAGCGTACTTTTGGCATCCAATGGCTGCTCAGTTGCAGTCATTTCAGTCTGTGTCGTCACATCAGCCATCTCAATGACTTTTGAGAGCTCCGAACCCTTTTCCTTTGAAGATCGCAGCTCATGTTCAAGTTTTTCCCATTTCAGAGTCTTGTCCCTCAGCATATGAAGGAGTTGGCTGACCGTTAACTCTTCTGACACCAGATTATGGCACGCACCTTCAGAACCTGAATCAGCTTTGATTCGTTCGGCCTCCTCGCGCAGATGGTTGGTGTGCTCCTGCTCCATTTTCTCCATCAGTTGCTTCTGTTGCCTTTCCAGATTCTCCCACTCTGTAACAAAGAACTTTTTTATTTCATTCATCTCTTGCTCAAAACAGCGAATCATTTGTTCTAATTGCTGTTGTAGTTTGAAATGGAGTTGAGTTCGAGCCCAGTGTCCCTCAAAAATGTGCATATCAGTAGACTTGACAGACTCAGAATTCTCTGTTAAACTATGTTGTTGTTGCTCAGTGGAATTCTGTGCTGAAACTTTGTCTTTTGCACATGGGTTGGTCTTACCATCATCAGTTCTAGAGTCTGGGCTGATTATCTGCACCGAGTTCTCACTCTTTATGGCTTTTAGCGAATGCCAGTCCATATTTATGTTTCTAAACCACTCCCGGCCTATTAGTGGTGGACCTCCCTCCGGTAGCACATATAAGTCCATTATTTGACTTCCTTCGCCCTTGTTGGCCACTGCAACCTTTATTGTCCCGATGGTGTACACTCTCTGCCCCGTGTAGGTTGTCAATATAATCTCCGTATCCTGTAGGGGAATATGTTGGAATAACCTTCTGTAATCTTTCTTATTCATGACCAACAATGCCGATCCAGTGTCCAATTCCATTTTTACTTGGACTCCTTCTATCTGAAGAGTAACCCAAATTGTCTGGAGGTCTGCACCCTTACCAACGTTGAGTACCCTTAAGCTAGCCAGTTCAATACTGCTTAAGCCAGCCAGTTCATTACTGCTAGCGTCTGAATCGGACTCCTGTTCGGCCACCTTGTGTACTTTTGCGTATTTTCCTTGCGGTGACTTCTTGTTGCTGGTCTTCTTCCCTGACCTGCATACTCTAGCTATATGTCCAAGCCTACCACAAGTTCTACATTCTTGGTTTTTAAACCAACACTGGTTCTGATCATGCGTTGTCTTTCCACAACGATAACATTTGCCAGAACTCAAACCCAATTTGTGTGCACTGAGCTCCGGTGACCGTAGCTGCATTACTGCCGTGCCTCTCGCTGCAGCTTCGTGTGCTGCTGCCATAGTGACCGCCTTCTCAAGCGTCAGCTCATTCTCCTCGAGCAGTCGCTTTTGTGTATCCTGTTTAAATAAACCACACACAAATTTGTCTCGTAGTGCATCTGTCAGTCCCGTTCCAAACTGGCAATATTTCGCTAATTTACGCAATTCCAGCAAATATTCAGCATTGCTTTCATGCTGTAGCTGCCTTCTGTCGTAAAATTTAAATCGTTCCGCTAGCATCAGCGGCGTGGGGTTTAGATGATCTTTCAGGACAGTAACAATCTCATCGAACGTCTTATCCGCCGGTTCATCTGGTGATAACAGGTGTTTCAATTGCCCGTATGTCTTCGCACCCATTAAATTTAATAATGTTAGTGCTTTATCAGCCTCACGAATTTTATTGGCCTTACAATAATTTTTAACTCGTTCAACATATATGGCCCAATCTTCGATGTCACTATCAAAGTTGCTAATATTCCCGTGTTTAGGCATTGTAGTACTTTATCAGATTTGCAATTTCTCAGATTTATTTTTTTTACTGCTATCCAAGATGGCGGCTTCCCGCTCTTGCCGTCGTCCTCCGCCCACAAAATGGCGGTTTTCCCACGCTTGGCGGTCTTCACCCATCCCCCGACGCCGTCTCCCTTCAGCCCCGAGTGCGGCCCTTATCTCTGCCGCGATCGATGGCCCGCGCTTTTCACCGCGGCTCTCGCGCCTTCAGTGTCTGCCGACGCTGCGCCTTTCAGCCCAAGTGCGGCCCTTATCAGGGATTGCGATCGATGGCCCTTCTACCTCCGACTTCCCCCAGCCCTGTCTTTCCAACCACAAATATGCCACCCATATGGGCACGGTGTAGAAGCTAGATTTCACAGTGCAGGACCATGGTACATTTTCAATTATTTCGCGAGGTTCATTTAAAAAGTAGATTGGAACATTTTGTAGACCACTTAAGGAACACACCACTGCTATCACCACAGCCGTAGTCCTTTCAGTGCAATATTTTGTTCGCAAACTTTGGCAACAAATAGCAACAAATCGATCAAAGGTGAAAGCCACAGTTAACCAGACAGAGCAATCAATGCAGACAAAATGCAGGGCGATATTGAGACTACAAATAGGAGTATAGTTCAAGAATGAATATGGGAAATAAGCATCGTTAATCTCATACAGAATTACACCAAATACCAGGATCAGTAGATCAGCCACTGCCATGGCCACCAGGTAACGGGTGATGCATTCGGAGAGACCGCACTTTCCACGGGAGAGAATCACAATTGTCACCAAATTAGCTGCAAAAAGGAGGAGATGTCATTACTAACTCTCCTGATATAGAAAAGATGATCAGTCGACATTGCTTTGTAGGAAAATCCATGATTATTTTCTGTCGCTCCGCTGTCTGTCCCTATCTTTCTCCCACACCATCGGACAAGGTTAGCAATTCTGACAGGATAAATTTCTACATCGAGATACACCACAAAATTATTCTGTGAGTTACTTCAACAAAACAAAAATCTGCTGTGAAACTCACGTGTATATTTCAGCTTTCACAGGACCAAATCTGGCCTTTCAGACTGGCGCCTATAATAGCATTTGCCTGATTTTAATTTCCATTGACTTCATCAGAAAGGAATCTCAGGCTGGGTATAAGAGGGGGGCCCAATTTACTCATCCCTGACACTCCATACACATCGTGGGGAGTAACTTTCCAACTGTCTTTCCTTCCTTAAAACCAACATTGTGGATCCACTAGTAGATAATAATAGGCGGCCAAACCGCAACGCCAGTTGTAAGCCAAAACGTCACGTTGCAAATGTCCCCAGCATCTCATCATTTAAAGCAACTTAAATAATCATACAATGTAGGTGTCAGTGTGATAACATGAATCTGACTGCAATATTCCATCGCTTTGTTTTCTGGAAGCAGGTGAACATTCCTACCAGGTCTTCATCACTTGCTTTTCCTCAGCAAAAAACCAGCAAATCAAGATTTCTCAGCGCTACATTGATCATGTGCACAATATAGTAGCAAACATTTCATTTTGGATTTTGCCTTAACTATGTACCATCAACGTCGCTTATATCCCAGCAGCCGGTTAACTGGTGGGAGTTACATGGGGTCCGAGCATGGGCGGAGGGAACTTTGGAGCTATATCAGAGATGTGTCTGGTAAAACAATAAAATCACAGTTATTATTCGAAACTTGAATGTTGGTATGGATCTGACACGGACATTTAAAATGCATTTGAAATGTAGTTTTTCAATAGCGTTGGTGGCTATTAATATACTGTAAACAGGAGACTCTGAATAGAATGGCTGTGCTTTGCAACAAAGAGCTTGTTCGTCTTGGGCGGTAATCTACACGATATTCACTTTCATAGACCAATAGAGCTGAATATTGGGAGGGGCTTCCCATATGAGACCGGCCAAGAATTTCTACCCGCAGATAATGAAGGCTACAGGAGTAGCCGCCCTTAAATCATTTCTCAGATTATATCCCAGGTGAATTTCAAACTGTTTATTTTGAGCCAAGTATAATTATTGTCCCCGTTTGATGACATGGAAACTGTTCTTTGGCCTCCACCCTGAGTCGAAAAATGTAAAATGCATCCGTTCTTGTATCAGGTCCTAATCCCTGTTAAAGTGGGTGTTTAAGCATTGGGAAAGGTGGCGTGTACAAAAATAGAATTGAAAATTCCTGTGACCACAATGACAAGCCATATAACTACCATATTCCAATGTATCTATTCCCTGTTTTGGGCTTGATACGTATTACCATTTCCTCCAGATTTTGTTTATCACAATCTTATTGAAAAAGGTCTACTTTGCACCTAATAACCATGATCGCTATTAGCCTCACTATTATTTGTACAGCAAAATCCGGCCCATTTTAATATATCACACAGTTTCAGAATCACGCCCTGCAGGAATGCGCTATACAAGCACAGATGTTATGACTACCTGCCAGCCCAGCATCAACACATAAAGGCCATTTATTTATCAAGTATGTACAGCAAACTCACGCCATGTCTTTAGGCGAGATTCCATAATTGCGTAGCTTTTGGAGGAGCAGGGCATCATGGTCAGCAACTTCTTGATTTCCCCGCTTAACTGCGCAGGGTGGTCTCTGGAAGTTGCTGTCCAAGTTCACTCGATAACGGTGAGCGCTGCCAGCATCTCCATTATTACTGCCGCAAAACCCGGTCCAAGAAGTGTATGGAAGAAGCTTGGAGCATTTTGTTTTATTTCTTTGATGGCAGTAATCAATGTCCGCAAATCAAGCACATCAAAATATTAATTGGAGCGACTGCAGGAGCAGTGATACAGTTAAACACTGTTAAAATGAATATTAACTGAATATAAACGTCTTACCAGGAACGCCAATCACTGCAAGAATCGGATAGTAAATGTTTTCTATCTGTATGATTACCGGCTGTCCCATTTTCGGAGAGAAGCGACCTTGTCTGTTCGTGTTATGGACATGGAGATCTTCATTTTTTAAAGGAAACCTTATTTATACATGAGAGAAACCTCAAGTGACACAGGAGCATTACATAATGATTGACATTAGTTACAGTCATTTGAACAAACAGATAAAGTTAAACCGGGTTGACTCCTATTGTCCAGGGGATAGGACACTTTGCAGTGATATTGCCTATTCAAAGAGTAAGTGTTAAGTCTGTGAGTTGTTCAAGTAATTAATACTCAGACTTAATCAGTAACAATAAAACAGGTCTTTACTGGTTGGAGGTAGGGACTACACTGAATACAAGATTACTGCACAGTGCTTATATACCGGTGTGTTCACCCCCGGTATTACGTCTACAGCAGCCTGAGAAAGTAGTACATCTCTTAAGGTGGAACAGGCTTAAGCTCTCTTAAGGTGGAACAGGTTACATACACAACACTCCTCCCTTCTTAGCTTTATAGTCATCTCCCCCATTTAACATAACGTAATAACATATATACATATATAACTTCATGTTTAACGTAACATATCACAGATTCAGTCTCTGCGGAAAACAGTTCACAGATTCAATCTCTGTGGTGTAGTCGGTTCACGTTACTCATTCAATAGTCCTTTCATGGATTTAACAGCTTGAACTTCCGAACTGATTTGGCTCCGTTCGGAGGGACCACGTGTGTGATCTGGTAGAGGTGATAATGGTTCAGATGGGTCATCTTCTGTTTTTACTTTTCCTTTTCTGCTTCTTGGAGACTCTCTGGGCTCCATTGTCAGCTGCCACAGCTGCCAGCTGCATGCGCAGTTCCTCCTTCTCTTCCTCCTTTTTTCGTAGTAGAGCCACCTTCTCCCGATGTTCCGTAGACTTTCGGTGCTCCTCCATGATTTCTGTATGGTGGGAGTCGAAGTTACAAGTTGGGCAGGACAGGACATAGTAATATTCGGAGTCGTCCGACAGGTCAGCGAGAGGGTCGTCTATTTCCTCCATACCCAGCTGGACGTTAGCCAGCTCTTGTTCCAAATCCAGATATCTTTCCTGAAGAGACTTCTTCATGTGTACCTCTGCATCCAGCTTTTTCTGGGCTTTCAGCAAGTCGTTTACTAGTGACCTCATTTGTGATTTTAATACTTCAACTTCCTTTGGAGATTGATTGATCGGACTATGCAATCTCTCTACCGGAGCAGCTGTTTCAGCGGTCTGTTGTTCTACATTGACGTGAGTCAGCGTACTTTTGGCATCCAATGGCTGCTCAGTTGCAGTCATTTCAGTCTGTGTCGTCACATCAGCCATCTCAATGACTTTTGAGAGCTCCGAACCCTTTTCCTTTGAAGATCGCAGCTCATGTTCAAGTTTTTCCCATTTCAGAGTCTTGTCCCTCAGCATATGAAGGAGTTGGCTGACCGTTAACTCTTCTGACACCAGATTATGGCACGCACCTTCAGAACCTGAATCAGCTTTGATTCGTTCGGCCTCCTCGCGCAGATGGTTGGTGTGCTCCTGCTCCATTTTCTCCATCAGTTGCTTCTGTTGCCTTTCCAGATTCTCCCACTCTGTAACAAAGAACTTTTTTATTTCATTCATCTCTTGCTCAAAACAGCGAATCATTTGTTCTAATTGCTGTTGTAGTTTGAAATGGAGTTGAGTTCGAGCCCAGTGTCCCTCAAAAATGTGCATATCAGTAGACTTGACAGACTCAGAATTCTCTGTTAAACTATGTTGTTGTTGCTCAGTGGAATTCTGTGCTGAAACTTTGTCTTTTGCACATGGGTTGGTCTTACCATCATCAGTTCTAGAGTCTGGGCTGATTATCTGCACCGAGTTCTCACTCTTTATGGCTTT
Source organism: Somniosus microcephalus (assembly GCF_052327205.1). NCBI lineage: Eukaryota > Metazoa > Chordata > Chondrichthyes > Squaliformes > Somniosidae > Somniosus > Somniosus microcephalus. The sequence goes on along the minus strand of NW_028225179.1, from coordinate 88,185,478 downwards.
TAGCGAATGCCAGTCCATATTTATGTTTCTAAACCACTCCCGGCCTATTAGTGGTGGACCTCCCTCCGGTAGCACATATAAGTCCATTATTTGACTTCCTTCGCCCTTGTTGGCCACTGCAACCTTTATTGTCCCGATGGGGTACACTCTCTGCCCCGTGTAGGTTGTCAATATAATCTCCGTATCCTGTAGGGGAATATGTTGGAATAACCTTCTGTAATCTTTCTTATTCATGACCAACAATGCCGATCCAGTGTCCAATTCCATTTTTACTTGGACTCCTTCTATCTGAAGAGTAACCCAAATTGTCTGGAGGTCTGCACCCTTACCAACGTTGAGTACCCTTAAGCTAGCCAGTTCAATACTGCTTAAGCCAGCCAGTTCATTACTGCTAGCGTCTGAATCGGACTCCTGTTCGGCCACCTTGTGTACTTTTGCGTATTTTCCTTGCGGTGACTTCTTGTTGCTGGTCTTCTTCCCTGACCTGCATACTCTAGCTATATGTCCAAGCCTACCACAAGTTCTACATTCTTGGTTTTTAAACCAACACTGGTTCTGATCATGCGTTGTCTTTCCACAACGATAACATTTGCCAGAACTCAAACCCAATTTGTGTGCACTGAGCTCCGGTGACCGTAGCTGCATTACTGCCGTGCCTCTCGCTGCAGCTTCGTGTGCTGCTGCCATAGTGACCGCCTTCTCAAGCGTCAGCTCATTCTCCTCGAGCAGTCGCTTTTGTGTATCCTGTTTAAATAAACCACACACAAATTTGTCTCGTAGTGCATCTGTCAGTCCCGTTCCAAACTGGCAATATTTCGCTAATTTACGCAATTCCAGCAAATATTCAGCATTGCTTTCATGCTGTAGCTGCCTTCTGTCGTAAAATTTAAATTGTTCCGCTAGCATCAGCGGCGTGGGGTTTAGATGATCTTTCAGGACAGTAACAATCTCATCGAACGTCTTATCCGCCGGTTCATCTGGTGATAACAGGTGTTTCAATTGCCCGTATGTCTTCGCACCCATTAAATTTAATAATGTTAGTGCTTTATCAGCCTCACGAATTTTATTGGCCTTACAATAATTTTTAACTCGTTCAACATATATGGCCCAATCTTCGATGTCACTATCAAAGTTGCTAATATTCCCGTGTTTAGGCATTGTAGTACTTTATCAGATTTGCAATTTCTCAGATTTATTTTTTTTACTGCTATCCAAGATGGCGGCTTCCCGCTCTTGCCGTCGTCCTCCGCCCACAAAATGGCGGTTTTCCCACGCTTGGCGGTCTTCACCCATCCCCCGACGCCGTCTCCCTTCAGCCCCGAGTGCGGCCCTTATCTCTGCCGCGATCGATGGCCCGCGCTTTTCACCGCGGCTCTCGCGCCTTCAGTGTCTGCCGACGCTGCGCCTTTCAGCCCAAGTGCGGCCCTTATCAGGGATTGCGATCGATGGCCCTTCTACCTCCGACTTCCCCCAGCCCTGTCTTTCCAACCACAAATATGCCACCCATATGGGCACGGTGTAGAAGCTAGATTTCACAGTGCAGGACCATGGTACATTGTCAATTATTTCGCGAGGTTCATTTAAAAAGTAGATTGGAACATTTTGTAGACCACTTAAGGAACACACCACTGCTATCACCACAGCCGTAGTCCTTTCAGTGCAATATTTTGTTCGCAAACTTTGGCAACAAATAGCAACAAATCGATCAAAGGTGAAAGCCACAGTTAACCAGACAGAGCAATCAATGCAGACAAAATGCAGGGCGATATTGAGACTACAAATCGGAGTATAGTTCAAGAATGAATATGGGAAATAAGCATCGTTAATCTCATACAGAATTACACCAAATACCAGGATCAGTAGATCAGCCACTGCCATGGCCACCAGGTAACGGGTGATGCATTCGGAGAGACCGCACTTTCCACGGGAGAGAATCACAATTGTCACCAAATTAGCTGCAAAAAGGAGGAGATGTCATTACTAACTCTCCTGATATAGAAAAGATGATCAGTCGACATTGCTTTGTAGGAAAATCCATGATTATTTTCTGTCGCTCTGCTGTCTGTCCCTATCTTTCTCCCACACCATCGGACAAGGTTAGCAATTCTGACAGGATAAATTTCTACATCGAGATACACCACAAAATTATTCTGTGAGTTACTTCAACAAAACAAAAATCTGCTGTGAAACTCACGTGTATATTTCAGCTTTCACAGGACCAAATCTGGCCTTTCAGACTGGCGCCTATAATAGCATTTGCCTGATTTTAATTTCCATTGACTTCATCAGAAAGGAATCTCAGGCTGGGTATAAGAGGGGGGCCCAATTTACTCATCCCTGACACTCCATACACATCGTGGGGAGTAACTTTCCAACTGTCTTTCCTTCCTTAAAACCAACATTGTGGATCCACTAGTAGATAATAATAGGCGGCCAAACCGCAACGCCAGTTGTAAGCCAAAACGTCACGTTGCAAATGTCCCCAGCATCTCATCATTTAAAGCAACTTAAATAATCATACAATGTAGGTGTCAGTGTGATAACATGAATCTGACTGCAATATTCCATCGCTTTGTTTTCTGGAAGCAGGTGAACATTCCTACCAGGTCTTCATCACTTGCTTTTCCTCAGCAAAAAACCAGCAAATCAAGATTTCTCAGCGCTACATTGATCATGTGCACAATATAGTAGCAAACATTTCATTTTGGATTTTGCCTTAACTATGTACCATCAACGTCGCTTATATCCCAGCAGCCGGTTAACTGGTGGGAGTTACATGGGGTCCGAGCATGGGCGGAGGGAACTTTGGAGCTATATCAGAGATGTGTCTGGTAAAACAATAAAATCACAGTTATTATTCGAAACTTGAATGTTGGTATGGATCTGACACGGACATTTAAAATGCATTTGAAATGTAGTTTTTCAATAGCGTTGGTGGCTATTAATATACTGTAAACAGGAGACTCTGAATAGAATGGCTGTGCTTTGCAACAAAGAGCTTGTTCGTCTTGGGCGGTAATCTACACGATATTCACTTTCATAGACCAATAGAGCTGAATATTGGGAGGGGCTTCCCATATGAGACCGGCCAAGAATTTCTACCCGCAGATAATGAAGGCTACAGGAGTAGCCGCCCTTAAATCATTTCTCAGATTATATCCCAGGTGAATTTCAAACTGTTTATTTTGAGCCAAGTATAATTATTGTCCCCGTTTGATGACATGGAAACTGTTCTTTGGCCTCCACCCTGAGTCGAAAAATGTAAAATGCATCCGTTCTTGTATCAGGTCCTAATCCCTGTTAAAGTGGGTGTTTAAGCATTGGGAAAGGTGGCGTGTACAAAAATAGAATTGAAAATTCCTGTGACCACAATGACAAGCCATATAACTACCATATTCCAATGTATCTATTCCCTGTTTTGGGCTTGATACGTGATGCAGTATTACCATTTCCTCCAGATTTTGTGTATCACAATCTTATTGAAAAAGGTCTACTTTGCACCTAAATAACCATGATCGCTATTAGCCTCACTATTATTTGTACAGCAAAATCCGGCCCATTTTAATATATCACACAGTTTCAGAATCACGCCCTGCAGGAATGCGCTATACAAGCACAGATGTTATGACTACCTGCCAGCCCAGCATCAACACATAAAGGCCATTTATTTATCAAGTATGTACAGCAAACTCACGCCATGTCTTTAGGCGAGATTCCATAATTGCGTAGCTTTTGGAGGAGCAGGGCATCATGGTCAGCAACTTCTTGATTTCCCCGCTTAACTGCGCAGGGTGGTCTCTGGAAGTTGCTGTCCAAGTTCACTCGATAACGGTGAGCGCTGCCAGCGTCTCCATTATTACTGCCGCAAAACCCGGTCCAAGAAGTGTATGGAAGAAGCTTGGAGCATTTTGTTTTATTTCTTTGATGGCAGTAATCAATGTCCGCAAATCAAGCACATCAAAATATTAATTGGAGCGACTGCAGGAGCAGTGATACAGTTAAACACTGTTAAAATTAATATTAACTGAATATAAACGTCTTACCAGGAACGCCAATCACTGCAAGAATCGGATAGTAAATGTTTTCTATCTGTATGATTACCGGCTGTCCCATTTTCGGAGAGAAGCGACCTTGTCTGTTCGTGTTATGGACATGGAGATCTTCATTTTTTAAAGGAAACCTTATTTATACATGAGAGAAACCTCAAGTGACACAGGAGCATTACATAATGATTGACATTAGTTACAGTCATTTGAACAAACAGATAAAGTTAAACCGGGCTGACTCCTATTGTCCAGGGGATAGGACACTTTGCAGTGATATTGCCTATTCAAAGAGTAAGTGTTAAGTCTGTGAGTTGTTCAAGTAATTAATACTCAGACTTAATCAGTAACAATAAAACAGGTCTTTACTGGTTGGAGGTGGGGACTACACTGAATACAAGATTACTGCACAGTGCTTATATACCGGTGTGTTCACCCCCGGTATTACGTCTACAGCAGCCTGAGAAAGTAGTACATCTCTTAAGGTGGAACAGGCTTAAGCTCTCTTAAGGTGGAACAGGTTACATACACAACACTCCTCCCTTCTTAGCTTTATAGTCATCTCCCCCATTTAACATAACGTAATAACATATATACATATATAACTTCATGTTTAACGTAACATATCACAAATTCAGTCTCTGCGGAAAACAGTTCACAGATTCAATCTCTGTGGTGTAGTCGGTTCACGTTACTCATTCAATAGTCCTTTCATGGATTTAACAGCTTGAACTTCCGAACTGATTTGGCTCCGTTCGGAGGGACCACGTGTGTGATCTGGTAGAGGTGATAATGGTTCAGATGGGTCATCTTCTGTTTTTACTTTTCCTTTTCTGCTTCTTGGAGACTCTCTGGGCTCCATTGTCAGCTGCCACAGCTGCCAGCTGCATGCGCAGTTCCTCCTTCTCTTCCTCCTTTTTTCGTAGTAGAGCCACCTTCTCCCGATGTTCCGTAGACTTTCGGTGCTCCTCCATGATTTCTGTATGGTGGGAGTCGAAGTTACAAGTTGGGCAGGACAGGACATAGTAATATTCGGAGTCGTCCGACAGGTCAGCGAGAGGGTCGTCTATTTCCTCCATACCCAGCTGGACGTTAGCCAGCTCTTGTTCCAAATCCAGATATCTTTCCTGAAGAGACTTCTTCATGTGTACCTCTGCATCCAGCTTTTTCTGGGCTTTCAGCAAGTCGTTTACTAGTGACCTCATTTGTGATTTTAATACTTCAACTTCCTTTGGAGATTGATTGATCGGACTATGCAATCTCTCTACCGGAGCAGCTGTTTCAGCGGTCTGTTGTTCTACATTGACGTGAGTCAGCGTACTTTTGGCATCCAATGGCTGCTCAGTTGCAGTCATTTCAGTCTGTGTCGTCACATCAGCCATCTCAATGACTTTTGAGAGCTCCGAACCCTTTTCCTTTGAAGATCGCAGCTCATGTTCAAGTTTTTCCCATTTCAGAGTCTTGTCCCTCAGCATATGAAGGAGTTGGCTGACCGTTAACTCTTCTGACACCAGATTATGGCACGCACCTTCAGAACCTGAATCAGCTTTGATTCGTTCGGCCTCCTCGCGCAGATGGTTGGTGTGCTCCTGCTCCATTTTCTCCATCAGTTGCTTCTGTTGCCTTTCCAGATTCTCCCACTCTGTAACAAAGAACTTTTTTATTTCATTCATCTCTTGCTCAAAACAGCGAATCATTTGTTCTAATTGCTGTTGTAGTTTGAAATGGAGTTGAGTTCGAGCCCAGTGTCCCTCAAAAATGTGCATATCAGTAGACTTGACAGACTCAGAATTCTCTGTTAAACTATGTTGTTGTTGCTCAGTGGAATTCTGTGCTGAAACTTTGTCTTTTGCACATGAGTTGGTCTTACCATCATCAGTTCTAGAGTCTGGGCTGATTATCTGCACCGAGTTCTCACTCTTTATGGCTTTTAGCGAATGCCAGTCCATATTTATGTTTCTAAACCACTCCCGGCCTAGTAGTGGTGGACCTCCCTCCGGTAGCACATATAAGTCCATTATTTGACTTCCTTCGCCCTTGTTGGCCACTGCAACCTTTATTGTCCCGATGGGGTACACTCTCTGCCCCGTGTAGGTTGTCAATATAATCTCCGTATCCTGTAGGGGAATATGTTGGAATAACCTTCTGTAATCTTTCTTATTCATGACCAACAATGCCGATCCAGTGTCCAATTCCATTTTTACTTGGACTCCTTCTATCTGAAGAGTAACCCAAATTGTCTGGAGGTCTGCACCCTTACCAACGTTGAGTACCCTTAAGCTAGCCAGTTCAATACTGCTTAAGCCAGCCAGTTCATTACTGCTAGCATCTGAATCGGACTCCTGTTCGGCCACCTTGTGTACTTTTGCGTATTTTCCTTGCGGTGACTTCTTGTTGCTGGTCTTCTTCCCTGACCTGCATACTCTAGCTATATGTCCAAGCCTACCACAAGTTCTACATTCTTGGTTTTTAAACCAACACTGGTTCTGATCATGCGTTGTCTTTCCACAACGATAACATTTGCCAGAACTCAAACCCAATTTGTGTGCACTGAGCTCCGGTGACCGTAGCTGCATTACTGCCGTGCCTCTCGCTGCAGCTTCGTGTGCTGCTGCCATAGTGACCGCCTTCTCAAGCGTCAGCTCATTCTCCTCGAGCAGTCGCTTTTGTGTATCCTGTTTAAATAAACCACACACAAATTTGTCTCGTAGTGCATCTGTCAGTCCCGTTCCAAACTGGCAATATTTCGCTAATTTACGCAATTCCAGCAAATATTCAGCATTGCTTTCATGCTGTAGCTGCCTTCTGTCATAAAATTTAAATCGTTCCGCTAGCATCAGCGGCGTGGGGTTTAGATGATCTTTCAGGACAGTAACAATCTCATCGAACGTCTTATCCGCCGGTTCATCTGGTGATAACAGGTGTTTCAATTGCCCGTATGTCTTCGCACCCATTAAATTTAATAATGTTAGTGCTTTATCAGCCTCACGAATTTTATTGGCCTTACAATAATTTTTAACTCGTTCAACATATATGGCCCAATCTTCGATGTCACTATCAAAGTTGCTAATATTCCCGTGTTTAGGCATTGTAGTACTTTATCAGATTTGCAATTTCTCAGATTTTTTTTTTTTACTGCTATCCAAGATGGCGGCTTCCCGCTCTTGCCGTCGTCCTCCGCCCACAAAATGGCGGTTTTCCAACGCTTGGCGGTCTTCACCCATCCCCCGACGCCGTCTCCCTTCAGCCCCGAGTGCGGCCCTTATCTCTGCCGCGATCGATGGCCCGCGCTTTTCACCGCGGCTCTCGCGCCTTCAGTGTCTGCCGACGCTGCGCCTTTCAGCCCAAGTGCGGCCCTTATCAGGGATTGCGATCGATGGCCCTTCTACCTCCGACTTCCCCCAGCCCTGTCTTTCCAACCACAAATATGCCACCCATATGGGCACGGTGTAGAAGCTAGATTTCACAGTGCAGGACCATGGTACATTGTCAATTATTTCGCGAGGTTCATTTAAAAAGTAGATTGGAACATTTTGTAGACCACTTAAGGAACACACCACTGCTATCACCACAGCCGTAGTCCTTTCAGTGCAATATTTTGTTCGCAAACTTTGGCAACAAATAGCAACAAATCGATCAAAGGTGAAAGCCACAGTTAACCAGACAGAGCAATCAATGCAGACAAAATGCAGGGCGATATTGAGACTACAAATCGGAGTATAGTTCAAGAATGAATATGGGAAATAAGCATCGTTAATCTCATACAGAATTACACCAAATACCAGGATCAGTAGATCAGCCACTGCCATGGCCACCAGGTAACGGGTGATGCATTTGGAGAGACCGCACTTTCCACGGGAGAGAATCACAATTGTCACCAAATTAGCTGCAAAAAGGAGGAGATGTCATTACTAACTCTCCTGATATAGAAAAGATGATCAGTCGACATTGCTTTGTAGGAAAATCCATGATTATTTTCTGTCGCTCTGCTGTCTGTCCCTATCTTTCTCCCACACCATCGGACAAGGTTAGCAATTCTGACAGGATAAATTTCTACATCGAGATACACCACAAAATTATTCTGTGAGTTACTTCAACAAAACAAAAATCTGCTGTGAAACTCACGTGTATATTTCAGCTTTCACAGGACCAAATCTGGCCTTTCAGACTGGCGCCTATAATAGCATTTGCCTGATTTTAATTTCCATTGACTTCATCAGAAAGGAATCTCAGGCTGGGTATAAGAGGGGGGCCCAATTTACTCATCCCTGACACTCCATACACATCGTGGGGAGTAACTTTCCAACTGTCTTTCCTTCCTTAAAACCAACATTGCGGATCCACTAGTAGATGCGGCCAAACCGCAACGCCAGTTGTAAGCCAAAACGTCACGTTGCAAATGTCCCCAGCATCTCATCATTTAAAGCAACTTAAATAATCATACAATGTAGGTGTCAGTGTGATAACATGAATCTGACTGCAATATTCCATCGCTTTGTTTTCTGGAAGCAGGTGAACATTCCTACCAGGTCTTCATCACTTGCTTTTCCTCAGCAAAAAACCAGCAAATCAAGATTTCTCAGCGCTACATTGATCATGTGCACAATATAGTAGCAAACATTTCATTTTGGATTTTGCCTTAACTATGTACCATCAACGTCGCTTATATCCCAGCAGCCGGTTAACTGGTGGGAGTTACATGGGGTCCGAGCATGGGCGGAGGGAACTTTGGAGCTATATCAGAGATGTGTCTGGTAAAACAATAAAATCACAGTTATTATTCGAAACTTGAATGTTGGTATGGATCTGACACGGACATTTAAAATGCATTTGAAATGTAGTTTTTCAATAGCGTTGGTGGCTATTAATATACTGTAAACAGGAGACTCTGAATAGAATGGCTGTGCTTTGCAACAAAGAGCTTGTTCGTCTTGGGCGGTAATCTACACGATATTCACTTTCATAGACCAATAGAGCTGAATATTGGGAGGGGCTTCCCATATGAGACCGGCCAAGAATTTCTACCCGCAGATAATGAAGGCTACAGGAGTAGCCGCCCTTAAATCATTTCTCAGATTATATCCCAGGTGAATTTCAAACTGTTTATTTTGAGCCAAGTATAATTATTGTCCCCGTTTGATGACATGGAAACTGTTCTTTGGCCTCCACCCTGAGTCGAAAAATGTAAAATGCATCCGTTCTTGTATCAGGTCCTAATCCCTGTTAAAGTGGGTGTTTAAGCATTGGGAAAGGTGGCGTGTACAAAAATAGAATTGAAAATTCCTGTGACCACAATGACAAGCCATATAACTACCATATTCCAATGTATCTATTCCCTGTTTTGGGCTTGATACGTATTACCATTTCCTCCAGATTTTGTGTATCACAATCTTATTGAAAAAGGTCTACTTTGCACCTAAATAACCATGATCGCTATTAGCCTCACTATTATTTGTACAGCAAAATCCGGCCCATTTTAATATATCACACAGTTTCAGAATCACGCCCTGCAGGAATGCGCTATACAAGCACAGATGTTATGACTACCTGCCAGCCCAGCATCAACACATAAAGGCCATTTATTTATCAAGTATGTACAGCAAACTCACGCCATGTCTTTAGGCGAGATTCCATAATTGCGTAGCTTTTGGAGGAGCAGGGCATCATGGTCAGCAACTTCTTGATTTCCCCGCTTAACTGCGCAGGGTGGTCTCTGGAAGTTGCTGTCCAAGTTCACTCGATAACGGTGAGCGCTGCCAGCGTCTCCATTATTACTGCCGCAAAACCCGGTCCAAGAAGTGTATGGAAGAAGCTTGGAGCATTTTGTTTTATTTCTTTGATGGCAGTAATCAATGTCCGCAAATCAAGCACATCAAAATATTAATTGGAGTGACTGCAGGAGCAGTGATACAGTTAAACACTGTTAAAATTAATATTAACTGAATATAAACGTCTTACCAGGAACGCCAATCACTGCAAGAATCGGATAGTAAATGTTTTCTATCTGTATGATTACCGGCTGTCCCATTTTCGGAGAGAAGCGACCTTGTCTGTTCGTGTTATGGACATGGAGATCTTCATTTTTTAAAGGAAACCTTATTTATACATGAGAGAAACCTCAAGTGACACAGGAGCATTACATAATGATTGACATTAGTTACAGTCATTTGAACAAACAGATAAAGTTAAACCGGGCTGACTCCTATTGTCCAGGGAATAGGACACTTTGCAGTGATATTGCCTATTCAAAGAGTAAGTGTTAAGTCTGTGAGTTGTTCAAGTAATTAATACTCAGACTTAATCAGTAACAATAAAACAGGTCTTTACTGGTTGGAGGTAGGGACTACACTGAATACAAGATTACTGCACAGTGCTTATATACCGGTGTGTTCACCCCCGGTATTACGTCTACAGCAGCCTGAGAAAGTAGTACATCTCTTAAGGTGGAACAGGCTTAAGCTCTCTTAAGGTGGAACAGGTTACATACACAACACTCCTCCCTTCTTAGCTTTATAGTCATCCCCCCCATTTAACATAACGTAATAACATATATACATATATAACTTCATGTTTAACGTAACATATCACAGATTCAGTCTCTGCGGAAAACAGTTCACAGATTCAATCTCTGTGGTGTAGTCGGTTCACGTTACTCATTCAATAGTCCTTTCATGGATTTAACAGCTTGAACTTCCGAACTGATTTGGCTCCGTTCGGAGGGACCACGTGTGTGATCTGGTAGAGGTGATAATGGTTCAGATGGGTCATCTTCTGTTTTTACTTTTCCTTTTCTGCTTCTTGGAGACTCTCTGGGCTCCATTGTCAGCTGCCACAGCTGCCAGCTGCATGCGCAGTTCCTCCTTCTCTTCCTCCTTTTTTCGTAGTAGAGCCACCTTCTCCCGATGTTCCGTAGACTTTCGGTGCTCCTCCATGATTTCTGTATGGTGGGAGTCGAAGTTACAAGTTGGGCAGGACAGGACATAGTAATATTCGGAGTCGTCCGACAGGTCAGCGAGAGGGTCGTCTATTTCCTCCATACCCAGCTGGACGTTAGCCAGCTCTTGTTCCAAATCCAGATATCTTTCCTGAAGAGACTTCTTCATGTGTACCTCTGCATCCAGCTTTTTCTGGGCTTTCAGCAAGTCGTTTACTAGTGACCTCATTTGTGATTTTAATACTTCAACTTCCTTTGGAGATTGATTGATCGGACTATGCAATCTCTCTACCGGAGCAGCTGTTTCAGCGGTCTGTTGTTCTACATTGACGTGAGTCAGCGTACTTTTGGCATCCAATGGCTGCTCAGTTGCAGTCATTTCAGTCTGTGTCGTCACATCAGCCATCTCAATGACTTTTGAGAGCTCCGAACCCTTTTCCTTTGAAGATCGCAGCTCGTGTTCAAGTTTTTCCCATTTCAGAGTCTTGTCCCTCAGCATATGAAGGAGTTGGCTGACCGTTAACTCTTCTGACACCAGATTATGGCACGCACCTTCAGAACCTGAATCAGCTTTGATTCGTTCGGCCTCCTCGCGCAGATGGTTGGTGTGCTCCTGCTCCATTTTCTCCATCAGTTGCTTCTGTTGCCTTTCCAGATTCTCCCACTCTGTAACAAAGAACTTTTTTATTTCATTCATCTCTTGCTCAAAACAGCGAATCATTTGTTCTAATTGCTGTTGTAGTTTGAAATGGAGTTGAGTTCGAGCCCAGTGTCCCTCAAAAATGTGCATATCAGTAGACTTGACAGACTCAGAATTCTCTGTTAAACTATGTTGTTGTTGCTCAGTGGAATTCTGTGCTGAAACTTTGTCTTTTGCACATGGGTTGGTCTTACCATCATCAGTTCTAGAGTCTGGGCTGATTATCTGCACCGAGTTCTCACTCTTTATGGCTTTTAGCGAATGCCAGTCCATATTTATGTTTCTAAACCACTCCCGGCCTAGTAGTGGTGGACCTCCCTCCGGTAGCACATATAAGTCCATTATTTGACTTCCTTCGCCCTTGTTGGCCACTGCAACCTTTATTGTCCCGATGGGGTACACTCTCTGCCCCGTGTAGGTTGTCAATATAATCTCCGTATCCTGTAGGGGAATATGTTGGAATAACCTTCTGTAATCTTTCTTATTCATGACCAACAATGCCGATCCAGTGTCCAATTCCATTTTTACTTGGACTCCTTCTATCTGAAGAGTAACCCAAATTGTCTGGAGGTCTGCACCCTTACCAACGTTGAGTACCCTTAAGCTAGCCAGTTCAATACTGCTTAAGCCAGCCAGTTCATTACTGCTAGCGTCTGAATCGGACTCCTGTTCGGCCACCTTGTGTACTTTTGCGTATTTTCCTTGCGGTGACTTCTTGTTGCTGGTCTTCTTCCCTGACCTGCATACTCTAGCTATATGTCCAAGCCTACCACAAGTTCTACATTCTTGGTTTTTAAACCAACACTGGTTCTGATCATGCGTTGTCTTTCCACAACGATAACATTTGCCAGAACTCACACCCAATTTGTGTGCACTGAGCTCCGGTGACCGTAGCTGCATTACTGCCGTGCCTCTCGCTGCGGCTTCGTGTGCTGCTGCCATAGTGACCGCCTTCTCAAGCGTCAGCTCATTCTCCTCGAGCAGTCGCTTTTGTGTATCCTGTTTAAATAAACCACACACAAATTTGTCTCGTAGTGCATCTGTCAGTCCCATTCCAAACTGGCAATATTTCGCTAATTTACGCAATTCCAGCAAATATTCAGCATTGCTTTCATGCTGTAGCTGCCTTCTGTCGTAAAATTTAAATCGTTCCGCTAGCATCAGCGGCGTGGGGTTTAGATGATCTTTCAGGACAGTAACAATCTCATCGAACGTCTTATCCACTGGTTCATCTGGTGATAACAGGTGTTTCAATTGCCCGTATGTCTTCGCACCCATTAAATTTAATAATGTTAGTGCTTTATCAGCCTCACGAATTTTATTGGCCTTACAATAATTTTTAACTCGTTCAACATATATGGCCCAATCTTCGATGTCACTATCAAAGTTGCTAATATTCCCGTGTTTAGGCATTGTAGTACTTTATCAGATTTGCAATTTCTCAGATTTTTTTTTTTTACTGCTATCCAAGATGGCGGCTTCCCGCTCTTGCCGTCGTCCTCCGCCCACAAAATGGCGGTTTTCCCGCGCTTGGCGGTCTTCACCCATCCCCCGATGCCGTCTCCCTTCAGCCCCGAGTGCGGCCCTTATCTCTGCCGCGATCGATGGCCCGCGCTTTTCACCGCAGCTCTCGCGCCTTCAGTGTCTGCCGACGCTGCGCCTTTCAGCCCAAGTGCGGCCCTTATCAGGGATTGCGATCGATGGCCCTTCTACCTCCGACTTCCCCCAGCCCTGTCTTTGCAGCCAACGCTGCTTGGCTTACCCACCACCGAGGTTGAAAAAGAAGCTGCAGGATGTCTTCTGTCCTCCAGTTTTCAGTCGCTGATGGAGGCTTCAGGGTCCTAATGCCTGTCGCTTCCAGTGGGGTGGTGAGATTTGAAACCTCTCTTCAACGTCCTGTCTGTGGACGAAGCCGCCGTGAAATAACTGCCGCAGGGTAAGAACCTGACTCATCGCCAGTGTTAAGTCTGTGAGTTGTTCAAGTAATTAATACTCAGACTTAATCAGTAACAATAAAACAGGTCTTTACTGGTTGGAGGTAGGGACTACACTGAATACAAGATTACTGCACAGTGCTTATATACCGGTGTGTTCACCCCCGGTATTACGTCTACAGCAGCCTGAGAAAGTAGTACATCTCTTAAGGTGGAACAGGCTTAAGCTCTCTTAAGGTGGAACAGGTTACATACACAACAGTAAGGAGTTCAGGACATTAATCTCAACATTCATTCAAACCAGAATATGTCACAATCCCCACTTCTACAATCATGGTACAAGACACTTTAAGCTATGTATCTTTATTCATAGGTTCATACAAGGGCAATTGATCTAATAAATGGTCACATATTGTGATATATTAGCCCCATCTATATCTTAGTTACAACAAGATTTGTCTATATTTGCTTTAAATTATATTAAATTTAATTTATATTCAGGGGGTATTCTGTGGTGCACGTTAGATCGAAGAACATTCACAGAAAAACACATAACTGATATAATCAGTTGTATGCATCTGATCAGCCCCAGAGGTAGGCAGAGAAGTTGAAATTTTGGAGTTATTAACAGATCGTGAGCGGAGGTAAAATAGGGTATAACAGTTAGAATCTTAGATTGATACAACACCTGCCTGGGCCGGCTCTTTGGAAGACATTTCCCATTAGATCCACTCCCCTGCCCTTTCCCCCAAATCCTACAAAATAACGCCTTGAAGTATTTATCCACCTAACTCAAGTGTTTCATCCCTTAGAACCTCTTTAATGAATCCCATCTGCACCATCTCTAAGGCCTTGACATCTGTACTGAAGGGTGCTGCCCAGGAGAGGTGACAATACTTCAGCTAGGACCTAACCAATGCATTATAAAGATACAACATAACTTCCTTGCTTCAGTGCTCTGTACATCTATTTAAACAATCATGGGTCCTGTCTGCCCTTTTAACAACCCGCTCAACTTCAACCACTGTTCGCTGATGAATGCACAGTGTTCAGCGCCATTCACAACTCCTCAGATAATGAAGCAGTCCATGCCTGCATGCAACAAGACCTGGATGACATTCAGGCTTGGGCTGATAAGTGGCAGGTAACATTCGTGCCACAGAAGTGCCAGGCAATGAATATATTCAACAAGCGAGAGTCCAAGCACCGCCCCTTGACATTCAACGTTATTACAATCACCTAATCCCCCACCATCAACATCCTGGGCATCACCATTGACCAGACACTTAACTGGATGAGCCACATAAATACTGTGGTAACAAGAGCAGGTCAGAGGCTAGATATTTGCAGCGAGTGTCTTACCTCCTGACACCCCAAAGCCTTTCCACCATCGACGAGGCCAAGTAAGGAGTGTGATGGAATACTCTCCACTTGCCTGGATGAGTGCAGCTCCAACAACACTCAAGAAGCTCGACACCATCCAGGACAAAGCAGCCAGCTTGATTGGCACCCCATCTACCACCTTAAACATTCATTCCCTCCACCACTGGCATACCGTGGCTGCAGTGTGTACCATCTACAAGATGCACTGCAGCAACTCACCAAGGCTTCTTCGGCAGCACCTCCCAAACCCGCGACTTCTTCCCCTAGAAGGACAAGGGCAGCAGGCGCATGGAACACCACCACGTCAAAGTTCCCCTCCAGGTCACGCACCATCCTGACTTTGAAATATATCGTTGATCCTTCATCGTCGCTGGGTCAAAATCATTGAACTCCCTAACTAACAGCACTGTGGGAGTAGCTTCACACATGGACTGCAGCGGTTCAAGAAGGTGGCTCACCACCACCTTCTCCAGGGCAATTAGGGATGGGCAATAAATGCTGACCTTGCTAGCGATGCCCACATTCCATAAACAAAACAAAAATCTTGTTTATGTGCAGCTCCAGTGTAAGATTTGCAAAATTGATATTGTATTAATAAGGGTCGAATGGCAGAAGAGGCCATGATTTTAAAGACTGTTTTAAAAGAAGCCCAGGAAAAAGGGGCATTCAAAATGGCCGCCAGACCCTGTGACCAACTTATTGGGACACTTTAAAATGGTTCCTGCCGTCCTCAGACAGCTTTGTGGATTCAACCCACAGTAGGTTCTGGAAGCCATTTCTGAGGAAACGAAACCAGACATGTACACTTATACATATAGATTGGATGCAGATCCAACCAGATTGGCGTGTAGATAAAGGCCATCTAAATGTTTACCCAGACAAAGGAAAAAAGTTACACATTCATGAGAAGAGCATCAAGGACCCATTAAGGACATCACCAGGACATTAAAAACAATGAAGGTCATTCCAGACCAGAGATGGACCGTTACCGGCCATCCAAGGACAGTTTAAAATATAATAACTACCCCATTGTGCAACCAGCCCGCCAAAATTAAAACAAAAGACTAACCTGATTTGGCGCGAGATAAGGGCTTCTGCTGAGAAGTATAATTGGGAGACACTCGGGTAGAAAAAAAAAGCTGAATGAAGGTTATGAGCTTGATCAGTTTATCAGCTTTGGGGAGCTTGGCAGAGAGGGGCTGCTTGGAAGAAGATCAGCGTGGCTCCATCATCGGAGGGGAAGAAGAAGAAAACCAGGCAGCCATCAAGAAGGTAGTTCTAAGTCCGCATCCTGCCCCGAGGTAACCGTCGGGAGGTCATCAACCCACCCCGGGCCGTTGACTCTTATGTTCATTAATAACTAGACATTCTTATTATGAACACAGCTAGCTTTTGCTAGTTACTTTTATTGAGCACATGTGGACTGGTACAGCATCTTGTAGAGGCTTCCATCTTGACTGCTGCCTTGTGGGTAGCCTAGCCTCATGGGTAATGTAGTCTTAATATAATATATAGCTGGGTAGTGTAGTCTTATACATACAGCTCTACACAGCTCTACTGCTCCACCTAGTGTCCACCACAGAATGATATGCTATTGATCACTAGAGTTGACGAGATGAAAAGGGCCGTAGCCCTACCGAAGAGACAAATTAAAACTACAGAAGAAAGCTGCAGGAAAATGAGGGCCAGCCCGAGGCTCCTATGACCGGGGTCGAGCAGACGATCGCCGACCCTGCCGACATCCAGGCCAGCCGGTGTCCAGCCGTCCCCGACCCCCACCTCAGGAGAGAGGTGTGGCGCAGCTCGCTGGGGCTCCACAAACCACGTGGAGACAGGACGCCTGAAAGGATCAGAACGCAAGACTTCAAAACTCTATACTTTTTCCAATTGGACTGGTGAGCATGTTTCTGGCCCTTCACAATCAGATCTAGATAGGATTAAGGCGGTGGGCATTTTGGGTATAATTAACATGAGTTGTTGTCCCTCGATGTTCCGTGTGTTTCCCCATTTTATGATGATCTTTGTAAGGTATAATATGCCTGTATCCATTTTAGTTAGTACTGTATTGTTATGATTTGTTTTTCCCTCCCATGTACCCTCTTAATTTGCTTGCATTTGATTTGTTTTTCCTTATGCAATAAAATATCATTTTGTTTACATTAAACCTGGTCTATAAGAGTATTCTCTACATTGTAGTTCCTGCACCTAAGTCCAGTGTCTAGAATCTAAGGGGTGAGTGGGTCGAACCACTCAAGGTTTTTCTGTGCAAAAGAGAGAGAGAGAGAGAGAGAGGCCTCTGAGAGAGAGTAACCTCTGCGATCTACAGAACCTCTCTGGAGAGTAAAAAAGGAAAGCCCTTACAGAAAATGGCAACCGCGGCAGGTCACTGGCAGCAGGATTGCAATGTATTAGATCCAGGTTTGAATGGACGAAATGCTATGGATGAGAGGATAGCGGATTATGTCTTTGGCAAGATAAATCTCACTAAGCAGTGGATTTCCGATCTCTTACTGGATGGGCATCCGGTGGACGCAGCCATCAGGTGGACAGAGAGCAAAGAGCATAAAAAGTCAGTGGAGAAGGCAGTGTGGCTGATGTGTTACAAGAAACAAGTCCAGATTCTGGACAGAGTCGTTGCAGCACAGGCAGCCAGGATCACAACCCAGGCAGCAGAGATAGAGGAAAAGGCCATGGGTGGGAAAAAACTCATCACAGCACTTCACGCGTTGAATCAGGAACGCCAAGTTGTAGCCAGCCAACATCAGGCTACAATAGAGTACATGGAACGCCAGGTTACTGAGGCAAAAATTCAGGAAGTGAGATTACGGGAGAAAAATGCCCACCTCCCACAACAGCTAAGAGCGCAGGAGGAGAGAGTAGTGGAAGTCAAGGCAGCTTACAAGCTATCCCTTGAACATGGGTTTGAGAGCACAGACCACAGCCCCTGCCAAAAGACCATAGAGGACCTGGTAAAGGCAAAAGGCATGGTATGCCTCGTAAGCCCAAAAGCAAGTCAGATTGACTTTTTGCAGGAATCCAAACATCCGGTTCCTTGCGAGGTATTTATGGCACCAGCCACTGAACCCTCAGCCCCGCTGAGCTATAGCGAGGCTTGGCAGGAACCAGCGGGGGTGGTAAAACAGGAGGTAGCCGAGATGGTACAGGAGGAGGAACAGCCCTTGGTAGCAAAGCCGGAGCCGGCACCAATGTGTCCTGCTCGGCACCAGAGGTTCGGTCCCAACGAGGACAATGGTGATCCCGGACCCCACATGAACCAGATCATGGTGCCCTACGCTGCCCCACAACTAAGATCCATGGTGAGCCACCTCCCAAGACTCACAGTAAAGGGAGATCCCTCAGTTCATTTCAGGGAGGTAGAGGAGACAGCCGCCATCAATGATTGTGATGATCTTGAACAGGCAAAGATGCTGCTCTTCTCCCTGGATAGCACGATCCTTCAGTGCCTCTCAGACGAGAGTAAGAGGGGGCGGAAAGGGTATACGGATCTCAGGGATGAGGTCTTGGAAGTTATGGGAGTAGACGACGGTAATGCGTTCCAACGGGTGGAAGGGACTGTGCAGCTAACTGGAGAACCCCCACGGGTTTTCGCAGAAAGGCTGTGGCCAGTGTATCGACGCAGTTGTCCGGGCATGCCTGAATGGGTTGGAATGAGCGCCAAACACCGGGTTCATTGGCTCCGTTGCTTGATTGCTAACAGCTTGCCACAAATACAGGCCTTAGCCAGGTCTTGGTTTGACCCCCAAGGTCCCGGCGTCACGGAGGAGACGGTGCTCCGCCGGCTCACAAGAATTGTAGAGGTCAGGAGACACCTCCCTCTAAGGGAAAAGTGCATGAGGCAAAACCCGCAGCCCCAAGTAAGAAGGAGTGGCGTCAGGAGGGGAATCACCCTGCCCAAGCCAAGCTCAATTGCTATGGGTGTGGGAAGGGTGGACATTGGCGCAAGGACTGTAAAAATCCGTAGAAGGATAATAAAGGGAAATCTCCCGCAGCCCAAACCCAAGCCCAGACCACCGCCCAGCACCAGCCCAAACACAAGCCGCAGCTCCTGTCCCAGCTAAGGGAGCTGGTGCGGCTATGGATCCCACTGCGATAGAATCGATCATAGAGACAATGCGGTCTCTGATGATCGTGCAGGGGAAGATAGCCGCCACCACCGGTCTTGTCGTTCCCAAAACCCCGACTGCTGCACCCAAATTACTAGAGCCGGCGCAGCCCATTTACTTGTGTGCGCTGTGATATGATGTATGGAGATGGCCCCTCGTGGAGATGCAGGTGGAAAAGGTAAAGGGGATCTATCTGTTGGATACGGGGGCATCGTGCACCGTGATCCACGCAGATAACCCCACCACCTCGCCTCTATCCACCGGGGTTCCATATATTCTGTCGGGCTTCACAGGCAAGGAACAGGCTGGCGCACATTCCATTCCCCTCTCCATTCATTTAGGACCACTCCGCACCACGTGGAAGTGTATACTGATGAAGTGGAGGGTGGAAAGGGGATCCTCGGGTCTGATTTCTTAGCAGAACACGGGATCCTCATGGACCTAAGAAATCACTGTCTTTGGGGAGCGAGTAAGGGTAAACGAGGCGAGGTAGTCATCATCCCAGGGAAGGGTGAAAAGGGGACCCTGTGTACCATAAAGCCGAAAGAGGGCTATGACCTCGAGCTCATGGTCATAAGCGTCCCACAAGATCTGCAGGCATTCGTGTCAGACCAACTGACCACGTTTGCCACTCACAAGCACGATTGCGGGAGGGTCACCGGGTTTGAGGTCAGAGTAGACAGAGACCCCATGGCCCAACCCCAAAAGCAGTACAACTTCCCCAAGGAAGCGGAGCCCGACATGGAGACAGCAATGTCTTCACTGGTGCAGCAGGGCGTGTTGAGACCGATAGTCACCCATGTAAACTCTCCTTTATGGCCGGTGAGGAAGCCGGACGATTCATGGAGAGCCACGGTGGACTACGGAGTCCTCAATAGTAACATCTCAGCCTGCGCGCCGACAGTAGCAGCAGTTGCAGACCTGGTAGGGAGTATTCCAGCCTCCGCGACCACGTTCACGGTTCTGGATATTTCCAATGGGTTTTGGTCCATCCCTTTAAGGAGGGAGGACCAGTACAAGTTTGCCTTTACCTTTAAAGGGCAACAGTACACCTGGAACTGCTTGCCACAAGGTTTCCATAACAGCCCCAGCATTTTCCATCAGTGCATGGCAGGGAGTTTAAAAGAGTTCAGCCAGCCCAATCAGCTAGTGCAGTATGTGGACGACCTGCTCCTGTTCACAGATTCCAGAGAGGAGCACGACCCACTATTAGCCGAGTTATTGGAGCTGTTAGGCAGAAAGGGTTTTAAGGTAAACCCAAAGAAGGCACGGATCGGCCAGCAGGAAGTAAAATTCCTGGGTCTGACCATCCGCGCTGGAAAGGGAGCCATAGACCAGGGTGGACAGAAATCGATGCAAGATCCACCAGTCCCTCCAACCGTAGCCCAGAGTTGGGAAATTGGAGACAAAGTCATGGTGGGGAGTCACAGCCAAGAGGGGAACCTAGAACCGCTGTACGTGGAGCCCTACAGGATTGTAGACAAAGCCAGCCCATGGTTTACGCAGTGAAGTTGCCCTGGCGCACTAAATGGTTTCACATCAATCAGTGCAAACTGTTTAAGCCAGGTGCAAAAGAGCCAGCAACTGAAGCAAGGTCTGAGAGTGAAAACCCTCAGCCTGAGGCGTGCAGTAAGTCACAGACCACACAGGCTGGAACCACAGCCTGCATGGAGGGAGAAACTGTCCCGCCCACCTGGGAGGTTTCCCCTATGGCCTGGGACTTGGGCGAGGAGGAGCCCGAAGATCAAGGCCCTCCCCCTTATCCGAACGCCATCGGGGGGGAACCCGAACAGGAGGGGGAGCCCGAACAGCAAGGCCCCGCCCTCGACATGATTCTGAGGAGGTGGAGTCGGAGGACGGAGATCCCGCCCTTGACTCAAGCTTAGGGGAGGTAGAGATTGGGGGCGGAGATCCTCCACCTGTAAGGACAGGTGAGGAAGAGTCGTCTGCCACAGACCCAAATACCAAAGGGGCGGAGCCTGAGGGAAGGGAGCCGAAGCCGGCAGTCGTGGAAGTGCCATGGGCTGTGAGGGCTGAAGTCCCAACCGAAGGTCCACTCACGATGGGAGTCACACCCAAAGTATTCCTTCGCAGGTTGTCCCGAATGCCTCAGCGGTAAAACCTTGGCCCGATTCCCCCACCTTCAGTAAACGCAGACTTGGGAAATCCCCAGCAGAACGCAATCCCCAACCGACAGCAAAAGGCTGCGGGTAACCCAAGCCACAGGTCACTACAGCCCCGCCACAGGGAGCGGTGAGCTGCAGTCCAAACAGGGATTAGGCAAGCCGCCCGGGGACAGGCGGCGCTGTACATAATTTAGTTAAGTTTAAGTTTAATTAAGTTAAGGTGTGTATATTATTAAAGTGATTAATGTTGCAAGTAGTTTTGGGATCTGCCCAGAATGTGTGTTCTGTTTGGATCGAGTTCGAAAGACCCGATCATGCCTTCACCTAGGCCAGAATCTCTCGGGAGCCTGTCTGTATTGTTTAATTTGTTACAGGAACCAGGAGGAAGATGAACGGAATCCTCGTTATGGTCGTGGTGATCGGGTACGGCGTGGCCTACCGGGGCCGCACTAAGGACTCCACGATCTACGGGTGCTCGGGAGACACAGCCCCGATCGTGACCGATGGGACGGGCACCCGGGAGGTCGAGGCGACAGCCAACTACTTCCACGAAGGAAGGTGGCCAGGATGGCTGGGGTCGAACTCTACGGAATACTCCAGTCAGTTCGGTTTTAACTACCAGGAAGCCTTTTTGACGTGACCTCGAGTAAGGATCATCACGCCCAGAGTCAGCGTCACTGTTGGGAAAAGGATTTGCCTTGTGTGTTCCGGACATGTTCCTTTGGACCACTGGTGGTGGCTCGGGAAGCTGAGTAAAACCATGAAGAACTCCACGGTCGAGTGGGAGAGACTGGGTAACAATACCCATCAGACTATTGTGGGGACTCATGGGGGATTGAGTGTCTGTTGGGACAAATGGTGGGAACCAGATGAAGGGATTTCAATCTGTATGTGGGGTTCAGAACACGCTTGCCCCACAGGCGTCTCCATCTTTTTCCAAAGGCAGTGGCAGGATGCTGGACAAGGGATGAGATGGGATGTCAGCACATGGGCGTGCGGAGTCCCATACTCTCAGATCCCAGTAAATGCCACCGAGCTCATCACCCACCCACGCAAGCCCCTGCCCACGATTCCGGTAGCCAAAACCCGCAAGGAAGGGTGCCCCACCACTACCAAGGGACCCGGGAATGGATTGGTATTAGTGCCCACAGGTCAGGTGCTGTACCAAGGGGTGCACTACATGGTAGCTTCGGTGATTTTAAACCTCACCGAGGTGCGATTGCCAGAGTGGTGCCCCAAGGAAATGGAGCAATTGTACCAGGTCCTGTTAACAAACATGTTCAGACAATTTTATGAGTTCGACTTTGCCGATGTCGACAGAGCCAAATTGTACCCCACACCACATGAGGTCTTGGGCAGGATAGGGAGACAAAGAAGGGGTGCAGTCAATTATATTTTTACTGCTTTTAACACAGGGACTTCTGTCATCAACACTCTGGATGACATGGAGCTGCAGACCCAGATCAATGGTTTAAAAACATAGTTAGGAAAGATACTGACTGATGAGAATAAGGTAGTGGGTTCTGAGTTACATGAGGACCAGGCCATGACACTACACTTAAAGGAAATAATAGCTGAGCTGGAGAAACACGCTAAAACGGTAAATGCTCTCATCAGGGAGGATCGGAATGTGTCCGATCAGGCTGCGCAGAACGAAGCTTGTGTGCTATACGGGGCGTGGTTACTGGGCGAGGGCCGCAGTAATCTGTAGGATTTAAAACAAGGTTTAGTCCCCTCCTGGATCAGCAACAAGCATCTCGCAGCCCTCCACCCTTTTGAGAACGCATTGAGTCCGTGCCAGCTCAGACTAGCTTCAGAGGCCTACCCAGTCCCAGTGGACTGTGGACGGTCTAATCACACCATTATGGGTACAGTGGTAAGAATGCCGGTTATGGGTAAGACAGCTAAACCCGCCCCGGTATACAGGGTGGAGAACATTGGAGTCATTCAGGGGGGTGCACACATTCACTGCACAGCGGTCCCACCTTACGTCATTAGATGGGAGCATGCAATGACGGGTACCGACCTCTCGGGGTGCCGGAGCCGGGGCGCACACATCATCCTGTGTCCCCAGCACTTGAATGCCTATTCGAAACCACAGTGCGGGTTCAGAATTGCTGGCGCGAAGCCGATAAATTGCACCATGGAGGCAATGGCACAAGGCCATGTGCCCCCGCAGGTGGCATATATAGGAGGTGGGACATACTGTGTCACCACTGCAGCGCCCCACTACCAACATGGACAGCATGGCTGGTGTCCGGTGAGTGACAGCAGTTTCTGCTTCAAACCCAAGGCAGAAGTTCAAGTGGCCCAAGAGCGAATTATCCCCATTCCTGAACCTTCCACTGTTCACATCACTGTCAAAGAGAATTTCACCGACCTGCAACGATTCATTGCACATTTTGGATATATCATTCCCCCTCTGCCTGAACACCTCACCAAGATATTAAAGGCCATTGTCGTTTCACAGAAACATTTTTACACACTGGAGCAGAAGACCTTAGAAATAGGGGCAGACATATTGGATATAGTGACCCCACCGTGGTGGGACCTGTTCACTAATATAGAAGTCCCTTCTTGGATTAGGATAGCCTCTCATATCCTAGTAGTGTGTCAGATTTTTATTGTGATTTATTTACTGTTTGTACACTGTATATAGGTAAAACATTCACAGAGGTATGAGAACAGGGGAGAATGGAAGGAGCATTATGTGCGGGTAGAAGAAGAGACACCCGTTTAGATTTATGCTGCTATGTATAAAGTTAAAGTTTCCCTCCCTCCTCTATTTGATAATATTCGTGTGAGATTTTGTGTATTTTGCTCTTTATTGTTGAAGTATATTAAGTAAGTTGTGATTATTAAAGATAATAAGGTGTTTGAACCGGGTGGTGTAGGGGTATTAGGCCCCCCTCCACACCTGGAAGAATGTGTTTCAAACTTTTAAACCCAATGTATTGCCATCTATAGATGCTTTATGGACACTGTAGGTTTTCTGAAATGGGAAATGCATGTGTCGTGGGATCGCAGATAGGTAAATACAGGGGATGGTTTGATTGTGGAAGGTCAGAAAAATTTGCTCACCCAGAATTATGATACTTCAAGCAAGTTTTAGTATCATCAGGGGGGACTGTAAGATTTGCAAAATTGATATTGTATTAATAAGGGTCGAATGGCAGAAGAGGCCATGATTTTAAAGACTGTTTTAAAAGAAGCCCAGGAAAAAGGGGCATTCAAAATGGCCGCCAGACCCCGTGATCAACTTATTGGAACACTTTAAAATGGTTCCTGCCGTCCTCAGACAGCTTTGTGGATTCAACCCACAGTAGGTTCTGGAAGCCGTTTCTGAGGAAACAAAACCAGACATGTACACTTATACATGTAGATTGGATGCAGATCCAACCAGATTGGCGTGTAGATAAAGGCCATCTAAATGTTTACCCAGACAAAGGAAAACAGTTGCACATTCATGAGAAGAGCATCAAGGACCCGTTAAGGACATCACCAGGACATTAAAAACAATGAAGGCCATTCCAGACCAGAGATGGCCCGTTACCGGCCATCCAAGAACAGTTTAAAATATAATAACTACCCCATTGTGCAACCAGCCCGCCAAAATTAAAACAAAAGACTAACCTGATTTGGCGCGAGATAAGGGCTTCTGCTGAGAAGTATAATTGGGAGACACTCGGGTAGAAAAAAAAAGCTGAATGAAGGTTATGAGCTTGATCAGTTTATCAGCTTTGGGGAGCTTGGCAGAGAGGGGCTGCTTGGAAGAAGATCAGCGTGGCTCCATCATCGGAGGGGAAGAAGAAGAAAACCAGGCAGCCATCAAGAAGGTAGTTCTAAGTCCGCATCCTGCCCCGAGGTAACCGTCGGGAGGTCATCGACCCACCCCGGGCCGTTGACGAGACGAAAAGGGTCGTAGCCCTACCGAAGAGACAAATAAAAACTACAGAAGAAAGCTGCAGGAAAATGAGGGCCAGCCCGAGGCTCCTATGACCGGGGTCGAGCAGACGATCGCCGACCCCACCGACATCCAGGCCAGCCGGTGTCCAGCCGTCCCTGACCCCCACCTCAGGAGAGAGGTGTGGCGCAGCTCGCTGGGGCTCCACAAACCACGTGGAGACAGGACGCCTGAAAGGATCAGAACGCAAGACTTCAAAACTCTATACTTTTTCCAATTGGACTGGTGAGCATGTTTCTGGCCCTTCACAATCAGATCTAGATAGGATTAAGGGGGTGGGCATTTTGGGTATAATTAATATGAGTTGTTGTCCCTCGATGTTCCGTGTGTTTCCCCATTTTATGATGATCTTTGTAAGGTATAATATGCCTGTATCCATTTTAGTTAGTACTGTATTGTTATGATTTGTTTTTCCCTCCCATGTACCCTCTTAATTTGCTTGCATTTGATTTGTTTTTCCTTATGCAATAAAATATCATTTTGTTTTCATTAAGAGTATTCTCTACATTGTAGTTCCTGCACCTAAGTCCAGTGTCTAGAATCTAAGGGGTGAGTGGGTCGAATCACTCAAGGTTTTTCTGTGCAAAAGAGAGAGAGAGAGAGAGGCCTCTGAGCGAGAGTAACCTCTGCGATCTACAGAACCTCTCTGGAGAGTAAAAAAGGAAACCCCTTACATCAGGCCTCGCTGTCCTGCACTGCCTATAAAATTGTACCATTTAGTTTATATTGCCTCTCATCATTTTTCCTACCAAAATGAATCACTTCACACTTCTCTGCGTTAAATCTAATTTTCCATGTGTCTACCTGTTTTGCCAGTCTCTCTATGCCCTACTGAAATCTGTTACTATCCTCCTCACTGTTTACATTTCCGAATTTCGAGTCATGTGCAAACATTGATATTATGCCCTGTATATCCAATTCCAACTCATCAATATATATCAAAACGTGTAATGGTCCCAACATTGAGCCCTGGGGGATGCACTCGTCCCTCAGTCTGAAAGACAAAAGCTTACCACAACTCGCTGCTTTCTGTCCCTTAACCAAATTCGGATCCACGAAGCCACAGCTCCTTTGATCCAATGGGCTTAATTTTTGCTAACAAATCTAATATGTGGTACTTGATTAAAAGACTTGATTTTAAGTCTATATGCACAACATCCACCACGTTACCTTGATGCACCCACTTCATTAAAGAATTCAATCAAATCAGTCAAACACAATTTGCCTTTAACATATCCGTGCGGTGTTCATTTATGAACCCATATTTTCCAAGTGCAAATTATTTTTTGTCTGGATTACTTTCTCCAAATATTTCCCCATCACCGACGTTAGGCTGACTGGCCTGTAGTTATTAGGTTTATTCCACTCCCTTTTTTTTTGCAGGGGTGCTACATTTGCAATCCCCTAGTCCTCTGGCACCACGCCCATATCTAAGCATGACTGGAAGAGTATGACCTGAGCCTCCGAAAGTTTCACCCTTCCTTCCCTCAGCAACCTACGATGCATCCCATCTGGGCTGGGTCACCTTTGTAGATTCAGCGTTGCCAAACTTTTAGGTAGATTCTCATTAATTTTATCATATCCAATTCCACTACTACTTCCTCGATTACTGTGTCATTGGTGGCATCCTCCTCTTCACTGCAGACAGCTGTAAACTACTCATTTACTACCTCAGCCATGCCCTCTGCCTCCACAAGAAGATTCCCTTTTCGGTCCCTAATCGGTTCAGTCTATCTTTTACTAACCTTTTACTACACGGGCAGTTTTTCTGCACGAATGTCATTTGCATACATTTTCTAAAACGCTTAACCGTCCTTAATCATGAAATTTTATTATGAGCTATCCATTATTCCCATGGCAGTGGTGCCGTTAACTCTGCAGACATGGCAATCAGTGTAAAAATAAGCAACTAATCTGCATGGGCTTTCTTTTGTTTTTGTCATTACCTTATTTTGGACATTGTCCATATGCCTATAGAAAAATAATTGTGTTGAAGAGGACTCCAAAGGGATATAGATAGGCTAAGTGAGTGGGCAAAAATCAGTGTTCTCGCTCAGGCCAACATCCCCAAAATGGAAGCTTTGACCACGCTCGATCAGCTCCGATGGACGGGTCACATCGTCCGCTTGCCCAATATGAGACTCCCAAAATAAGTGCTCTACTCAGAGCTCCGACATGGCAAGAGAGCACCAGATGGGCAGAGGAAAGCTTCAAGGCCACCCTCAAAGCCTTCTTGAAAAAGTGCAACATCCCCATTAACACCTTGGAATCCCTGGTCCAAGACCGCACACAGTGGAGGAGAAGCATACGGGAAGGCGCCGAACACCCCGAATCTCTTCTCTGGGAGAAAGTGGGAGCCAAGCGCAAACAGTGGAAGGAACGCACCTCAACCCAAGCACCCTACCCACCCGCCCCTTCAACCATCGTCTGCCCCGCTTGTGACAGAGACTGTAGGTCCTGCATTGGACTCATCAGTCACCTGAGAACACATTTTTAGTGTGGAAGCAAGTCATCCTTGGTTCCGAGGGACTGCCTAAGAAGAAGTAGGAGGCTGCCACCGGGTCCCAGGAAAACTGTCCCAGCACAAGGTAAGTGGATAATGGAACTAGGCAGTGAAATCGCTGTATGGGAAAGCGGAAGCGCAGGGCAGGTGCGGTCCAAGCCTCCTTTGCGGAGTTCACAGGAGAACTCCTGCTCCTCCTGGCCCACAGAAACCGAATTTTTGTTTAAAACATACCTTCTTGGCCTCTTTTGGTCCACACTGCTGTTCCCGGCAGGTTTGGCCCAGCGCAGAAGCTATTACTGTTCTGCCGCTAAGGCATCAGGTAAATAAAGCAGGTCACTGGGCCAGATCTCCATATTCCAAGAGTCAGCCAGGTCTGGGAGGGAAGAGAATGGGATTAAGTGATGTCTTTGCAAATGCCTCAGATGCAAAGGAGGAATAGAAAGGAGGAGAGTTCCTGCTGGGGGTATGGTAGGTCTTTCAGGAATTTGGTGAGATTTAAGGTAGTCATGGAAAAGGACAAAGATGGACCGGAAAAAAAGGCCCTAATTTGCGGGAAGGCCGATTTTAATATGATAAGGCAGGATCTGGCCAAAGTGGACTGGGATCAGCTACTTGTAGGAAAATCCACATCAGAGCAGTGGGAGACTTTCAGAAAGGAAATTGAGAGAGTACAACGCCAACATGTTCCTATAAAGGTCAAGGGTGGGACCAACAAGCCCAGGGAACCCTGGATGTCAAGGGATATATACAAGGATGGATTAGGAAAAAAAAGGAGGCTTTTGGCAGATACAAAGGACTAAAAACAGTGGAAGCCCTAGAGGAGTATAGAAAGTGCAGGGGGGTACTTAAAAAAGAAATTAGGAGAGTGAAGAGGGGGCATGAAAAAACACTGGCAGGCAAAATAAAGGTAAATCCCAAGGTTTTTTATAAATATATTAAGGGCAAGCGGATAACCAGGAAAAGAGTAGGGCCCATTAGGGACCAAAGTGGCAATCTGTATGTAGAGCCGGAAGATGTAGGCGAGGTTTTAACTGAATATTTTGCATCTGTGTTCACTATGGAGAAAGATGATGTAGGCATTGAAATCAGGCAGGAGGATTGTGATATACTTGAACAAATTAGTATTGAGAGGAAGGAGGTACTTGCAGGCTTAAAAGTGGATAAATCCCAAGGCCCAGATGAGACGTATCCCAGGCTGCTGTGTGAGACAAGGGAGGAGATTGCAGGAGCTCTGACACAAATTTTCAGAACCTCTCTGGCCACACGGGAGGTGCCTGAGGACGGGAGAACAGCTAATGTAGTACCATTATTCAGGCGACAGGGCGATATAGATGGGTTGGTCAGATGGGCAGAATAGTGACAAATGGAATTTAACCCTGAAAAGTGTGCGGTGATGCATTTTGGGAGGACTAACAATGCAAGGGAATAAACAATGAATGGTACGATCCTAGGAAGGACAGAGGATCAGAGGGACCTTGGTGTGCATGCACAAAGATCCCTGAAGGCAGCAGGACAGGTAGATAAGGTGCTTAAAAAGGCATATGGGATACCTGCCTTCATTAGCCGAGGCATAGAATATAAGAACAGGGAGGTTATGATGGAGCTGTACAAAATGCTAGTTAGGCCACAGCTGGAATACTGTGTGCAGTTCTGGTCGCCACACTATAGGAAGGTTGTGATTGCATTGGAGAGGGTGCAGCGGAGATTCACCAGGATGTTACCTGGGCTGGAGCGCTTTAGCTATGAAGAGAGACTGGACAGGCTGGGGTTGTTTTCCTTAGAGCAGAGAAGGCTGAGGGGGGACCTGATTGAGATGTACAGAATTATGAGGGGCATAGATAGGGTAGATAGAAAGGAACTTTTCCCCTTAGTAGAGGGGTCAATAACCAAGGGGCATAGTTTCAAGATAAGGGGCAGGAGGTTTAGAGGGGATTTGAGGAAAAACTTTTTCACCCAGAGTGTGGTTGGAATCTGGAACTCACTGCCTGAAAGGGTGGTAGAGGCAGGAACCCTCACAACATTCAAGAAGCATTTAGATGAGCACTTGAAATGCCACAGCATACAAGGACTACGGACCAAGTGTTGGAAAATGGGATTAAAATAGACAGGGCTTGATGGCCGGCGTGGACACAATGGTCCGAAGGGCCTCTTTCTGTGCTGTATAACATTATGACTCTATTAGTTTTTGACCCAGCAGCTCCATACTGCAGCTCACAAGATGAGAAAATGACTATTCTAAGGGTACTTATTGTCATAAGGTTAGCAGATGAAACAGCTCCAGGTACTAAAAAGTGTTGGCGAACAACAGCGGAACCACTGGGCATACTTTAGCTTGCTGACCCGATATAAAACTACAATTGTAGATCAGCCACCCGTTGTAGAAACCATCCGATTATCAATTGGACACCGTCCGTTTTATACCTTGTCAATTTTTCTTTTCCTTTGAATTCAAGGACGATGGAAATTAGGTGGGTTATAAAATAGGCTGGCAATTTATTATGGCCTATTTTGCACTACTGCCGAAGGCCACTTTCATCCCCGTATTCTCAACCTGCTGTCCTGACATAAAACACAGTAAAGATCATTGGGTGATTTCTATAAACAGCGGGCCCAAAACATCCAGGGAGGAAGTTGAAAATCTATTTCATATCACCCCATCAGACCAGAAATTGTTGATCAGTGTGAAAGGGCTGCAAGCGGATGATTTGTGTGACAGGGCTTCGTTCACCTCTGGGAAAGGGGGATCCATTTCTCGATGGATGTTGTGACTTATTATTATTTGGAAACCAAATGCGAATAGAATACATGATTTAGAGGAATGTGAAAGTAGTGGAGCTGCCAGCGCCATTGCAGCTTAATCTGCTATTGCATCACGGTCTAAAATTTCACCTGTGTGGAGCCCTTACTTGGGAAACAACCTGGGCAGCTGGACACAGCAACACCAATACGGAATCAGCACAACAGCTTCCAGGCACATTGGCTGCATTGTAGAGAAGCAAGGGATTCATCAACATTAACCAGGTCAAGATGAGAATTTCCTGGAGCCGGAGTATGAACTGAATGACAGTAATTGATGCCAGCTAACGTGGGTTTACAGACTGAGATTCTGATCAAAGTATTAAATTATGAACGCTATTTATCTGTCACTGGCAATCTTAAAATTTTCTATGATGATTTAAATGGTCAAGCTGTCCCAGTATCACCAACTTTCAGCATTTTTTATGGTAGAGCATATGGGGAGAAAGGCAAATCTTAATCATACCTCTATATATTAACAACAGACAGCTTGGAAATGCAGGGACAGATAACCTCTGCATTGAACACCCTCTGCCCATTTCACCATCCTGTCTGTGTCATGCTGAAGTCTATAACTATATTCATCATTATCTACTACTTTGTCAACTTTTGTATCAGCTGCAAGCTTTATAATGCTGGACCGTACACCTGTGTCTCGGACGTTTACAAAAATTGAAAAGATTAATGGACACAAAACTGCATTTAGGGTTAGGGTTAGGGTTGGAGAACACCACTGCAAACCACCAACCAATTTTGAACAACATCCATCCACCAAGACACTTTGCTTCCCATCACTGAGCCAATTTCTCATCTATACCGCCAGGTTCACCTTAATTGCATGGGCTTACATTTTCTTAATAAGCCTCCTGTGTGACACTTTGTTAAATGACTTCTGAACGTCCATATATACAACATCTACTACACTAGGTTGATCATCCTTCTCTGATATCTAATTAAAACATTTAATCAAATTAATCAGACACGAGTTACCTTTAACAAATCCATTCTGGAACTCCTTGAGTAGCCCATGCCTTTCCAAATGAAAGTACATTCGATCCGTGATAATGCTTTCCATTAACTTCCCCACTATGCTGACTCACATGTTGATTCTGATTTATCCCTCTCCCCTTTCTTGAATAGTGTTGTAACATTAGCGACCCTCCAGTCCTCTGGCACTACTTCTGTATCCAATCAGGATTGATGGAATGTGAACAATGCCTCTGCTAGATCTAACTTTGCTTCTATAAGCAGCCTAGGATACATTCCATCTGGACCATGAGATTTACCAAATTTCGGATTCTGTCATCCATCATCGGATTTTTAGGTTTGTGGCGGAGCCACTAAGGGACTCCGATCAATTGTATATAATTCCCTTTAATAATATGTTAGCTACAGCCGGAGTCTGTATCTTTGTTTTCACTGTTTACATGTACAGAGCGTGATCACTTTAATAGCACGGGTAAACGCGATGACGTCACGCCGTTCATCACATGATCCCCCACCAGCGGGAAAAACGTGATGACATCATGACGTCAGCCACGGGACCGCCCAAGCAGTCCTCGTGGAGCCTCCGAACTGACTAGACCTATATTCGATGTTCTCCTGTAATTATCCGTTAAACTCTGTCAGTTTTCATTAAACCTCGTTTATTTGACCGCCTGAGTGGACCTCAGTCTTTTGATAGGAACTAGACATTCCTACATTGGTGACCCCGACTTTTGCGAATGGTTTTCGCAGAAGTTACTGAACATGGAAACGAACGCCGTTGCTTTGAAGCTGCCACAGTTCTGGGAGCAACAGCCAGCCGTATGGTTCATCCAGGCTGAAGCCCAGTTCGCAATCAGGAACATCATCGTGGATCAGACCCATTACTATTACGTGGTCTCCACCCTTGACAACGCCACAGCCTCGCGGATCATCAGCCTGCTTGGTAATCCACCAGAAGATCGCAAGTATGAAACGATAAAGGCGCAGTTGTTACAGGTCTTCGGGCTCACGACGTCGGAGCGCGTCCACCGGCTGCTCGCTATGCCCGGCCTTGGGGACTCCAAGCCGTCCGAGCTCATGAGCCAAATGCTCACGCTCCTGGGCTCCGAACTGAAATGCTTCCTCTTCAGGTAACTATTCCTCAGCCAGCTACCGGAGCAAGTTCAGGCTGCTCTAGCCAGGTCGGAAGTCACAGACTGCGCAGCGCTTTCTGCCGAAGCGGACAAGATTTTCACGGTGACACAGCAGTACTGCGCTGCCACGAGGCACCCATCCCCCACAGACGCGGCTCCAGCCCCTCAACCTGAGGGGTTGTGCTCCTACCACGCCCGTTTTGGCGCGAAAGCAAGATGCTGCCGCCCTCCCTGAAGTTTTTCGCTCAAGAAAAAAAAACAAGAACAGCAACCCTGTCAAAAGAGGACCAGTTATAACGAGTGCCTCGCGGCTGTGAAGGCAATCGGTAATTTGGGAAAACTCTTCATCACCGACTCCCTATTTGGTCGACGTTTCCTCTGCGACACCGGGGCACAGTGTAGCATCCTACCCGCGTCAAATCTTGATATACAAGCCGGGGGGCACGGCCTCTCCCTCGAGGCGGCTAATGGCGGGGCCATTAGGACCTTCGGAAGACGGCGGGTCTAGGTGTGCTTCTGCGGCCAGCGGTTTTACTGGGATTTCATCATGGCCAAAGTCTCTCAAGCCATCCTCGGGGTGGATTTTTTGTGCGCCAACGGCCTCCTGGTGGATGTAAGGCACCGCCAGTTGATCAATGTGGCCACTTTTCACTCCATCCCATGCCACCGCGGTAACGCCGCGCCGCGCACTGTCTCCTGTGCGTTCCCACCTCCGGATGACTTCACTCGCCTCCTCGGAGATTTCCCAGACCTGAGCAGACCCACTTTCTCTTCCACGGCCACGAAACATGGTGTCGAACATCACATCACCACTACTGGCTCCCCGGTCTACGCACGGGCCCGGCGCCTCGAACCTGGCAAGCTCGCGGCTGCGAAAGCGGAGTTCGACATGATGGAGCGGCTAGGGATTATTCGCCGGTCGAATAGTCCCTGGTCTTCGCCTCTCCACATTGTTCCGAAACCTGGCGGCGGATGGCGGCCTTGTGGCGACTACTGATGCCTGAATGACTGAATGACGCCACTACTCCTGATCGGTACCCGATCCCTCATATTCAGGATTTCTCTGCCCATTTGGCAGGAAATACCATTTTTTCAAAAGTCGACCTTGTCCATGGCTACCACCAGGTCCCCGTGCACCCGCAAGACGTCCCAAAAACTGCAGTCATCACCGCATTCGGCCTGTTTGAGTTTCTGCGGATGCCGTTTGGATTGAAGAACGCTGCACAGGCTTTCCAGCGCTTGATGGACTCCGTGCTTCGGGACCTGAAGTTTCTATTCGTTACCTTGACGACATCCTCATCGCCAGCCCTAGTAAAGAGGAGCACATCTGCCATTTACGCACCCTCTTTAGATGCCTCAGTCAACACGGCTTGATCATCAACCCGGCCAAGTGCCAGTTCGGCCTGCAGCAGATTGATTTCTTAGGCCATCGCGTCACATCAGACGGCGCAATTCCCCTGCAAACGAAGGTGGAGGCATTTACTTCTTTCCCGCGCCCGCAGACTGTGAAGGCCCTGCAGGAGTTCCTCGGGATGGTAAATTTTTATCACCGGTTCGTCCCTAATGCATCTCTGCTCATGCAGCCCCTGTACGAGGCCCTCAAGGGCAAGTCCGGCAAGGATCCGATTAGCTGGACGGTCGACATCGACCGGGCGTTCATCAACACAAAAGGCGCCTTAGCCAACGAAACCATGCTGGCTCACCCGCTGCCAGGTGCCACCATCGCTCTTACCACCGACACATCAGACTACGCCATTGGCGCAGTGCAGGAACAGTGGGTAAAGGGGACGTGGCAACCGCTGGCATTTTTCAGCCGTCAGCTACGGCGAAACGAACGGAAGTACAGTACGTTCAACCGGGAGTTGCTGGCACTTGTTCTGGCCATCCGTCATTTCCGGTTCTTGCTAGAGGGACGTCCGTTCACGGCTTTTGTGGACCATAAGCCACTAACGTTTGCTATGGCCAAGACCGCCGAACCGTGGTCAGCTCGGGACCAACATCACTTAACGTTCTCTCAGAATTCACCACTGACATTCAGCATGTGTCCGGTAAAGACAACCTGGTGGCGGATTGCCTCTCCCGCGCAACCATTCAGGCAGTCCAGCTCGGCATCAAGCCTCAGATCCGGAAGTACAATCTTACAGAACCAACCCCTCTAGCCTCCAAGCGGCCGACGTCCAAGTCCATGCTGCGGTCACTACGCTACTCTGCGACGTCTCCGTACGAGATCCTCGTCCTATCGTGCCGGTCGCCTGGCGCCGAAAAGTTTTTGACGCCATACACGGGTTGTCGCACCCTGGCATGAAGGCCTCGCAATGGCTGATGTCCAAATTCATGTGGCGTGGCATGCACATGGATGTCCGTGACTGGGCCAACACCTGCATGGTCTGCCAAAAGGCCAAGGTGCAGCGTCACGTCAAAGCTCCATTGGCCACTTTCGCTGTTCCGGACCGTAGGTTTGATCATGTGCATGTAGACCTGGTGGGGCCACTTCCACCTTCTCATGGGTTTACACATCTTCTTACAATGGTGGACCGCACCACTAGATCGCCTGAGGCGGTTCCTTTGTCATCCACCACTTCCGCAAACGTCGCCAGGGCATTCATCCCCTCTTGGGTCCCCCGTTTCAGGGTACCGGCGGACATCTCGTCTGATCATGGGCCGCAGTTTTCTTCTGAGCTCTGGAACGCCGTGGCTCAAGGGCTCGGCGTCAAGCTACATCGCACCATGGCCTACCATCCACAGGCGAACGGCCTGTGCGAACGATTCCACAGGTCGCTCAAAGCCGCACTGTGAGCCAGCCTTCAAGGCACGGGCTGGGTGGACAGGCTTCCATGGGTCCTTTTGGGTCTTCGTACGGCACCTAAAGAAGATCTTCAATCGTCCTCAGCGGAGCTCGTATATGGCCAGCCGCTACGCGTGCCAGGGGATTTCCTTCTGACTCCAACAGAGCCATGGTCCGCATCCCAGCAGCTCATCAGCC
This sequence comes from Somniosus microcephalus, assembly GCF_052327205.1. Taxonomy (NCBI): domain Eukaryota; kingdom Metazoa; phylum Chordata; class Chondrichthyes; order Squaliformes; family Somniosidae; genus Somniosus; species Somniosus microcephalus. Next base: position 88,149,865 of record NW_028225179.1, on the reverse strand, counting down.
ACCAGGAGGCAGCCAGAAGTTTCGCTCCAGTGCCTACGTCGCATCACGGCTTGCAGAGCTCCCACATCCCAGCTGAGCTGAAGAACGCCGACTATGTGTTTATCCGCCACGACGCTCATCGGGATCCGCTCAAACCCCCTTACACTGGTCCTTTCCGCGTGTTAGAGCCAGGAGACAAAACTTTTTCAGTCGATATCGGAGGTAAACCGGACCACATTTCGGTTGACCGGTTGAAGCCGGCACACCTGGACCTTGACTGCCCAGTCGAGATCGCACAAACGCCAAAACGTGGCCGACCACCCACAGTCGCCATGCCAGATCAAACGCAACCGCCCGCTGTCCATCAGCTTCCACTTCATGGCTACAGAAGTCGCTCTGACAGGCTTGTCAGGCGACCTCGTCGTTTTACTTTTGCTGCTAAAGACAATTCTGGGGGGGGGCGCATGTGGCGGAGCCACTAAGGGACTCCGATCAATTGTATATAATTCCCTTTAATAATATGTTAGCTACAGCCTGAGTCGGTATCTTTGTTTTCACTGTTTACATGTACAGAGCGCGATCACTTTAATAGCACGGGTAAACGCGATGACGTTTACGCCGTTCATCACGTGATCCCCCACCGGCGGGAAAAAAGTGATGATGTCATGATGTCAGCCACGGGACCACCCAGTCAGTCCTCGTGGAGCCTCCGAACTGACTAGACCTATATTCGATGTTCTCCTGTAATTATCCGTTAAACTCTGTTAGTTTTCATTAAACCTCGTTTATTTGACTGCCTGAGTGGACCTCAGTCTTTTGATAGGAACTAGGCATTCTACAGGTTTTTAATTTTTTTTATTTCTTAACTGGCTTTCAACGAATTTCGAACGAAGTTTGAAATTTTACTGAAAATGAAATGGCCCAGATCTGGAGTGGGGAAGCCAGGCTGTCACTCAGACTGGGAGTGGGGACGGCGGGGCTGTCAGTCAGACAGTGCGGGAGCGGGGCTGTGAATCAGACAGTGTGGGAGCGGGGCTGTGAATCAGAAAGTGTGGGAGTGGGGCTGTCAATCAGACAGTGTGGGAGCGGGGCTGTCAATCAGACAGTGTGGGAGCGGGGCTGTCAATCAGACAGTGAGGGAGCGAGGCTGTCAATCAGACAGTGTGGGAGCGGGTCTGTCAATCAGACAGTGTGGGAGCGGGGCTGTCAATCAGACAGTGTGGGAGCGGGGCTGTGAATCAGACAGTGTGGGAGCGAGGCTGTTAATCAGACAGTGTGGGAGCGGGGCTGTCAATCAGACAGTGTGGGAGCGGGGCTGTCAATCAGACAGTGTGGGAGCGGGGCTGTCAATCAGACAGTGTGGGAGCGGGGCTGTCAATCAGAGAGTGTGGGAGCGGGGCTGTCAATCAGACAGTGAGGGAGCGAGGCTGTCAATCAGAGAGTGTGGGAGCGGGGCTGTCAATCAGACAGTGTGGGAGCGGGGCTGTCAATCAGACAATGTGGGAGCGGGGCTGTCAATCAGACAGTGTGGGAGCGGGGCTGTCAATCAGACAGTGTGGGAGCGGGGCTGTCAATCAGACAGTGTGGGAGCGGGGCTGTCAATCAGACAGTGAGGGAGCGAGGCTGTCAATCAGACAGTGTGGGAGCGGGGCTGTCAATCAGACAGTGTGGGAGGGGGGCTGTCAATCAGACAGTGTGGGAGCGGGGCTGTCAATCAGACAGTGTGGGAGCGGGGCTGTCAATCAGACAGTGAGGGAGCGAGGCTGTCAATCAGACAGTGTGGGAGCGGGGCTGTCAATCAGACAGTGTGGGAGCGGGGCTGTCAATCAGACAGTGTGGGAGCGGGGCTGTCAATCAGACAGTGTGGGAGCGGGGCTGTCAATCAGACAGTGTGGGAGCGGGGCTGTCAATCAGACAGTGTGGGAGCAGGGCTGTCAATCAGACAGTGTGGGAGTGGGGCTGTCAATCAGACAGTGAGGGAGCGAGGCTGTCAATCAGACAATGTGGGAGCGGGGCTGTCAATCAGACAGTGTGGGAGCGGGGCTGTCAATCAGACAGTGTGGGAGCGGGGCTGTCAATCAGACAGTGTGGGAGCGGGGCTGTCAATCAGAGAGTGTGGGAGCGGGGCTGTCAATCAGAGAGTGTGGGAGCGGGGCTGTCAATCAGACAGTGAGGGAGCGGGGCTGTCAATCAGACAATGTGGGAGCGGGGCTGTCAATCAGACAGTGAGGGAGCGGAGCTGTCAATCAGACAGTGTGGGAGCGGGGCTGTGAATCAGACAGTGAGGGAGCGGGGCTGTCAATCAGAGAGTGTGGGAGTGGGGCTGTCAATCAGACAATGTGGGAGCGGGGCTGTCAATCAGAGAGTGTGGGAGCGGGGCTGTCAATCAGACAGTGTGGGAGCGGGGCTGTCAATCAGACAGTGAGGGAGCGGGGCTGTCAATCAGACAGTGAGGGAGCGGGGCTGTCAATCAGACAGTGAGGGAGCGGGGCTGTCAGTCAGACAGTGTGGGAGCAGCGCTGTCAATCAAACAGTGTGGGAGTGGGGCTGTCAATCAGACAGTGTGGGAGTGGGGCTGTCAATCAGACAATGTGGGAGCGGGGCTGTCAATCAGACAATGTGGGAGCGGGGCTGTCAATCAGACAGTGTGGGAGCGGGGCTGTCAATCAGAGAGTGAGGGAGCGGGGCTGTCATACAGAGAGTGTGGGAGCGGGGCTGTCAATCAGAGAGTGTGGGAGCGGGGCTGTGAATCAGAGAGTGTGGGAGCGGGGCTGTGAATCAGAGAGTGTGGGAGCGGGGCTGTGAATCAGAGAGTGTGGGAGCGGGGCTGTCAATCAGACAGTGTGGGAGCGGGTCTGTCAATCAGAGTTTGGGAGCGGGGCTGTCAATCAGAGTTTGGGAGCGGGGCTGTCAGTCAGACAGTTTGGGAGCAGCGCTGTCAATCAGACAGTGTGGGAGCGGGGCTGTCAATCAGACAGTGTGGGAGTGGGGCTGTCAATCAGAGTTTGGGAGCGGGGCTGTCAATCAGAGTTTGGGAGCGGGGCTGTCAGTCAGACAGTTTGGGAGCAGCGCTGTCAATCAGACAGTGTGGGAGCGGGGCTGTCAATCAGACAGTGTGGGAGCGGGGCTGTCAATCAGAGTTTGGGAGCGGGGCTGTCAATCAGTCAGTGTGGGAGTGGGGCTGTCAATCAGACAGTGTGTGAGCGGGGCTGTCAATCAGAGTTTGGGAGCGGGGCTGTCAATCAGACAGTGTGGGAGTGGGGCTGTCAATCAGACAGTGTGGGAGCGGGGCTGTCAATCAGACAGTGTGGGAGCGGGGCTGTCAATCAGACAGTGTGTGTGCGGGGCTGTCAATCAGACAGTGTGGGAGTGGGGCTGTCAGTCAGCCAGTGTTGGAGCGGGGCTGTCAATCAGAGAGTGTGGGAGCGGGGCAAGTGAGCGAGCCGAGCCTGTCAATCAGACTGAGGGGGCGTGCCTGTTTATACCGCACACAGAGAATGTCCAAGGGCTGCCAAAATTTCCCAGTCAGGGTCATTTATACACAGAATGCAGGGACAATCCGAACTGCAGTTAGATGTTGCTCAGGAATGGTTAGAGTATGAGAGGGAAGAGATGATTTGGCTCAATTGGACCTTACTCTTGTTTCACATTGCTGGCGTTGCATAAAAAAGACCAAAATTAATCCCCCATACCTCATACATTCATTGTTCAGCCTCTCGACTCCCAGTGTACAGCTTTGAACATCCCTCCTGCAGCAAAGCGCACACGCACCCACCTGCACTGACTATACACCCATAGACATATTTACACGAGCATACACATAAAAGACACACACACACTTAGATACATATACACACACACAACACACACATTCATATAAACACACAGATAAATAATTTATACGTCAATATATGTAAAGGGAAAAACACACACGTTTAAGCACACACCCATAAATATATTTACACACTTACTTTACATGTATGCACACAAACATAAATGCATTACTCACACATACTCACATACAAACACATATACATAAATACATACCAAAACAAGCACATGTATAGGCACAAACACAGAGGAATACATTGCACATGCTTGCACACATGTCAACACAAATATAAGCACATACACACATGCATATATATATATATATACTAGCTGGGGGAGCCCGGCGGGTGCTGAGGCTTTTTGAGGGCATGTTGTTGTTGGAAGAGAAAGAGGGAGCAACTGGGGGGAAGAGAGAGAGGGAAGGAGAGAGAGAGAGAGGGACTGAGAGAGAGGGAAGGAGAGAGAGAGAGGGAAGGAGAGAGAGAGAGATTGGGAGTGTGAGAGAGAGATTGGGAGTGTGAGAGAGAGAGATTGGGAGTGTGAGAGAGAGAGATTGGGAGTGAGAGAGAGAGAGATTGGGAGTGAGAGAGAGAGATTGGGAGTGAGAGAGAGAAGAGATTGGAAGTGTGAGAGAGAGAGATTGGGAGTGTGAGAGAGAGAGAGATTGGGAGTGTGAGAGAGAGAGAGTGGGAGTGTGAGAGAGAGAGATTGGGAGTGTGAGAGAGAGAGAGATTGGGAGTGTGAGAGAGAGATTGGGAGTGTGAGAGAGAGAGACTGGGAGTGAGAGAGAGAGAGAGAGAGAGAGATTGGGAGTGTGAGAGAGAGAGAGAGAGACTGGGAGTGTCAGAGAGAGAGATTGGGAGTGTGAGAGAGAGAGATTGGGAGTGTGAGAGAGAGAGAGATTCGGACTGTGAGAGAGAGAGATTGGGAGTGTGAGAGAGAGAGAGAGAGATTGGGAGTGAGAGAGAGAGAGATTGGGAGTGAGAGAGAGAGATTGGGAGTGTGAGAGAGAGAGATTGGGGGAGAGAGAGGAGAGAGACTGGGGAGAGAGAGAGAGAATGGGGAGAGAGAGAGAGAGAGAGACTGAGGGGGAGAGAGAGAGCGACTGAGGGGTGAGAGAGAGAGACTGGGGAGATAGAGAGAGACTGAGGGGGGAGATAGAGAGAGACTGAGGGGGGAGATAGAGAGAGACTGAGGGGGGAGAGAGAGAGCGACTGAGGGGGAGAGAGGGAGACTGGGGGGAGAGGGAGACTGGGGGAGAGAGGGAGACTGGGGGAGAGAGGGTGACTGGGGGAGAGGGAGACTGGGGGAGAGAGGGAGACTGGGGAGAGAGGGAGACTGGGGGAGAGAGGGAGACTGGGGGAGAGAGGGAGACTGGGGGAGAGAGGGAGACTGGGGGAGAGATGGAGACGGGGAGAGAGGGAGACTGGGGGAGAGAGGGAGACTGGGGGAGAGAGGGAGACTGGGGAGAGAGGGAGACTGGGGGAGAGAGGGAGACTGGGGGAGAGAGGGAGACTGGGGAGAGAGAGGGAGACTGGGAGAGAGAGGGAGACTGGGGGAGAGAGGGAGACTGGGGGAGAGAGGGAGACTGGGGGAGAGAGAGAGAGATGGGGAGAGAGAGAGAGATGGGGAGAGACTGGGGGGAGAGACTCGGGAGAGACTGGGGGAGAGACTGGGGGAGAGAGAGAGATGGGGGAGAGACTGGGGGAGAGAGAGAGACTGGGGAGAGAGAGAAAGACTGGGGGAGAGAGAGAGACTGGGGGAGAGAGAGAGACTGGGGGAGAGAGAGAGAGACTGGGGGGAGAGGAGAGAGAGACTGGGGGGAGAGAGAGAGACTGGGGGGGAGAGAGAGAGACTGGGGAGAGAGAGAGACTGGGGGAGAGAGACTGGGAGAGAGAGAGACTGGGGAGAGAGAGAGACTGGGGGAGAGAGAGAGACTGGGGGAGAGAGAGAGACTGGGGGAGAGAGAGACTGGGGGAGAGAGAGAGACTGGGGGAGAGAGACGGGAGAGAGAGAGACTGGGGGAGAGACAGGAGAGAGAGAGAGACTGGGGGAGAGACGGGATAGAGAGAGAGAGAGACAGAGAGAGAGAGAGAGACTGGGGGAGAGAGACAGGGGAAGGGAGAGAAGATGGGCGAGAGAGACAGGGGAAGGGAGAGAGAGATTGGGAAAGAGAGAGAGATAGAGAGATGGGAGAGAGAGCCAGAGAGTACGAGCGCGACTGGGGGGGGAAGCCCCTCGGGAGAGCGACTGGGGGGGGAAGAGAGAGCCACTGGGGGGGGGAAGCGTGAGAGCGACTGGGGGGGGAGAGAGAGCGACTGGGGGGGGGGAGAGGACTGGGGGGAGAGAGAGCGACTGGGGAGGGAGAGAGAGCGACTGGGGGGGGAGAGCGACGGGGGGGAGAGCGACTGGGGGGGAGAGCGACTGGGGGGGGGGAGAGCGACTGGGGGGGGGAGAGCGACTGGGGGGTGAGTGCGACTGGGGGGGGGAGTGCGACTGGGGTGGGAAAGCGACTGGGGGGGAGAGCGACTGGGGGGGGGAGAGCGACGGGGGGGAGAGCGACTGGGGGGGAGAGCGACTGGGGGGGAGAGCGACTGGGGGGGAGAGCGACTGGGGGGGAGAGCGACTGGGGGGGTAGAGCGACTGGGGGGGGGAGAGCGACGGGGGGGAGAGCGACTGGGGGGGGGAGAGCGACTGGGGGGGGGAGAGCGACTGGGGGGGGGAGAGCGATGGGGGGGAGAGAGCGACTGGGGGGGGAGAGCGATGGGGGGGGAGAGCGACTGGGGGGGAGAGCGACTGGGGGGGAGAGCGACTGGGGGGGGGAGAGCGACTTGGGGGGGGAGAGCGACTGGGGGGGAGAGCGACTGGGGGGGGAGAGCGACTGGGGGGGGAGAGCGACTGGGGGGGGGAGAGCGACTGGGGGGGAGAGCGACTGGGGGGGAGAGCGACTGGGGGGGGAGAGCGACTGGGGGGTGAGAGCGACTGGGGGGTGGAGAGCGATCTGGGGGGGGAGATTGACTGCGGGGGAGAGCGACTGGGGGGGAGAGCGACTGGGGGGAGAGCGACTGGGGGGGAGAGCGACGGGGGGGGAGCGCAACTGGGGAGGGAGAGCGACTGGGGGGGGGGAGAGCGACTGGGGGGGGAGAGCGACGGGGGGGAGAGCGAATGGGGGGGGGAGAGCGACTGGGGGGGGGAGAGCGACGGGGGGGAGAGCGACTGGGGGGGGAGAGCGACTGGGGGGGAGAGCGACTGGGTGGGGGAGAGCGACTGGGGGGGAGAGCGACTGGGGGGGAGAGCGACTGGGGGGGAGAGCGACTGGGGGGGGAGAGCGACTGGGAGGGGGAGAGCGACAGGGGGGGGCGCTGGGGGAGAGCGAGACTGGGGGGGAGAGCGACTGGGGGGGAGAGCGTCTGGGGGGGGAGAGCGACTGGGGGGGGGAGAGAGCGACTGGGGGGGAGAGCGACTGGGGGGGAGAGAGCGACTGGGGGGGAGAGAGCGACTGGGGGGAGAGAGCGACTGGGGGGAGAGAGCGACTGGGGGAGAGAGCGACTTGGGGGGGAGAGAGCGACTGGGGGGGGAGAGAGCGACTTGGGGGGGGAGAGAGCGACTGGGGGGGAGAGAGCGACTGGGGGGGGAAGAGAGCGACTGGGGGGGAGAGAGCGACTGGGGGGGAGAGAGCGACTTGGGGGAGAGAGCGACTTGGGGGGGAGAGAGCGACTGGGTGGGGGGAGAGAGCGACTGGGGTGGGGGTGAGAGCGACTGGGGTGGGGGGAGAGGAGAGAGCGACTGGGGTGGGGGATGAGAGCGACTGGGGTGGGGGAGAGAGCGACTGGGGTGGGGGAGAGAGCGACTGGGGTGGGGGAGAGAGCGACTGGGGTGGGGAGAGAGCGACTGGGTGGGGGAGAGAGCGACTGGGGTGGGGGAGAGAGCGACTGGGTGTGGGGAGAGAGCGACTGGGGTGGGGGAGAGAGAGCGACTGGGGTGGGGGAGAGAGCGACTGGGGTGGGGAGATGGAGAGAGCGACTGGGGTGGGGGAGAGAGCGACTGGGGGGGGGGAGAGAGCTACTGGGGGGGAGAGAGCGACTGGGGGGGGAGAGAGCGACTGGGGGGGGAGAGAGCGACTGGGGGGTGGGAGAGAGCGACTGGGGGGGGGAAGAGAGCGTCTGGGGGGGGGAAGAGAGCGTCTGGGGGGGGAGAGAGCGGCTGGGGGGGGGAAGAGAGCGGCTGGGGGGGGAGAGAGCGGCTGGGGGGGAGAGAGCGGCTGGGGGGGAGAGAGCGCTGGGGGGGGAGAGAGCGGCTGGGGGGGGAGAGAGCGGCTGGGGGGGAGAGAGCGGCTGGGGGGGAGAGAGCGACTGGGGGGGGAGAGAGCGACTGGGGGGGGGAGAAGAGCGACTGGGGGGGAGAGAGCGGCTGCGGGGGGAGAGAGCGGCTTGGGGGGGGGAGAGAGCGACTTGGGGGGAGAGAGCGACT